>NW_016809864.1:3052351-3133880 GCF_001698545.2 Rhinopithecus bieti | reverse complement strand
CCTCCTCCCCTCCCCCTCCTTTCCTTCTCCCCTCCCTTTCCTTCTGCTCTCCCTTTCCTTTCCTTCTGCCTTCCCTTTCTTTTCCTTTCCTTGATATAGTCTCACTCTGTCACCCAGGCTGGAGTACAGTGGCATGATCTCGGCTCGCTACAACCTCTGCCTCCCAGGTTCAAGTGATTCTCCTGCCTCAGCCTCCCGAGTAGCTGGGACTACAGGTGTGTGTGCCACCACACCGGCTGATTTTTGTATTTTTAGTAGAGACAGAGTTTTGTCATGTTGGCCAGGCTGGTCTCGAACTCCTGACCTCAGGTGATCTGCCCATCTTGGCCTCCCAAAGTGCCGGGATTACATGTGTGAGCCACCACTCCCCGGCCAGCACGCTTTTCTTAAATACAAACGTGAGCATACTGTGCACATTGTCGTGTGATTTACTTTTTCTCCTTTCATCTGTCTAGAAAATCTTAATGTGCATACATACATGTGAGGCTTTTAATGACTGCATTGCATTCCGTGGATGGGCATTTCATAATTGGCTAATCTTGCAGCAACTCCAGATGGGAGTTAATCTGAACAGCGCTGCTGTGAGCATCCTCATACATACTGTTGTATAGTCAGGAAAGTATTTCTTTAGGCTTGAAGTGGGTTGCCTGGGTTTGGAATCTGCGTCAGTGCCATTTGCACTGAGAGTACACTGGCCAGTTCTCTTAGTAGCTCTCTGGGGAACATCTCTCGGGGACGGGGACTGACCAGCACTTTTCTTCCGTGCTATCTCTTGTTTGTAACCGACACCCTCCATCCCTGTCACGAAAGCAGTAAGTTCCTGCACCGCCTACCATGTCACAGATACTCAGAATCTTTCCATTGAACAGAAACCCTTTTGTTCATATGAAAGTAGGATCTGTTTGTTTTGTTTGGTTTTGTTTTTAAAGAGTCTCAGTTAAATCACGTTTATTTCCGCAGCTGTATCATTAGCCTTGAGTTGTTATGTTTAAGTGTCTACTCCAGGCTCCAAGAAATGCCAGGATTTAAAGACAATTTACCCTACAGTTTAACACAGAGAAACATCAAAGGGGAGCTCTATGCTTGCAAGAAAGTGATGCCATAGTTGAAATATCACCAGCCTCTGGAATGCGCCGGGACTGTCTGTGCTCAGATTTTCCGCAGGTCGTGTGTGGGCCGAATGCTGAGCAGTAACCCGGGAGCAATCAGCCAAGCCCCCTGGCTCCTGCACTCCTTCACATCCATTATGAGCCCGGTGAAAGCATCCAGGCAATCAGTGACAATGCCACCCTTCTGCTGTGGCTGATTAAAAGTGGTTGGAACTAATTTACCTTATGTGACTAATTAGGGAACTGGGAACATTACTTAAAAAGTTGTTTCTGATTAGGTGTGTGATCGCCCTTCCACCCCTGCCAGCATTTTCTATGTGGCGACCCAGCAGAGGAGCCACACTGGCTGCTGTCAGTCCTTTATTCCAAGTCTCGGCGTCTTAACCCATTTTGTGCCTCGGATTCCTTGATCAAGTTGCTGAAACCCCTGGATCCCATCTCAGAATAATATTTCTAAATACATAAAATAAAGTTCCTAGAATTTTTGAGGAAACCAATTCTATTGAAATATGAATAGAATATTCGTGAAATATGGTTATCAAAATATTTTTTAAATTATTGGATATAGTAATATTCATGTGTTGGTCAGTTATATAACACAATCTAATGGAGCTAATAACTGTCATAGTTTCAAAATGGCAGTGAGTTTAAGGCCAGGCACAGTGGCTCATACCTGTAATCCCAGCACTTTGGGAGGCTGAGGCAGGTGGATCACTTGAGGTCAGGAGTTCAAGACCAACCTGACCAACATGGTGAAACCCTGTGTCTACTAAAAATACAAAATTAGGTGTGGGGGCATGTGCCTGTAATCCCAGCTACTTGGGAGTCTGAGGCAGGAGAATCGCTTGAACCTGGGAGGCAGAGGTTGCAGTGAGTCGAGATCGCGCCACCGCACTCCAGCCTGGGCCAGAAGAGTGAAACTCTGTCTTGAAAAAAAAAAAAAGAAAGAAAAAATGGCAGTGAGTTTAAACCACACCCTGAATTAATCTTCAACAAGTGTGATGTGATGGGGAAAAAAATCCATGTGATTTCTGTTGGTGCAAAATTCGAGGGGGATGTTAATACCTCTGTAATTTCTACTAACTTCATAATAGAAGGAAATGGTAAATATCAGAAGTTCATGAAAAAACTAGTTTCTTCCCATCCAGGTTCACAGGATGAACCCCAGATCACCATGACCCCAGATTAAAAGCCCACACCTGTGTGCACATATGCACATACTCTTGTTCTTTGACTTGTTGGAGCTACCTTTTCATAGTCAACAGATGGCTATTTTAATTGACCAAAGTATTTAATTGACCAAAGTATTTAATTGACCACAGTGAAACTCTACCTTTAATTAAAGGCCAAAAGCCTTAACTGTAGCTAGAAAAATGTGAATATTTGATTATTTGATTATTCAATGAAAAGAAGTAGCAGAAGCTCAATAATAGGGACTAGTTAACAGTTGCCTTTTGGTTAGGTTAAAATAAAAGCATAATCTTGCTATCTGGGTTCCAGTGTTTAGATCAAAAACTGAAAACTGAGAGAGCCTTGCCTTATTTGTTTATTTGTTCAGTGATGCATTTGAGAAGGCTTAAAATGAACAAAAACACACAGAGAAGAAATATATCAGGACCGACATATTTCGATATAAAATAGTATCGATATAAAATAAAAGTTCATATAGGAAGACAAAACCAGAGGCCAAAACAGATAGTAAGATCTTAAGAGTCCTTATGGTTGATAGAATCCAGTTGAAGGTTCAGCCAGAGAAAGTTTGTCAAATAAACAAAATCTTATCCATATCTAAGAGGAATACAGCTTTTCCTGGAAAATCTCATCTTTAAAGAAAATTTTTATGAAACTTGCCTTCTGGGGCACTAAGTAGTACAGTGTCCAATAGGGCAGTTTTTTGTTTTTTTTTTTTTCTAATGAGTCCCAGGCTGGAGTGCAGTGGCGTGATCTGTGCTCATTGCAGCCTTCCTCCTGGGTTCAAGCGATTCTCTCACCTCAGCCTCCCGAGTAACTGGGACTACAGGTGCCCACCCCCACAATCAGCTAATTTTTGTATTTTTAGTAGAGATGGAATTTTACCATGCTGGCCAGGCTGGTCTCAAACTCCTGACCTCACATGATCCACCTGCCTTGGCCTTCCAACTGCTGGGATTACAGGCATGAGCCACTGCACCTGAGTAGGGCAATTTCTAGGTGTAGGTTTCTTCACCTGGATGTGAACTCCATGGATGGGCTTCATCCAGCCACTGGGCCCTGTCAGCTCTGCAAAGTCCAATGTATTTGCATAGATGCTTGAGGTCGTGAGGATGCTCTGGGGACTGCAGTGGGGAGAAGGTCCATAGCTCTCATCAGAACATTCGAGGACCTGGTGATGATTCAGTTTACGTGTCTGCCTGGCTGGGCTAAGAGGTGCCCAGCTAGCTGGGAAGACATGATTTCTGGGTGTGTCCGTGAGGGTGTTTCTGAAAGAGATTAGTATTTAAATCAGTAGACTGAGTAAAGAAGATCTGCCTTCAGTATTGTGGGCAGGCATCATCCAATGCATTGAGGGTTTGAATAGAACAAAAAGATGGAGAAAGGATGAATTTGCTTCCTGTTTGGGCTGAGACGTCTACCTTCTCCTGCCTTTGGACATCGGCACTCCTGGTTCTCAGACCTCTAGATTCAGACCAGTACTAACACCATCAGTTTCTCTGATTCTCAGGCCTTTGGATTTAGATTGAATGAAACCCCCGGCTTACACATCGCAGATGGTGTGACTTCTTGGCCCCTGTGACCATGTGAACCCATTCCCATGCTAAGCCTTTTCTTACATATCTGTGTATGTCCTATTGGTTCCCTGGAGCACATGACGGATACAGGCTCCGTGACTCAAAAGAAAAATGAAGACCTCTGAACAATCATGGAGCCAAAATGATTTGGGATCTGAATGCTCTTGTATTCTGCTCCCACCTGTGGTTGCTGTCCCTTGTAGCAGACCATGATTGTAGAGGCTGTTAGGCAAATCGGCTCTGGCAGTCTGATTGGAGACACCAGACCAGCCCTCTGAGCAGAAGAGTGCTAGAGCCTGCTTCCACCCTTTGTGCTTCCTTGGGGTTTTCTGTTTTTGCTTTTCTTTTTATTTGAGACGGAGTCTTGCTCTGCGTCCAGGCTGGAGTGCAGTGGCATGATCTCTGCTCACTGCAACGTCTGCCTCCCTGGTTCAAGCAATTTTCCTACCTCAGCCTCCCAAGTAGCTGGGATTACAGGTGCCCGCCACCAGGCCTGATATGGTTTGGCTCTGTGTCCGCACCCAAATCTCAACTTGAATTGTACTTCCTTAATTCCCATGTGTTGTAGGAGGGACCCAGTGGGAGATCATTGAATTATGGGAGTGGTTTCCCCCATACCGTTCTCGTGGTAGTTGAGTAAGTCTCACGAGATCTGATGGTTTTATCAGGGGTTTCTGCTTTTGCATCTTCCTCGTTTTTCTCTTGACGCCACCATGTAAGAAGTGCCTTCTGCCTCCTGCCATGATTCTGAGGCCTCCCAGCCATGTGGAGCTGTAAGTCCAATTAAACCCCTTTTCCTTCCCAGTCTCAGGTATGTCATTATCAGCAGCACAAAAATGGACTAATACAATGCCCAGCTATTTTTTTTTTTTTTTTTTTGTATTTTTTTGTAGAGTTGGGGTTTCACCATGTTAGCCAGGCTGATCTCGAATTCCTGACCTAAGGTGATCCACCTGCCTCTGCCTCCCCTTGGGGTTTTCTGGAACTAATGAACGTCTTCTGCGGAAGTTTGCACAATCCCCTGGCAAATCAACGTGCCATAGACAAAGCAAGTGTCTTTCTAGCTTGTGCTTAGCGGACTGGAATATTTACATCTTCTCTTTCATTGTTGTTTTTGCTCTAAACACTCATTTCCTGGAGTTAGAACATTTTGCCTCCTTGATGGGCCTATTTTCTGCAACTAAATGAAGCACTAAAAAGGAGCATGATCCCAAAGGGGTTCAATTATCAGGTAATTGGTCAAGTGATCAGAATGTGGAATGAAAAAAAATAATGAGAGGTTGGAAAATGGAGCATGTGAACGCCAGAACGGGTGAGGACATATATTTCGCAAACCCAGAATTTAGAAAGTCACCTGCATGTTTCATATTCTGTATGGTTTTTCCCCAGTTCCTAAGTAGTTTATTGGAAAGCCATGGTGGAGTCTATTCAATATGTATTATTTGGTTTCTAGGAAATATTTACTATTCCCTTCTTTCTTTATATATTATTTGAGTGAAATACCACTGTCATCATCCATAAATATTCTTGTGAAGAAATTTTGTATTGATCTGCAAGGTAGCAATGGAAGAAATTTCACTTGGATAATATACCTTTTTTAATGGTTTTTTTTTTTTCAAAAGCACATTAAAGCATATTTTATATCATACTAAATTCACCTATTGTGTCAGATAGTTAAATCTCTTTTATTAATTGTATCCTAAGCAGGCTAACAGTACAGATTCAATAGAGTTGCTATAAATATCTAGCAGCCAACATAATCAGCTGTAGCTGTTAGATGCAAAATTAAATGAATCTTGTCTAATAACATATATAATTTAAAAACTGGTAGAACCTGATGAAGCTTGATATGTTAGCAGTGTGGGGCTGGATCACTACCTGAGTAACGTTTATGCCTGCAAAGTTTTAGATCAATGAATTTACATACCTCCGTTAATTAGAGAGAGATAATGAACAGCATTAGAGATGGAAGGGATTATGGCTCCATAAATTCTCTGGGACTAGATGAAAGTAAATGTGTTTAATCAAAGGAATGAATCATTTACTTGAGTTCCACTCCAGACTTCTTAAGTCACAGTGTTCCCAGTGCTAGCGGGGACATAGTTCGTCTGACAGACGTGGTTTACAGCGTGACACTCTTCTGTTCCACCAGTCACTGCTCATGACCTTGAGGCTGGCAGTTGAGGTCAAGTTGTTTGACTTTAATTCATTTACTCATTTGTTTCTCTGATGGGAACCGAGGGGATCTGCCTTATGTGTCTGCCCCTGCTTAGCAAGAAACAAATACGGTGTCTGTCCTCAGGAAACTTACAGGCTAGTCAGGCAGAATCATGAGGCATCAAGAGGTACAAATAAAACAAAATGGTGGCTCTGAGCCTGTGATACCCAATAAGGTGGGAGGTGGGTGAGTTAGAGAAGGCTTCATTGAAACTGGAGCAGGACCGGGTGGCCCCGACCAGGATCATGGTTTATTAAAAAATCAAATCAGGCCAGGTGCAGTGACTCACACCTGTAATCTCAGCACTTTGGGAGGCTGAGGCAGAAGGATCACTTGAGGTCAGAAGTTTGAGACCACCCTGGGCAACATGGCAAAACCCCAACTCTACAAAAAAATTTAAAAATTTGGCCAGGTGTGGTAGCTCACGCCTGTAATCTCAGGACTTTGGGAGGCCAAGGTGGGTAGATCATTTGAGCTCAGGAATTTGAGACCAGCCTGGCTAGCATGGTGAAATCCCTCTCTACAAAAAATACAAGAATTAGTTGGGCGTGGTGGCATGCGCATGCAATCGCAGCTATTTGGGAGGCTGAGGCACGAGAATCGCTTGAACCTGGGAAGTGGAGATTGTGGTAAGCTGGGACTGCACTACTGCACTCCGGCCTGGGTGACAGAGCAAGACCCTATCTCAAAAAATAAAATTAAATTAAAATAAATAAAATTAAAAAATAAAATAAAATAGTACCAAAGGTATCCAGAAAAAACCTTAATGTCTCTGCCACCATTGACCTACTTCTCAGAGAAAGCTACAGTTAATGCTTTTCATGAAAATTAGGGAAACTTGTCAAGTGTGGATACACTTGCATGTGTAGCTTTTGTAAAAAAAAAAAAAAAAAAAAAAGAAAATGCAAATGGGAGCAAAAAAGACACAATGTTTAAATACCTTGTTATTGTCTTGGTCTTTCCATAGCAGGATATGCAGATGTGTTTCACTTTTTTCAGTGGACAAAATACCAGCTTGCATTAGGTTGGTGCTCAAGTAATGGCAATTTTGCCATTACTTTCAATGGCAGAAACTGCAGTTACCTTGATACCAATTTAATATTTGAGGTTCACACTGTGTCCAAAGTCCTGCCAGAGCCAGCACCGCAGGGCCCCTCCTGGAGTCCGTACGTTTGTGTACATGGGCAGCAGTTGAGAACTGGCCTGTGATGTCGGATGGCTTAAATTCAGATCCTGGCTCCCTTGTTTCCTGGCCAAATAGCTTTGGGCAAGTTATCTAATCTCTCTGTAGCTGAATTTCCTTATCTGTAAAATGCAGATAATAATGGTACTCGCTTCATAGGTTTCTCATAAGACTTAAATGAAATAATCTATAAAAGTGCTTAGAATATTGGCTGGTGTTTAATACAGCCCAGTAACTACGATTACTTCTGTTCTATTTTTAATAATGACTCTATTGAGATTGAATTCCATGCCATGCCACTCATCCATTTCCATTCATTGGTCTTTTGTGTATTTGCTGAGTTGTGTAATGATCACGAAAATCAGTATTAAAACATTTTTATCAAGGCGAGCCATGGTGGGCTCATGCCTGTAATCCCAGCACTTTGGGAGGCCAAGGCAGGCCTTGGGAGAATAGCCTGAACGCCAGGAGTTTGAGACTAGCCTGGGCAACATAGGGGACATCTTTTTTTTTTTTTTTTTTTTTTTTTTGGAGATGGAGTCTCGCCCTTGTTTCCCAGGCTGGAGTGCAATGGCGCCATCTCGGCTCACGGCAACCTCCGCCTCCCAGGTTCAAGCAATTCTCCTGCCTCAGCCTCCCAAGTAGCTGAAATTACAGGCATCTACCACCACACCCGGCTAATTTTTGTATTTTTAGAGTAGAGATGGGGTTTTACCATGTTGGCCAGGCTGGTCTTGAACTCCCAACCTCAAGTGATCCACCCACCTTGGCCTCCCAAGGTGCTGGGATTACAAGTGTGAGCCACTGTACCTGGTGCAAGACTTCATTTCTACAAAAAAATTTTTTTTTAATTAGCCGGGTGTGGTGGTGTGTACCTGTAGTCGCAGCCACTGGGGAGGATTGCCTGAGCCCAGGAGGCAGAGGTTGCAGTTAGCTGATACTGTGCCACTACACCCCAGCCTGGAGGACAGAGTGGAACCCTGTCTCAAAACAAAACAGAACATTTTTATCAACCCAAAAAGAAACTCCGTCCTTGTTAGCGGTCATTCCCTATTTCCCTTCACCTCCCACTCCAGTCCTAGGCAGCCACTAATCCACTGTCTGTGTGTAGATTTGCCTATTCTGGATATTTCATATAAATGGAATATACAGTATGTGGCCCCTTGGGATTGACTTCTTTCACCTCCTGTGGTGTTTTCGGGGTTCATCCATGTTGCAGCTGTTGTTGAATAATATTCTACCATATGGATGTACCACATTTTATTTCTACTGCTACTACTTTTTATTATACTATGAGATACATTCTTAGAAGTAGATTGTTGATTAATTTGAATCACTTTATTCATTTTGATAACATTAAGGAAAGTGGAAATTAGATTCTTGCCCCGACATACGGAATAACTAGTACAGTATCATATTTTTACCTCCATTACTAAATAATATCCCTAGTGGTCCAAGAAATCGAATTCACCATCTCCTTGGTGTTACCCTCTTCCCCCGACAAAGAAGTAAAATTAATGAGAGAGTATTTTTAATGTGGAAATTTAAGTCCCAGGGAACTAAGCAGAAGAGAGAGGCCCAGTTCCCTGCCCTTGGGCAGACCCCAGGCTGTCCTCTCAATTAGCCGAGGATCTGTTTATTTTAAGACTGTAACTCTTCTTTCCTATTGTTCCCATTTTAAAAAAAAATAAATTTACCTTTCCTATTGTGCTGACGTTGTTCACTTTTTTTTTCTTTTTTTCTTTTTTTGAGACAGAGTCTCGCTCTGTCACCCAGGCTGGAGTACAGTGGTGCGATCTCAGCTCACTGCAACCTCCACCTCCTGTGTTCAAGTCATGCCTCAGCCTCCCGAGTAGCTGGAATTACAGGCACGCACCACCACGCCCAGCTAATTTTTGTATTTTTAGTAGAGGTGAGGTTTTGCCATGTTGGCCAAGCTGGTCTCGAACTTCTGATCTCAAGTGATCTGCCCACCTCGGCCTCCCAAAGTGCTGGGATTATACCATGAGCCACTGTGCCCGGCCCACATTTTTAATCACTGATATTTTATCTGAAGATTGTAATAGCCCAAACTTTTGGAAAATAGGAAGTAATTTTAGTAAGTGTAGTTCCATTGCTGGTATCCATAGCTTTCATTTATTTCTGGTTAACTAGTCACTTCACAGGACACCGTTTTCCCTGATTGATTCATTATCATTGGGTAAACCTAAGCGGCCACTAGAAATTGGGAAGAACTTGTTACTAATGTAAATACTACGTCATAGTATAGAGCTGCAAATATTGCTGTTTTATTATGAAATAGTTGTCCCTTTATCCCTTTTTGCAGATGACCAAACTGTTGGGTCAAACAACTTGCCCAGCACTGCCCAACTGATGGGTAGTGACCCTGTGGTTCCAGCCCATCTCAGAAACTCAGAACTTGGCCCTTTTCTTTTTTTTCTTTCTTTTTTTTTTTTTTTTTTTATTTTGAGACAGAGTCTGGCTCTGTCTCCCAGGCTGGAGTGCAGTGACATGATCTCAGCTCATTGCAACTTCTGCCTCCTGGGTTCAAGCACTTCTCCTGCCTCAGCCTCCCAAATAACTGGGATTACAGGTGCCTGCCACCACGCAGCTTGGCCTCTTTTCTACCCGTTTGCTGACTTAAAGCCATCTGAGGGGGAACTCTTATCTGCTGCCTTCTGATGGGCTAAGGCTGCATGCAAACTGGGGAAACAGGTACTGAAGGAGAAGACAGGTGTTTTTCACTCAAATTTGATGCCAGCCAGCCTAAGACGCCCTTTGGATCTGTACCTACATCATACAAAATGACCAGTCTGTATGTCTCCACCAGGGCAAAGCCACCTGTCTGCAAATGGAAGCAAGAGATGCCTAGTTACAGTCGAGGCCATCCTGCCAGCCCTGGGCCACATCAGCATTATCAGGTTTGGGTTAATAGGATGATCCTGGCCTGGGAATTGGTTCTCTTTGTTTAATAGACTAGGGCAGCAGTACTCAAAGATGTCACATTTTAAAACTTTGCTTATCAGTAAATTAAAAACTGTCCCCAGAGTCCCTTATCTAGGGATCTCTAAACACTTGGCATATGATGCAGGAGATTCTAAGTACTTCCGAACAGGAGACAGTTTTGTCGTTTTCAGTGCTTAGGCTTGCTGACAATGTACCCCAGCAACAGCAGGCCCCCAGTATCATATGACCATATCAGTACAGCAAGGCCCCCGGCAGTAGCGTATGACCATAGTACAGCAGTCCCCAGATTCCAGTAGAGATCACCATGTCCATCTTGTCCAGAATCTCAGCATCACCATCTTAAACTCTTTGTTCTTTCTGAGACACGTAAAATTGTTTCTACATGTGAAGGGCAAATTTAGCAACCAGTTATCATCATCCTTTGGCATCCATGGGGGATTGGTTCCAGCAGCCTCCCAAGGGTACCAAGATCCACCAGGCCTCAGGTCCCTGATATAAAATAGCATGGTATTTGCATATAACCTATGCACACCCTCCTGTATACTCTAAATCATCTCTAGATTACTTATACCCAATACAGTGCTACACATCACTTTATTCTCATGGATTCAGCATCATACTCAGCACACAGCAAGTTCAAGTTTTGCTTTTTGAAACGTCACGGAATTTTTTTCTGAATATTTTCAATCAACAGTTGAATCCACAGATGTGGAACCCACAGCTGCCGTTGGAAGGGTGACTTCATTTAGAAAAGACGGAACAAGGAGCTTTCAGTGGGTGGCCATTTGTCCTTTCTGGCCTCCCAGTACTTGGGTATTCCCTTCTGACTTCTGGAGAGTTTCCCCTGGTGTTAGTCTGTTTTCACACTGATATAAAGATACTACCTGAGATGGGTTTAATTGACTCACAGTTCCACATGGCTGGGGAGCCTCAGGAAACTTACAGTCATGACAGAAGGCAAAGGAGAAGCAAGCACCTTTTTCACAAGGCATCAGGAGAGATAGAGCACAAAGGGCAACTGCCCAACACTTTTAAACCATCAGGCCTTGTGAGAACTCACACACTGTCATGAGAACAGCATGGGATAACCACACCACCCCCTGACCCCATGATCCAATCACTTCCCACCACTTCCCTCCCTTGACACACAGGGATTCCAATTTGAGATGAGCTTTAGGTGAGAACACAGAGACAAACCGTATCACCCCCTGAATATATTCACCGGCTTTGCGGTATAAACCATCTGCATGATGGAAGCTAGATGGCCTGATGGCCTCTTTCTTTCTTTGCAGTTAGGACTCAGGCATGTATCCCAGGCCCGAGTACTCAGACTCACCTGTACCAGACTTTGAGCCTTTAGTGAGTGACACAAAGGAGAAGGCAGGATCCATGCTGGTGAGGAAAGTGGCAGCAGAGGTGGGGATCCCAGCATTATTATTGTCCAGCACGTGCCATCAAGCGGGGCTCTGTGCCTGGGCTTGGGTTTCTCCCTGGGAGCAGTTTTGCATGTGATTTCGGGATTGCTTCTGCTTTAAGTCTGGTTCTCTAGCTTTTTTTTTTTTTTTTTTTTTTTTTTGTCTTTTTTTTTTAAGAGACAGGGTCTTCCTCTGTTGCCCAGGCTGGAGTGCAGTGGTGCAATCATACCTCACTGCAGCCTCTACTTCTTGGGCTCAAGTGATCCTCCCACCCTAGCCTCCTGAGTAGCTGGGCCTGCAGACACATGCCACTATGTCCAGCTAATTTTTAAATTTTTTGTAGAGATGGGGTCTTGCTCTGTTGCCCAGACTGGTCTCAAACTCCTGGGCTCAAGCGATCCTCCTGCCTCTGCCTCCCAGAGTGCTAGAATTACAGACATGAACCACCGCACCCAGCCTCTATTTTTGTTGTTGCTGTTGTCATTGCTATCATCATCATCATCATCATCATCATCGTGCCTTCTTATTAGATTCAGCTGCAGTTCCTACCTTCTTCCTGAACACTTCTCCGGAAGTACCAGTTTTTGGCGATTCCTTCTACTTGTAAACTGTATAATCAGTCCACTTCATTAACACAGTGCCTTGGCTGGGCTTTCATCTCTTGCCACTGATCTCAGGCATATGGTCTAATGGTGAAGAATCTGGGTTTTAGAGTCAGAAAGTTAAGACATCATGGAAAATAGTGCCTTGGTCAGTGGGCTGGTAGGAGGCTGAACTGAAGTCATGAATGGGAACAATGCCAGGCATGTAACAGGCACTCAGTAATTGTCATTGCTGTGAGTAATGGCGTTTCTTGTATTTGCTTCCAGCTTGTAGGCTTCTTGGATAGGTTCTCTGCCATTTATCTAATTGTATCCCAAGTACCTGCCTCACTGTCTGATGACACATCATAGGCACTCAATACATACAGGCTTTTTGGAGATTGGGTTTAAAACTCAGTGTCATTTAGGAGCTATTTGACCACAGGCATGCTCCTGGACCCCAGTGAGCCTCTGCTTCCTTATCTGTACAGCAGGGGCGATGATATCTGTATTCCTGGGTTGCTTGGAGGATTAAACAAGATTATAAATTGCAGGGCCTGTGAGGCACACTGGGGGTGACAGTAATGGAGTGATGTCATGGCTGTTTTCCTTTATCCTCATTTGACATGGTATTCAACTGCGTGGCACTGTGTCCCTTTTCCTGCAGGAAGCAAAAGTATGGGGGATAGAAAGGGGCTTTGTTTTCTCTTTGACTCTCCAGCTCGTATTCAGAATATTCCAGAAGCTTGCCTGGAGAGGCAAGGACAGCCAGAATGCTCTATGACAAAACGTGGATACTTAATTGCATGATTTGCCTCAATAACGTGTTCTTCTTCTGCCTTTTGTTGCCATATCTTTTGCTCTGTTTTAGAGCAGCTGTAGCTATCTCTCAAATTTATTTGGAAACATGGTCTTTCCAACCAAATGCTCTGACACCCCACCGTCTCCTGTAAATAATTACACAGTGTTTTAATCTGGCAACATGTGACAGCGTGCTAGAAGGACTTGTCATCCTTTTTTAAAAGGTTGCCATTAGGACTGGTCTAGCAGAGCATCTGAAAGGCATGAAGTCCGTTGTGGATGCAAAGTGTTACTCACACTTTCGCTACTAAGGCCCCCAGTATGCCTGCTAGGAAGAATTTGTGCAGGCACGGGCCCATCACTCAGCAGTCTTCCCTTTGCAATTTCCCCAGTGTGAATACAAGAGGTACAGACAGGATCCATGTGGAATATCCATGTCCGGGATCTGAGGCTCTATCTGTAAAATACGAAACATTCAAAGGGAACCCAGTAGAGAGATTCAATTTTGTGGGTTTTGTTTTCCCCACGTAAGTAAGATCCCCCTGTGCCGCTCTGGTAGGCAAACCCTGTAGGCCAACTGCATTATATTGGGCCCTTCAAATTTGTTGTAATGCTTGCAGTTATGCTTTGGAATACTCTTCCAAATTAGGGTGACCCACCAGCCTGGTTTGCGCAGGACTGTTCTGGTTTTAGCCCTGAAAATCCTACATCCTGGGAAACTGCTCAGTCCTGGGCTAACTTAGTTGGTCACCCTCGAGGTGCTATAATAGGGTCCTACCTTACTTACCCTGATTCTAGTTTGTGAAGATAAACATTTTTTCAGGGAGTTGAATCTAAAAATTTTAGAAGTAAGATGCGGAAAATTGTTGACATCATTTAACATGAATATTTAACACTCTCTAGGGGAAAAAGAAAACGCTTTTGGGAGAGCACTGTAGGTGTCTATAACTTTGATCTCAGGGGTTACGTTGGTATCCTAAACTTCCATAGGGGCCCTTAATTGCTTAGTTTTGTCTGATTTATTATTTTGCTGGCTGCCTTTCCCGGCATGTGTCAAGGGAATCACTCACTGTTTTTTTTTTATTTTTTTAATTTTTGAGACAGAGTCTTGCTCTGTTGCCCAGGCTGGGGTGCAGTGTTACGATCTCGGCTCACTGCAACCTCTGCCTCCTAGGTTCAAGTGATTCTCGTGCCTTAGCCTCCCAAGTAGCTGGGATTACAGGTGTACTCCACCACGCCTGTGCCATCACACCCAGCTAATTTTTTTGTATTTTTAGTAGAGACGGGGTTTTGCCATGTTGGCCAGGCTGGTCTCGAACTCCTGACCTCAAGTGATCCTCCCGCCTCAGCCTCCCAGTGATGTGAGCCACCGCACCTGGCTCACTGTTCTTAAATGCATCTCTGCTGCCACAGCCCCAGAGTAGTTTGCGTGGAACTACCCACGTGAGATGCGGCATTGTTACAGATCACTCCCATAATTTGCAGCATTTTGCCCTTGTGAATTTCAGTTTGAGACTCTTATTTGAGACCATAACTGACTACATCCACAGCTTCTCAGTATGGACAGCGTGTCCTTCCCAAATCGCCAGTCCTGTGGACGTATCATTATATGCATTTCAGCTGGTCCAGAGCTGAACCAACTTCCAATTCTTTGAGGCGTCTTGCAGAGCACCCCCACCATGCACCTGCCATGCAGATTTCATATGTGCCACATAACCTGGATTTTACATCATGCTGTCCCAAACATACCTTCTAAATCTGCTGAATGTGTCTAGCTGTTTTCATATAATGAAGCAAATGAGTGAATTAATTTTATTGTACGGGTGTTAGCCTTCTGGAAAATATTTATGTCTATTGCAAAAATGCCCTAACATCCTAACAAGTAGACACATAAAGGTATATATTGAGGCAGGGTGTGGTAGTTCATGCCTGTAATCCTAGCATGTTGAGAGGCTGAGGTGGGAGGATTGCTTGAGGCCAGGAGTTCATCCACCAGCCTGAGCCACATAGTGAGACCCCATCTCTACAGAAAATAGAAAAATTAGCCAGGCATGGTGGCATGCACCTGTAGTCCCAGCTACTCAGGAGGCTGAGGTAGGAGGATTGCTTGAGCCTGGGAGGTCGAGGCTGCAGTGAGCTGTGATTGTGCCAGTGAACTGCCACCTGGGCAACAGAGTGAGACCTTGTCTCAAAAAAAAAAAGGATGCATACTCAATGCTTGTAAGAAGGTTACCCTGAGAGAATGTCTGTGATTAATACATGAGCATCACTGGTATAGTTGTCATAAAAATGATGCAATTCCAATGCCAGAAGGAACCCATTAGAGACCACTTGGCCCCGTATTTGCCGCTTTATGTCCAGGAGGAAACTGTTCACCTTAGTCTTGAATAAGTCACATTTTCCTGCAGCTTCCTGGGAGCAGATGTTTTACAGTGAATCAGACTTACCTTTTTCTGCTACACATTTTTTTCTTTTTTTGGAGACAGGATCTCTCTGTTGCCCAGGCTGGAGTGCAGTGCTGTAGTCACGGCTCACTGCAGCTTCTAACTCCTGGGCTCAAGCCATCCTCCCACCTCAGCCTCCTGAATAGCTGGGACTACAAGCACGCACCACCATGTCGGCCTAATTAAAAGATTTTTTTTTTTTTCATAGAGACAGAGGTCTCACTATGTTGCCCAGGCTGGTCTCAAACTCCCGGCTTCAAGTGATCTTCCCGTCTTGACCTCCCTAAGTGCTGGGGTTACAGACGTGAGCCACGGTACCTGCCTATGCTACACTTTAACATTTTTTTCACTTGGGTCCATTGTGGGGCCAAAGAAAAGCTGGTATTCTCCCTTTTGGCCGCTGCCTGTCAGCTGTGGAGAAGGTTCTGCGAAATTGGATTTTTAAAAATAGAATATGCAGGAGGACCTTAGAGGGACCCTGCAGTGGATGCTTTTGTAAGATGAAGAATCTGCTTATAATGTGCATATGTCCCTTTAATTTGTTTAATCAGATTTGTAGACCTCAGGTTTAGAAACTGGGCCCCCCTTCCCTCAGTGTATTAAATGTGGCTGCTTTTAGCATGGGTGGCCCGTCTCATCATGGGGAAAGAGAGGCCCCCCTGTGTGTGTTCACCACAAAAGATCCACGGCTAACAAGCAGCTGCTGACGAAATAAAGTTGCCTTGAACCAAGAGGGCTTCATCTGGTGTTTGGTTTGGCTTGAAAATACTCTGTCGAAATGATCTAGAGATGGAGCCGGTTTTAAAATCAATATTATTTCATCTGTCATCAAACAGAGCCTCTAAAGCCTCAAATGGGTGGGTTCAAAAGCCACAGCCATACCCGAGTGTGCCCCTCCATCACCGAGATGCAGTTTAGGAACGAAGCGTCTCTCTGTTTTCTTCCACCTGAAAAAGCAATAGTGTACAAAGAAATAAAAGTCTGCATGCAGAGCCTCAGAGGGCTGTCAGTTGGAAACGAGGGCTACCAAGACCCCTGTGAGACTGACTTTCTCGCGATGAAATGACCAGGATCACCCTTGCAAGCAACCAGAGCTGCCATTCATTACCCAGCTTGTCATTCTTACCCAGGTTCTCCCCAAGCCACACTGGAGGGCCAGCTTCATATCCTCTTTTCCTGGATCAGTCACCAAACAGGATTGGATAACCTGAGAAGGCTACACTCTATGAAAGGGAGACATTTTTTTAAAAAATTTAAAAATGGAAGGGGGCTCCCATAGGGAGAAGAACTAAATAAAGAAAGAACCACAGGCTCCCTGTGGAAAACAGGAAGTGTGTTCACATTAGGGGCAGGAGGGCGAGTGGACACGTGGATTCTGGGGAAGGGGAGATTTATGAATGTATGAGATGGCTGGGTTGTTGACACTTGGGAAGATTGAGAATCCAGGGGCAGGAAGAGCAGTCAGACCTGGAGGAAGAGGGGAGGGTCTAGGCATGGGGATCAGTGACCAGGAAAGGCGGCCATCAGTGACCAGGAAAGGTGGCCATCAGTGATTTTACCATTGCTGGGACCACATGGCCTTCTGTTCTCTGCTGCTGCTGCTTTTCTTTGTTCCTTTGCCAAAGACTGGCTTTCTTGGTTTTGGTGCACGCACAGGACTACCCCTGCCATGCCTTCATAGGATTTCACAGCTCAGCTCTTGAATGAGGTGCGTTGACATCAAAATATTGTAAGTTTCAATTTCACCCAAAGAGTAAAGGTGATTGGCTCAGCTGGGGACAGACATCTCCTGAGGCCAGGATCACACTGCAGGGCAGCATCACTGGGGGTTAAGATTTCAGCATGTGAATTTGGCAGTGACACAAACATTCAGTCCATAGCAGCATGTAAAGAAATCCAGTAACTTTTCAAAGAAATATTTTTCACAATGAATAGAATAATAGGATAGTAAAAAAAATTAGATCATAAATTCACACTATACCGAATTTATGAAGGTTCAGATGTTGAATTTGCTTAACCATCATTTTGCTATCCATCTTCAGTTTATAAATCTGAAAGGCAAGAGAGTTTGGAGTTTATGACTAGAGAGGCAGAAATAGATGTATGTCATTAATATAGTGACATATTTATACATTATATATTATATTAATACAGCTAGCATATTAATACATAATCTAATTAATATATACATTATATAATGTCTTGCCAGAGGTGAATTTTAATAGATAATTTCTACTAGATCCAAATGTTTTCTTTGTTTTATTTTATCCTGGTACAGTTTTTGAAAGCACTTTCATTTTTGGCATATGTTTTTAGATTGGTTAAAAAATTTTATATATTAAATACTATCTTATATATAATGTATAAATATATATTATATAATATATGTTACATATAATGTATAAATATATATTATATCATATATGTATATATAATATATTACTATATGTATGTATATAATGTATATAATATATAGTAATATGTGTTATATAATATGTTTACTATAAATATAATAGTGTTAAAATAAAATATAAATATGTTATATAATATACACTATATATAATATATAAATGTAATACATAATATGTAATATAAATATATACACTATATATAAATTTTCATACCATTACATACTATCTTTCTTTTTATTCATTTGTTTACCTGCCAGGAAGTAACTGATTTTCAGAGTGTAATAAATTTGATCTACTCAGAGCTGATGCAGATTGATTTATTCCCAACAATCTGAAGACAACTGTGGTTGAACAGAAGGCCGTTAGAGAGAATTAAGTGAGGGCTGTCAAGATTAAACAAAGCTTCCCTATTTCGTGCGGTAGAGTAATAGATAACGTGAGAGTTTCTTATCAAGCATGACAACTCATTAAACCCCTAACAGCGATTCAGGTGCCAGTTTATGTCATAAACTAACACCAATTAGGCTTTTAAGAGCCAGAAGATGCTTTTCACACCAAAATCCAGTTACAGCCTGTGATTTTTTTTAAATAGACTTTCTTAAAGAAAGCGGGAGCCTTTTTATATTCAAACAGCACTTTAACCTCTGCTCTATTCTCCTCGTGTTTAAGTTTATAAACCAGAACTAGTTTATTATGAGAAAGCTTTAACCTTCAAAGCAAAGTTGTGCTTAGTAATTTGGGGTACAGTGGGAAATGCTTGGACCTGGGGAGTCAAACAAAACTGGGTTTGCGTTCTATGACTTTGGTGGCTCTAGGAAGCTTGCTTTTTACTTCCTATTCAGAGCTTCCTAGCATAGACATTTCTCATTTATTTTATCACTGAGTCCTCAAAATCTTACTGTGGATTAGGTATTGGGCTACAATTTCTTTTTAAGTTTTAAATGTTTCAGCATGTTAGAAAATTGAAAAGCATAAAAAACACCAAAATAGTCTAAAGATTAATATAATGCTTACACATGTATCTACCAGCCAGCTTCAGAAGTAAAACATTATCAGTCCTATTTAAGCTTCCTGTGTGCCAGTTTTAGTTAGGGATTAAGGGCATGTGACAAGAAAATGGCAAAGAACAGTGGCGTATATTAAGAGTTTATTTTTCTCTCAAGTAATGAGACATTTGGAGGCAGGGGTTCCCAGGACCCGGGACTTCCTAGCTGTCTGTTCCTTCATCTTTAGGGTATGGCCCTTGTCTTCATGCTTACAAAATGGCTGCAGGAGCTGCAGCCATCACATCTGTATTCCACGAAGGAGGAAATGTCAGTAGCAGAAGGACTTTTCAAGGAAGTCTATCCAATGACTTTTACTCTAGAGACCAGAATTGTACCAGAAAATGTAATATATTTTCATGTTGTGGCTGGTTTGATCTTCCATCCTGATCACTAAGACTTTCTTCATATCAGCAATAAGGCTGTTTCACTTTCTTATCATTTGTGTGTTTACTGGAGTAGCTCTGTTAATTTCCTTAAGAACAGTCTGCTAGAACACTTGCTGCCAACAAAAAGAAGGGTTATTAGATAGGAAGCTAGCCGCCTCTCCCTGAGAACATTCCTCTGCTTCCCTCCAGAGGTAAGTATTATCCTTAAGAATTTTGGGGTTTTTTTTATTGTATCTCTTTATATTTTTATTATAGGCATACCTTATTTTATTGGACTTATCTTGATTGTATACTTTACAGATACTGTGTTTTTTACATATTGAAGGTTTGTGATGCATCCAACATAATTTTTTTCTGTTTTTTGTTTGTTTTGTTTGTTTGTTTGTTTGTTTTGAGACAGTCTCGCTCTGTTCCCCAGGCTGGAGTGCAGTGGCACAATCTTGGCTCGCTGCAACCTCCACCTCTCAAGTTCAAGGGATTCTTTTGCCTCAACCTTCCCAGTAGCTGGTATAGACATGAGCCACCACGCTTGGCTAATTTTTGTATTTTTAGTAGAGACAGGATTTCACCATGTTGGCCTGGCTGGTCTTGAACTCCTGACCTCAAGTGATCCGCCCACCTTGGCCTCCCAAAGTGCTGGGATTATAGGCGTGAGCCATTGCGCCCTACCTCTGTTAGCATCATTTTTTCAACAGCATATTCTTACATGTTGGTAATTCTTGCAATATTTTGAACTTTTTCTTTATTATTATATCTGTTTTGGTGATCTGTGATCGGTGATCTTTGATGGTGTTGTCATTCTGAGGTGCCACAAACCATGTCCATTTAAGGTGGCAAATTTAATAGTTAAATGTGTGTGTTCTGACTGCTCCACTGGCCATTTCCCTGTCTCTCTCCCTCTTTTTGGGCCTCCCTATTTCCTGAATCACACTAATAATGAAATAAGGTCACTTAATAACCCTACAGTGGCTTCTAAGCGTTCAAGTGAAAGGAATAGTCATACATCCTTTGCTTTAAATAGAAAGCTAGAAATGATTAAGCTTAGTGAGAAAGGCATGTCGAAAACAGAGAGGCTGGAAACTGGGCTTCTTGTGCCAAACAGCCAGGTTGTGGTTGCAAAGGAAAAGTTCTTAAAGGAAATTAACAAGTGCTAGGGATTCCAGTAAACACACAAATGATAAGAAAGTGAAACAGCCTTATTGCTGATAGGAAGAAAGTTTTAGTGGTCAGGATGGAAGATCAAACCAGCCACAACATTCCCTTAAGCCAAAGTCTAAGGTTCATGAGGTTTAAGGAAAGAAGCCATCTCCACAACGGAAACGTTTAATGTGTTTAAGAAATACATTTCATAAAGCTGTAGCTGCCATAGATAGTGACTCCTTGGATGGATCTGGGCAAAGTAAAGTGAAAACCTTCTGGAAAGTATTCGCCATTCTAGATGCCATTAACAACATTTGTGTTTCATCTGGGCGCAGTGGCTCATGCATGTAATCCCAGCACTGTGGAAGCCCAAGGCGAGCGGATCATTTGGGGTCAGGGGTTCCAGACCAGCCTGGTCAACATGGTGAAACCCCCTGTCTCTACTAAAAATACAAAAAAATCAGCCAGGCATGGTGGCAGGCACTTGTAATTCCAGCTACTTGGGAGGCTGAGGCAGGAGAATCGCTTTAATGTGGGAGGCGGAGGTTGCAGTGAGCTGAGATTGTGCCACTACACTCTAGCCTGGGTGCAGAATGAGACTCCATCTCAAAAACACACACACACACACACACACACACACACACACAAAATTTGTGATTCGTGGGAGGAGGTCAAAAGATTAACATTAACAGGAGTTTGGAAGAAGTTGATTCCAGTCATCGTGGATGACTTCGAAGGGTTTAAGACTTCAGGAGAAGACAGAACTGCAGATGTGGTAGAAATAGCAAGAGAACTGGAATTAAAAGTGGAGTCTGAAGATGTGACCAAATTGCAATCTCATGATCAAAACTTGAACAGATGAGGAGTTGCTTCTTATGGATGAACAAAGAAAGTGGTGTCTTGGGATGGAATCTACTCGTGGTGAAGATGCTGTGAACATTGCTGAAATTACAACAAAGAATTTAGAGTATTCGATAAACTCAGTTGATAATGCAATGGCAGGGTTTGAGAGAATTCACTGCAATTTGGAAGGACATTCTGTATCTGAAATACTAGTAAACAAAACAGCTTCACATGCTACAGAGAAATCTTTCATGGAAGGAGGAGTCGGTTGATATGGACAACTTCATGGTTGTCTTTATTTTAAGAAATTGCCCCAGCCACCCCACCCTTCAGCAGCTACCGTCCTCATCAGTCAGAGGTCATGAACGTCAAGGCAAGACCCTCTGCCAGCAAAAAGATTGTGATTCACTAAAGGCTCAGATGATTGCTAGCATTTTTTAGCAATAAAGTATTTTTAATTAAGGTATGTATTTTTTTTTTTAGACATAATGCTGTTGCATACTTTTTTTTTTTTTAGAGACAGAGTCTCGCTCTGTCGTCCAGGCTGGAGTTCAGTGGCGAGATCTCTGCTCACTGCAGCCTCCGCCTCCTGGGTTCAAGTGATTCTCCTACCTCAGCCTCCTGAATAGCTGGGATTACAGGCGCGCGCCACCACGACTGGCTAATTTTTGTATTTTTAATAGAGATGGGATTTCACCATGTTGCTTAGGCTAGTCTAGAACTCCTGACCTTGTGATCCACCCACCTCAGCCTTCCAAAGTGTTGGGATTACAGGCATGAGCCACCACGCCTGGCCACTTTTGCATACTTAATAGACTACAGCATAGTGTAAATATAACTTTTATATGCACTGGGAAACCAAAGAATTTGTGTGACTTGCTTTATTGAGATACTTTATTATCATGGTCTGGAACTGAGTCTGCAATATCTCTGAGATATGCTTTTAATATTTGTATGTATTCCTCAGAAATGTATCAGCTTATTTCACATGTTTTTAAACTGTATGTAAGTGGTATCATATCTCACAGATTTTCTTTTACAGATTGGTTTCCCTGCATGTTAGAAAGCCTTCTGTATTCATATGTATCATTCCTGTTCATTTGTTTTCATTGTTGTAGAGTATTACCGTATATGAGGATACCACAATTTAGTTAACCACTGTGCTGTGTTTGGGCATATAGGTTGTCTTCAGCCTTTTGCTACCACAAATTATGCCACTATGAGTGAGCTTTCTCCTTTGTTACTGTGCCCATATGCAAGAGATTCTGGAATAATCACTTCACCATTCCAGGATATTGCTAGATTTTGTCTACGAAATGGTATGTTAGTTTATGCGCCTAGCAGAAATGTGTGCGAGTGTCCACTGGCCGTTTCCTCACCGACACTTTCAGTTGTTGGGCTTGTAACTTTGACCAGTCTCTTGGATGTGAGATGGGCACTGCATGGTGTTCCTCTTTTAGCTTAATGGAGATAGAATTGGCAGACATTTAAAAATGCGCACACAGTGAACAGTTTTTAAACAGCTTTATTGGGTTGTATGTTATACTTAACATACAATGAACTGCACATGTTTAAAGTGTGCAATTTAATAAGTGTTGACATATGTATATACCTGTGAAACGACAATCACAATAATCAGTGCACGCATCACACCCAAAGTTTCCTCATTAAGGCCAGGCGCGGTGGCTCATGCCTATAATTCTAGCACTTTGGGAGGCTAGGGCGGGTGGGCTGCCTGAGCCCAGGAGTTTGAGACCAGACAGGCAACGTGGGCCTGGAGTTTTCATTGTGTATAGGTTTTTACACATTTAATTTATTTAATAGCTATAAGGCTATTCAGGTCATGTATTTTTCCATGAATGATTTTCAGTATGATGTACCTATAGAGGGATTTTTTTCCTTTTCTATGGAATGTGATTATTTATTTATTTATTTTTGAAACAGGGTCCCCCTCTTTCGTCCAGGTTGGAGTGCAGTGGCGCAATCACGGCTCACTGCAGCATCAACCTCTTAGGTTCAATCGATCCTCCTACCTCAGCCTCCTGAGTAGCTGGGACTACAGACGCCAGTTATTGTGCCTGGCAAATTTTTGTATTTTTTATAGAGGTGGGGTTTTGCCATGTTGCCCACGCTGGTCTTCTATTCCTGGGCTCAAGTGATCCGCCCACCTCAGTCTCCCAAAATGCTGGGATTACAGACATGAGCCACCGTGCCCAGCCTTACTGATATTTTCTACTGGTAGAATTCAAACCTACCATGTTGCCATTTATTTCCCATTCTTCTTTTTTTTTTTTTTTTTTTTTATTGGGAGTAAACTCTGGAAAGCCTGCATTCCAAAAGAGCTGTAACACTCTTTCCCATTTTTCTATATGTTGTCTGTTCCCCTTTTTCATCTTTTCCTGACTTCTTTTGGATTATTGTTCCTAATCCCACTTGAGTTCCGCCTGGCCCATTAGCTATAACTCTTTGCTGTAGCATTTTCAAGATTGCATTAGTGTGCACATCTTTAACTTTTCACAGTCCACCTGCAAAAGCATATTACTCCACTTTGCATATTATGTAAGACCCTGATAACAATAGACACCCATTCCTCCATTCCCATGCTTCGTGCTATTGGTGTCGCATATTTTACTTCCACAAATAAATACTAAAAACCCTACCATATGCTGTCGTGATTTTTTTTTTCTTTTACAAAGACAATTTCCTTTCAAAGAAATTTAAATTATAAGAAAAAAAAAGGATTCTGTGTTTGCCCACATAGTTGCCATTTCTGGTGGGCTTGGTGCCTTTGTCTAGATCCAGAGCTGCATCTGATACTGGTTTTCTTCTGCTTCCAGCCTTCCTTTAACCCTTCTTAATGTAGCCAGCGCCAGGCTGCTGCTGATGTACTTTTTCAGGATGTCTGTGAAAGTTTTTATGTTACCTTCGTTTTGGAAAGCTTGTTTCACTGGACATTGAATTTTTTTTTTGTTTTGTTTTGTTTTGTTTTGTTTTGTTTTGTTTTGTTTTGAGACAGAGTCTTGCTCTGTCACCTAGGCTGCAGTGCAGTGGTTCACTCTCAGCTCGCTGTAACCTCTGCCTCCAAGGCTCAAGCAGTTTTCCTGCTTCAGCCTCCCAAGTAGCTGGGATTACAGGCACGTGCCACCGCACCCAGGTAATTTTTGTATTTTAGTAGAGACAAGGTTTTCCATGTTGGCCAGGCTGGTCTCGAACTCCTGATCTCAGGTGATCCGCCCACCTCAGCCTCCCAAAGTGTTGGGATTACAGGCGTGAGCCACCACGCCCTGCTGGGACATAGAATTATAGTGTGACAATTTTGTTTTGTTGTGATTTTTCAGTACCTACTTTTTTTTCTTCTGGCTTGCATTACTTCCAAGAAGAAACTGCTACAATCCTTACCTTTTCCTCTGTATAATGTGTTTTTTCTCTCTGGCTGCTCTTCAGATTTCCTCTTTATCATTGGTTTTAAGCAATTCGATTATAATATGCCTTGGTGTCATTTTATGTTTCTTTTATTTTTCATCTTTATTTTAGGTTTAGCGATACATGTGAAGGTTTGTTACATAGATTACTTGTGCTATTGTTGCATGTTTAACTTCCACAGTAACGGATTTGTTGTACATATTATTACATCACCCAGGTATTCAGCTCAGTACCCAATGGTTATCTTTTCTGCTTCTCTCCCTCCTCCCACCCTCCCGCCTCAAGTAGACCCCCGTGTCTGTTGCTTCCTTCTTTGCACTCATAAGTTCTTATCATTTAACTCCCACTTGTAAGTGAGAACATGCGGTATTTGGTTTTCTATTCCTGGGTTGCTAAAGATAATACCCTCCAGCTCCATCCGTGTTCCTGCAAAAGACATGATCTCGTTCTTTTTTTTATAGCTGCATGGTGTTCCATGGTGTATATGGACCACATTTTCTTTATCCAGTCTGTCATTGATGGGCATTTAGGTTGATTCCATGTCTTTTCTATTGTGAACGGTGCTGCAGTGCACATTCGCATGCATGTGACTTTATGGTAGAATGCTTTATATTCCTCTGCATATGTGCCCAGCAGTGGGATTGCTGGGTCTTCTTTATGTTTCTTTCATTCAGAGTTCGTTGAGCTTCTTAGATCTGTGAATTCATAACTCGCATAGTATTTGAAGAGATTTCAGCCCGCATTTCTTCATGTATTTTTTCTGTTCCCACCTCTGAGGGACTTCTGTTGCACACTTACTAGCCTGCTTGAAGTTGTCCCACAGCTCACTGATACTCTGAGGGTGTTTGTTACTGTTTTTGTCTCTTTTCCCCTCTGTATTTCCTTTTGGACTGCCTTTAAGTTCACTGATCTTTCCTTTTGTAGTGTCTAATCTGCTATTATTTTTACTTTTTTATTTTTGAGACAAGGTCTGGCTCTGTTGCCCAAGGCTGAACTTCAGTAGTGCGATCTCAGCTGACTGCAACCTTTACCTCCTGGGCTCGAGCCATCCTCCCATCTCAGCCTCCCGAGTCGCTGGGATTATAGGCCTGCACCACCATGCCTGGCTTATTTTTGTATTTTTTGTGGAGATGGTGTTTTTGCCATGTTGCCCTGGCTGGTCTTGAACTTGTGAGCTCAAGCAGTCCACCTGCCTTGGCCTCCCAAAGTGCTGGGATTACAGGCATGAGCCACCATGCCTGGCTTCTGCCTTTCAAACTCTTAATGCCTTGATGCCTGCACTCCCAGCTCTTATTTTCTCATCTCAGGGAGACTGTCAGACCCTGCCTGTGTTCCCCTCCGTGTGGCATGGCCTGGAAATCCTGCAGCAGTCCGATGCCTGTAGGACCTGTCTCACTAATGTCCTGTCTCTGACGGGTCGCTGGCCAGCATAGCCTGCTAGTCCACGTCTCAAGTCATGTGGTTTCGTGTTTCTTGTCCAGTTTTTTAATTGTTCCAGGCAGGAGGATAAACCCAGTGTGTGTTCCTCCTCCTTGGCTAGAAGAAGAAATAAGTCCTCACTGTGGTATTAATTTCCTTTTTATAATTCTTAGAGAAGTTGAGCATCTTTCTTTCTTTCTTTTTGGTTTTTGTTTGTTGTTTGAGACAGGGTCTTGCTCTGTCACCCAGGCTGGGATGCAAAGGTGCGATCGTGGTTCACTGCAACCTCAACCTCCCAGGCTTCAGTGAACCTGCCACCTCAGCCTCCCAAGTTGCTGAGACTACAGGCATGAGCCACCATGCCTGGCAAATTTTTGTATTTTTTGAAGGGATGGAGTTTCACCATGCTGCCCAGACTGCTCTCAAAGTCCTGGGCTCAAGTGATTCACCTGCCTTGGCCTCCTAAAGTGCTGGAATTACAGGTGTGAGGAACCATGCTCGGCCGAGCATCTTTCGTACGTTTTCTGAGCATGTGGATTTCCATCTCTTTGCATTCTCTGTTCACCTCACCCTATTTGTTCCATTGAGACAAATGACTTTTTCTTAGTAACTTAGAGTACTTTATATATTTACAGGTTAATCCCTTATCAACTTATATCAGTTGCTGCTATCTTTTCTTAGATTTGTCTTTTCATTTTAAAAATTACATTGTTTCAATGAACAGAATTTTTAAGTTTTAACGTAGTCCACTTTGTCCATTTTCTTTATGACCAGTGCATTTTGGGGTCTTGTTTAAGAAATCATTCTTTATCCTGAGGTCATAAAGATAGTCTACTGTATTTTCTTTTAAGAGCTGAAAAGGTGTTTTATATTTAGGTCTTTATATGGGGGATAAGGATCACAATTTTATTTCATTTTTTTTCCACTTGGTTATGCCAGTGGCCCCATTTCCATTTATTGAATAGTCTTTCTGTACAGAAAAGACTTAACTAGCAGAGAAGTCCTGAGACTTATCCTTCAAAAGACCCCATTCACAAGGCTGGCACTTGGCGCGCATCTGAGAACCTGGATTTTGGGATGTTTCCTACAATGTGGTGCATGTTGAACACCCACCTTTCCTTCTGAGAGTCTGGAATTTGGGTACATGCTGGACAGCGGCTGCCTAAGTGACCAGCTTCAACAACAGCCCTGGTGCTGGGTCACTCATGAGCTTCTTCCATAGACAAAATGCCACACGTGTTGTCACTGCTTATCGCTGGAGGAGTTAGCACGTCCTGTGTGACCACACTGGGAGAGGAAACTGGTGCCCCATTCCCTGTGTATTTGTCCCACGCCTCCAGTCCCTTTGCTAATCTCGTTTTGTGTCCTTTTGCTGAGATGAATCACAGCCAGGAGTATGACTGTTTGCGGGGTCCTGTGAGTCCTCCTAACAAACAGTTGCATCTAGAGGTGGTCTTTGGGATCCCCAACAACTGTCGTATCCCCACTGACATTAAAATAACCGGGATTTATTTGGGCAATGTTCTGAACTACCCTTGAACATTCATGTCTTCATCTGAACATCCATCTACTACCCCTGATTTTTCAGTGCAGGGCACATATCTTGTATCACCCAATAAACAGTCATTGATCACCGTAGGAAAGGAACAGTGAAACTGCCATGGTGGTTTGGGGGAAGGTGGCAGGCGTTCAGCAGTAACTCTTTTGAGCAGACACATTTTATGTTTTTGCAATGAGTGAAATAAATTTTCCCATATCTATTTAAGGTTGGCAATCATTATCTTTTTATCATCTTGGAACATTTGTCATTCCTTTAATATCTTTAGTTAGGAATTTTCTACCTTCCTCATCTTGTCCAATAATTTTAAATCCCATGGTTATTTCACAGGCTCCTCATTCGTGTCTGTGTGCCACTGTATGATTTCTAACATGTCATGCTGTGCAAACCAGTTAGTTGCTTTTACTCGTAGAGTAAATGTTTCTTTGGGGATTAGCTTATTGTTGGTTATGTGATTACAGTGTTTTAAAGACGTGTCTGTGGTTATGTAAAATGCTGTTTCTCTGAGTATCATGGTCATTTCCACATATTTCTCTATTCACGTATTTTTAAGAATATGTCTATTTTTGCAGTATTTTATTTATTTATTATTTTATTTTATTTTTTGAGACGGAGCCTCATTCTGTCACCCAGGCTGAAGTGCAGTGGCGTGATCTCGACTCACTGTAACCTCCGCTTCCCAGGTTCAAGCAATTCTCCTGCCTCAGCCTCCCAAGTAGTTGGGATTACAGTCGCGTGCCACCATGCCCTGCTAATTTTTGGTATTTTTAGTGGAGACAGGGTTTCGCCATGTAGGCTATGCTGGTTTCAAACTCCTGACCTCAAGTGATCCGCCTGCCTTGGCCTCCCAAAGTGCTAGGATTATAGGCACGAGCCACCGTGCCTGGTCAGTTTTGCAGTGTTTTAAATACTGTTGTCTTTGAGAGGAGAGAGGCATGCACACAGACTGTAGTGATTAGCATCATATACTAGAAAGTGCAAAGTATAGCGCAGTTAACTGTGAGCCATCTCATAAAACCCTAACAGATGTCTCATTTGTCCATAAAGGGCCTTCTGTCCCATAGAAATTCACGTACCCAACCTGCTCTTCAGCTGTGATTTTTCTCTCGTGGCCTGTGTGAACAGATTAATAGTGTCCATCTAATTTCTTCCTCCACTGAGGAAAAGCAAATCATCAGGCCCATTGCAAAAACTGCTCTGAGTTGAGCTTCCTGCCTTAAATCACACCCACAGTGAATGGCGTCCCTTTATCACCGCTAATGACTCTGACATCTCTGTCCACTCACATGTGAGCCTCCCCAGCTCTCCATAAACAAGTCTGTCTCGGTTCATTTATTCTAAAAAAAAAAAAAAAAAAAAAAAAAAAAAAAAGCCAGAGGAGGATTTATTTTTTTCTGTTGATTTTTAAAAGTCTAATATGAAACCATTCTGAGCGTCTCTAGTGCCATTTATGAGGCAGAACTATTCTTTCTGATGATTTACTCTCTCTGCCGTCCTGCCCACCGTATTTTAAGTACCATCCTAGCTGGCCTGAAGTTATTATCCTATTTTGTCATAATTGGGCCCCATTATATTGCTGTGTCGGGCACTTTTCCTGTTTTAGAAATGGCAGTGTTATCTAGTGCAATGCTGGCTCCTTAGAGATGTGGATTCAGTGACTTGCTAAGCCTGTTAAATAGTTTGGACTCTTATCCTTTTCTCTTGTGATCAGCCAGGAAAGCTGGTGGATCACTTAGGAGAATGTTTGGCTGCAGGTAACAAGCCACCCAGTATTGGGCGCTGAAAGCGGTAGTGGGGCACGGTGCATCGGCCCAGCAGCACCCTCCTGGACCCGGGGCTTTCTAACCTTCTAACAGATCCTCACACTCTGTGCTCTCCTTTCCTGCCACAGAGCCTTGCACCTGCTGTTCACTCTGCTACGAATTCTCTCCTTCGCCCCTGCTCCCCCAGCATTCTCATCACCCACTGAGGGAAGCTGCCCTTGCCCCTGCAACTGGCTGAAAACCCCTGCTATATAAAGGAGTGGGCCAAGCACTCCCTTCTTTGTAACACTAATAATATCTAATTTGACATTTATCTGTGAGGCCCTTCTATTGTCCTCATCCCCAGTAGACCGTAAACTCCATGAATGCGAGGACCAGACCTAATTAGTCATGATTGGTATTCACTAGGAATGCTTTTGGCTACAGATTTTTTAAAAGTATCTTTTTTTTTTTTTGAGGCAGAGTCTTGCTCTGTTGCCCAGGCTGTAGTGCAATGGTGCAATCTCTGCTCATTACAACCTCTGCCTCCCAGGTTCAAGAGATTCTCCCACCTCAGCCTCCCGAGTAGCTGGGACTACAGGCACCTGCCATCATGCCCAGCTAATTTTTGTGTTTTTGTAGAGATGGGGTTTCACCATGTTGGCCAGGCTCCTGACCTCAGGTATCTGCCTACCTCGGCCTCGCAAAGTGCTGGGATTACAGCCGTGAGCCACTGCACCCAGCCTAAAAAGTATCTTAAATAAAGCAGGGCCTACCTTGCCTCCCTCCTTTCCTTCCTTCCTTCCTTCCTTCCTTCCTTCCTTCCTTCTTCCTTCCTTCCTCCCTCCCCTCCCTCCCTCCTCCCTCCCCTCCCTCCCTCCCTCCCTCCTTCCTTCCTTCCTTCCTTCACTTCCTTCCTTCCTTCCTTCCTTTTCACATAATAATAAGGCTAGGCAGCTCTGAGCATTGGCTCATTTGCTTTACAGTGTCATGATCCGTGTCTTGTTATTTTCCTCATGGTTACAAAATGGCTGCATCACTTCACTGTTTAAGAGAAGAAGGCAGGAAGGGAAGCAGTACCAGTGACACCTAACCCTTTTACCAAGAAACCAAATGTTTCCCTGGAATCCCCCAGCCAATTTCTGGTCATTTCTCCTTGCCGTTTGGCCACCTCTAACTAGAGAGGAGGCTGCAAAGCATGTTGTTGCTTTGGCATCCTCTATACTGGAGGTGAAAAGGGGAGAAAAAGGAGGAAATGAGAGTGAGGTTAGCCTACTAGTAGCAATCTACCCTACCCTTGCAGCCCCAGTGTTTACCCGAACAAGCTCTTTTTTTTTTTGAAATGGAGTTTTGCTCATTACCCAGTCTGGAGTGCAATGGTGTGAGCTCAGCTCACTGCAACCTCCACCTCCCAGGTTCAAGTGATTCTCCTGCCTCACCCTCCTGAGGGATTACAGCTAATTTTTTATATTTTTAGTAGAGACAGAGTTTCACCATGTTGGCCATCCTGGTCTTGAACTCCTGACCTCAGGTGATCCACCCACCTCAGCCTCCCAAAGTGCTGTGATTACAGGCATGAGCCACCGTGCCTGGCCAGCGCTTTGGTATTAAAGGACAAGTAGAAAAAACTCACCTGTTTTGACTGTTTGTCCATTCATTCATCCATTCATTTAGTGTCCAGGGCGAGCCAGTCTCTCTACTACTTATTCTACACGCACACTTCCTTCTTCTCATGATCGTTCTGTCCAGTTAGGTGTTACTATTTTTATTTTGTGATTAGAAACAATCTCAGAAAGAATCAATACCTTACTTAAGGTTACACAGCTCTGTAAGTGGCAGACCCAAGACCCAATGCAAAAGCCGCCTCCCTCCCAAACCCACTCAGCCTTCACCGTGTGGCGTTACCTCCCTGAGCGAGCACGGCTGATCCTGGGATGAGAGTAGGAAAACTCCTGCGTTTGACTTTTCTCTACCAGGAGGTAATGATCATTAGCCTGCCAGGGTTTAGCTGCTACATTAAACATGTTTTGGCAAAACAGTTGGCTAATAATATTGCAACTGAACAAAATATATTGAATATATAATTTGGGGTGATTTTATATTTGAGGCCTAACTAGGTGACATTCATTTTATGAGCAGGGTTATAATTTTTAGCACAGGACCTTATATGGTAGACTACTAAATTACCCAGCGGTTAGTCCATAGCCGTAAACTCTCTACGTAATTTGAATAATTTTTTTCCTGTTTAAGTAGGTAAGGCACTTTGCCAGGAGATTTTGCTTTTACTTTCTTACTCCTGAAAACTCTCAGCATTCTTGCTTCTGAATAAATGAATCAGTGATCATCTGTATTCATGTCCACAGCTTACAGTTACCCATTTGTGAACTAAAATATTCGGAGACATTTCATCTCTGCAACATGTTTTTTTAATAATAAGGGGTGTGTGTGTGTGTGTGTGCGCGCGTGCATGTGTGTGTGCGCGCGCATGTGTGTGTGATTATAAAAGTGATAGATGCGCAATCAAAAGAAATTTTGGAAGAAGATTGAGAAAAATCACTCGTAATTCTGTACCACCTAGAGGCAATAACTATTAACATTTTTGGCACATTTCCTTCCTAATCTTTAAAAAATTTTTTTTGCATAGTTGAGTTCCTACATTATTTGCAGTTTTGTGTGCTGCAGTTTTTCATATATTATCAACAACCTCTTTGTTATTACAAGCATCGTTGTGAACGGCTGCATAATGTCCTTTCATTAAGAACCCAGCAATCCTTTACTGGGCTGCTCTTCTCATGATGGACATTCGGATTATCTCCCAGACACATGATGTGTGCCTTGAATTGTTAACATTTTCTGAAGGAAGAACGATCTGAACCGCGACGTCTGCTAATAGGCCCTCTGCCTGCATCGGGTACCGTGTTAACCACTTATCCCCAGGAAGGCATCAGTCTTGCCATGATGACTTTGTCCTGGTAGAACAGGATGCTGGCAATTTTTATGTTTTAAAAAATGACCGGATTCCTCAGTCTTGCAGGCAGGGGTCCCCTGACGCAGGGAAGATGAATGACAAGAAGACCAAGAAGAGAGAGAGAAAATTGCTCAAGTGTTCCCTCCAGCCACTCCCTCCCACTGTTCCATATCTGGCAGCCACTCTGGTGACCTCAGAGCCCTTTTGCTGCCCAGCTCCAGCGTCCCTTTTCTTCTCATGGCTCAGCGCCCCTCTGACCATTGCAGTCTCACACGGTTCCTAGAATTCTTCAGGGGGGCAAGAGTAAGCTGCTCAGACTGTGTGTTAACTTTTCAGTTTTCCAAGATACTGTGGCCAATAAAAGCATTGTAGCCAGAGAGTTTATTCGAAAGCTCAGCCCTGATCATGGCCTTGCCTGCTTAAAACCCTCCAGGGGCTGCCAGTTGCTCTGAGAATCCAGACAGGTCCCTCCATAGGAGCCACAGGGCTCTGCCTGATCTGGGCCTGCCTGCTGCATCTCCTGTCACTCTGGGCCCCATCTGTAAGGGGTGCTTTTTGGTTCCTCTGTATCCCTTTCACATTCTGTTCCCTCTTCCTACACTGTTCCCTCTGCCTGCTCTCCCTTCTCCTTCTTCCCATGAGTTGGGACTGCCTGCCTGTCCTTCAGATCTTTGTTGCTGTACACCTTCAAGTTGTTGCTCAGATGTTACCTTTTCATAGAGATGATCTCTGATTTTTTTTTTTTTTTTTTTTTTGAGACAGGGTCTCACTCTGTTGCCCAGACTGGAGTGCAATGGCACAATCTTGGCTCACTGCAACCTCCACCTCCTGGGTTCAAGAGATCCTCCTGCCTCAGCTTCCTGAGTAGCTGGAACTGCAGGTGTGTACCACCACACCCAGCTAATTTTTGTATTTTTAGTAGAGACAGGGTTTTACCATGTTAACCAGGCTGGTCTCAAACTCCTGACCTCAAGTGATCCACCCACCTGGGCCTCCCGAGGTGCTGGGATTATAGGCGTGAGCCACTGCACCCATCTGAAGATCTCTGATTTTAGAGTTGCAGCTCCCCTCCCCACCACCTTCCTGCATGGTTTCCCTCCATAACACTTAGCACCATCTAACATAGTGCCTGCTTTACCTATTAGCTGCACTGATCATCCATCTTTCTCCATTCAAACATAAGCTCCATGAAGGCAAACACTTTGTTGTGTTCTTAGTGCCTAGAATCTTAGTGTTTAGATTGCCTAGCATTTTGTAAATAATGGTTAAGCAAATGGAAGAATACTAAATGTAAGTCTCTCCTCCTCCCTTTTCTTTGTATTCACTTCTGTGGGCTAGAATTTACTTTGATTCATTTCAACGCAACAGCCAGAAGTTTCCAGACAGTGAAAGCCAAAATCCAGGTCAGGTGCAGTGGCTCACACCTACAATCCCAGCCCTTTGAGTGGCCGAGGCAGGTAGATCACATGAGGCCGAGAGCTTGAGACCAGCCTGGCCAACATGGCAAAACCCTGTCTTTACTAAAAATACAAAAATTAGCCAGGCACGGTGATGCGTGCCTGTGATCCCAGCTACTCAGGAGGCTAAGGCGGGAGAATAGGTTGAACCCAATAGGTGGAGTTTGCAGTGAGCCGAGATCGCGCCACTGCACTCTAGCCTGGGCAACAGAGCAAGACTCCATCTGAAAAAAAAAGTTATTTTGGGGGAAGGGGCCATTGGATCTTGGTGCAAAGTGCTTTATTGTCATAGTCTGCTCATGCCATTCTCTTTTCCCAAGAGAAAGGCAAAAATAATCATCGGTCCATGGAATATGTTGGGAGCAGATTTTCAGGTCCATAAAAGGGAGTTGTACCCGACATTGCCTGGACATCCATGCACTTGGGACAGTGGCAACACAAACCTTTCCTGGGTCTCTGCTGCTGGTTACCCTCCAGATAGTACTCCCGGCTGCTTCTCTGCCTGTTGGTGGGGTTCACCCCATTGCCCTGGCTTCGACCTGGGATCTATCTTGAGCCTCCCTGTCTTACCTGGTCTCTGCAGTGTGGTGATGGGCACGGGAGAGCTGGGGAGCGCTAGGTAAGACAGGATCCCTTTACCGCCTGACGCAGGTTCATCCCTGTGTGCCTCGAGGCTTGCACTTGGATTGTGATTTTTGTGGGGTGCAAGTCCTGATTCATGGTCTCCTGTGTTCTGTTGGGAGACCATGAGAGGACCCATCTCTGATAAGTGATGCCATGGGAACCCTGTAGACTCTTAGGGGAGTGGAAACACATCCTGGGGCCAGACATTTAAATACCTTTGGGGAACAGGAAAATTATTTGGTAGTTAAAAAATAATTGTATGGCTAGGTACAGTGACTCATACCTGTAATCCCAGCACTTTGGGAGGCTAAGGTGGGCAGATCACTTGAGGCCAGGAGTTCAAGACCAGGCTGGCCAATATAGCAAAGCCCCGTTTCTACTAAATATACAAAAATTAAGTGGGCATGGTGGTGCATGCTTGTAATCACAGCAACTTGGGAGGCAGAGGCAGGAGAATCGCTTGAACCCTAGAGGCGGCAATGACCCAAGATCGTGCCACTGCACTCCAGCCTGGGTAACAGAGTGAGACTCAGTCTCAAAATAAATAAATAAATAAATAAAGTTAAAAAAATAAAATAAATTACCATGTAATTTGAAAACAGAGACAAAGACAAATTATTGTACTGTAATTATTGCCATCTAGAAGCAATTAATTGTGTAATGCTTTCTATAGATTATGGAATTGCTGTTTTATAGGAAGCAAAAATGAGGTTATGATTTAGATTCTTTTTTTGATTTTGTTTTCCCTCTTTATTCACATTATAAATGCATGCAGATTAATGAGTCAAGTAGTTGTACCTAGCAAGTTATGCAAAACAGCAGTGCACAACTCCTCATTGGCCCGTTGCTCACTTCTAGAGGCAGCCATGCCTGAGTGTTGAGCTAATTTTGTGGATATTCACTTCCATTGTTCTAAACAACATGCTTGTGTTGCTGTTTCTGGATCTACTTACTGTTATGTATTGAATTTGTGTCCTAGAGAATGAGGATTTAGCTCTGTCCTTCTCTCCATCCCATCCCACATTTCATCCCCATGTCTTTCCAGTGTCATTAAATCCTAATTTGGTTGGCTACGTGCAGTGGCTCACACCTGTAATCCCAGCACTTTGGGAGGCCAAGGCGGGCGGATCACCTGAGGTGACAAGTTCGAGACCAGCCTGGCCAACATGGTGAAACCCTGTCTCTACTAAAAATACAAAAATTTGCTGAGTGTGGTGGTGGGCACCTGTAATCCTAGTTACTTGGGAAACTGGGGTATGAGAATCTCTTGAACCTGGGAGGCAGAGGTTGCAGTGAGCTGAGATTGTGCCACTGCATTCCAGCCTGGGTGACAGTGCAAGACTCTATCTCAAAAAAAAGAGACAAAGTCCTAATTTGGGTTATATCAGCATTTAGTATTTGTAATATCTTGCCTGTACATATATTACTTTAAACATCGTTCACAACAGAGCCACATTGTAGGCATGGTTATTTTTCCTGCAGGCTTTATTTGTTATGGTTTTAAAATTGTTTTAAGTTTTTGAAGAGTGCTAATTCAACCTCAAACACTTCTTCAAAAGTCTGAGCGTACCAATTTCCTGTCAATAAATTTAAAATTATAACCAATCTCAGCTTTTTGGCGAAATTTCTCCTTGAGCTTTCCTGATTGGTTGCTCTGTAGGCCTGCTAACAGCTGTGATCTTAGGATTTCTGTTTCCAATCTAGGAACCATCTGCACTTCTCTCTCATGTTGGATCTACTCTTGCCTCCTTTTTAGATGGGTCCCATTCTCCAGTAGCTTCTGGAGAAGAATTTGCATCTAAAAATGTCTTCATTTCGCCCTCACATTAAAGTGATAGTTTGATAGTTTGGCTGGGTATAGAATGATAGGTGAGGAGTTATTTTTCTCTCAGAATTTTGAAGGCTTTGTCTCTTTGCCTTTGTTCTTTCAGTATAGATTTTAAGAAGTTCAATTTTATTCTGATTCTTGATCCTTTATATGAAACCAGAAACACATAGGATCCTCTCTTTGCATCCAGGGTTCTACAATAATACTGTGATGTACTTTGGTGTGAGTCTGTTTAAACTCATGCCCTTTTGTTCTGGGAAGTTGTTTTGAATTATTTCATCCTCTCTGTGTGTGTGTGTCTCTCTCCCTGTCTCCCTCTCTCCCTGTCTCTCTCTCTCTCTGTCTGTCTCTCTCTCCACCTGTGTGTGTGTGTGTGTGTATATGTTTGTGTATGTGTGTATGTCTGTTGTGTGTGGGCAGGGGAGCTCCCCTGTACTCTGGTACTCATAGTCTACAAATATTAGACCTCTTGTTCTGGCCCTTAAATATTATTTCCTTTTTTTTTTTCACTTCCTTACTCACTCTACTTTTTGAGATGATTCCTCACCTTTATCTTCTAAACCTTCTACTAAAGCTTTTCATTTTTGCTACCATAGTTTTAATTTTCAAGAGCTTTTTTTTATTACTCCTTTTCAAAATAGCATCCTGTAATTGGTTGATTAATGCAGTATCTTCTCTCTCTGAGAACGCTAATGATTTTTTTTTTTTTTTTTTTGAGATGGAGTTTCACTCTTGTCATCCAGGCTGGAGTGCAGTGGTGCGATCTTGGCTCATTGCAACCTCTGCCCCCCGGGTGATTCTACTGCCCCAGCCTCCTGAGTAGCTGGGATTACAGGTGCCTGCCATCGTGCCTGGCTACTTTTTGTATTTTTAGTAGAGACCGTGTTTCGCCCTATTGACCAGGGTGGTCTCCAACTCCCGACCTCAGGTGATCCACCCGCCTTGGCCTCCCAAAGTGCTAGGATTACAAGCGTGTGTCACCGCGCCTAGCCTGCTAATGTTTTTTTTTTCCTCCTCCCCATATAGCCTCTGTTTCTTACCATTGGGGTTTATTCTTGTTTTCATATTGGACACATTCCTCATATATCTAATGATCCTTGGTTGCCTGCTTCCATTTAAAAGTGCAATTAAAAAAAAGAAGAATGAAAAAGTACAGCACAGAAAAGCTGATACATGCGGGGGAGGGAAGCCACCTTGCCCATGGCCTTCACCATTGCGTGATGAAGGCTCCCCATTTCTGTATTATCGGTGGCTTTTGGTTGTTTCTTTTTGGCTCTCAGATTCCCCAGAGACCACTCCTGTTGGAGGGCTCTGCCTGGCTTCTTTCACTCTGAGTGTTCTAAGAGTCAAATAGAAGAAAAAGGCTCCACCCTGAAATCTAGGGTAAAACCTTTTATCTTTATCTCCTTGTTTTCCCTGGGGGACCCATGCCCCAGCAGTGTCTGCTGGCTCTCAGAACTCCTTTGTTTACTCTTTGTTTTTAATGAAAAAAATTGTTTTTTGAAGAGACAGGGTCTCCATATGTTGTCCAAGCTGTTCTCGAACTCCTGGGCTCAAGTGATCCTCCCACCTTGGCCTCCCAAAGTGCTGGGACCTTTGTTTACTCTTTATAAAGACTAAAAGTCCCACCTTCTGCCAGGGTGAGAAGGACAGTGGTCCAGCTTCATGCAGTTTCAAGCCATCTTTCTGTTTTAGCTCTCTTTTATTTCTATACCCAATAATAGCTAAAATTGAGGTTTCTCAGAAACTAAAATGCAGGTAATCTGAAGGGAAGAGCTGGATCACGTGAACCCATCCTTTCCCCACCACTTGAGTTGAGATGTGGAACATTTGCCAGACTCCAGAAGGCTCCCTCATGTGCCTTCTCTGTCAGTAAACTTTCTGTCACCAGGACTAGTTGGTTTTGCTTGTTCTTGAGCTTCATAAAAATGAAATCATGCAGTATTGACTCTTGTGTCTTCTGATTTCTTTTGCTGTGTGTGATGTCTGAGATTCATCTGTGTTATTACATGTAGCAGCAATTGGTTCTTTGTTATAGCCGTGTAGTATACCATCTAATGGACAGATCACAAATTATTTACCCACCCCACTACTGATGGATATCTAGGTTATCTCTACTTGGGTGCTATTGTGAATAAAGCTACCAAGAGCATTCTGGTTGCTATCTTTTAATAACCGACATCGTCGTTTCTTTGGGTATATTCCAAGGAGTGGAATACTGTGTCATCGGGAAGATGTGGGTTTGTCTTTGGCAAATACTGCCCAAGAGTTTTCCAAAGCCAGTTGATTCTTGACTTTTCTCACTGCCAGCTGAATATTTAACTTAAACTAAGTCAGCTGCAGCTTGGCACAATGGCTCACACCTGTAATCCGAACACTGGGAAGCCAAGGTGGGAGGATTGCTTGAGGCTCATGGTTCTCGACTAGCAAGGGCAACATAGAAAGACCCTTTCTGTACAAAAAATAAAAAACTTAGCTGGCCGTGGTGGCTCACACGTGTAATCCCAGCAACTCGGGAGGCCAAGGCAGGAGTATTGCTTCAAGCCAAGAGTGTGAAACCAGCCTGGGCAACATAGCAAGACCCCATCTCTACATAAAATTTAAAAATCAGCCAGGCATGGTGGCGTGTGTCTATAGTCCCAGCAACTCAGGAGGCTGAGCTGGGAGGATCACTTGAGCCTAGGAGGTTGAGGTTGCAGTGAGCTGTGGTCATGCTGTTGCACTCCAGCCTTGGCAACAGAGTGAGACCCTCATCTCAAAAGAAGCAATAATAACTCAGCTAAACCCGTTGCTGCTTGTCCATGTACTTTGCAGTTTCCAAATTCTGTGACTGTTCTCTCCTCTCCTGTTTGTCCGTGAGAGTTTCCTGCCTTTACAGTGGGATTTGTGGAAGGAACAAAGCTGAATGTGTTTTCGATCTACTATAAGTGGAAACCTTTATTATGACTTTAAGATGGCTTTTTAGCTCTCTCAGTCTCCCCAAACAGAATACCCTCATGTTTCCTCTGAGTCATTTCTGCTCAGTAGCTTTATAAAAACAAAGTTTTAATGCCTCCACCTCTCACCAGTATTCCAGACGTCGTTTTCTGCATCTGCATTGCCAAGAAGATGACAACACGATTCTGATTCCACATCGTTATTAGATAGAATGATTAATAAACAGTCCAAACTGAATGTATGGTCTATGGGATGCTTTCTTTAAAATTTTTTTTTCTTGAGTTTGCAGAATTCTTTGTGCCCAATTATATGGATGTTTAAGCTCTTCAAGTCCTTCAAGTCCAGGCAAATCAAAACACCTTAACCTTAAACCTTGTAATGTCCCCACATTAACCTTGTAATATTAATAATATCCCTGGGTCCCAGGTGTTCCCCTGGCCCTTGGAACCATCTTCACTATTTTGGTTAGGGTATGCCAGGGCTGGGAGGCACAGCTGAACTTCTAGAGACCTGAATTGGATGTCAGATCAGGTTTTCCCAAAGAACTCATGATATATACTGGACTCTCCAAACCTCCCACTCCAGGGCTCCCTCTGGGGCTTCCTGCAGCGCAGAGAGGGTGACAGGCAGATCAGAAATTGCAAGAAGGACTCACAAACACCCATGTTTCTAGTGATGAAGATCTCACCAGCAGAGAAGAACAAGTACACTTAGTGCTAAGATGCTCCCAAGCACACAGACTCTGTCCAGGTCTTACTTCACTTACTATCCAGGTCCCGCCGCAGCGAGCTCACCCTTTGTCCTCTGCTTCAATTCTTTGCACACTTTTCGAAGAGACCGGGTCTCCGTATGTTGCCCAGGCTGGTCTTGATCTCCTGGGCCTTGCTTCTTGCCTCACAGAACCCTCTTGCCTCATAGAACTGGCCAGGCCTCACTGCTTCTCCCTGGTTACAGCTCACTTCATTTAATGTCATTTTACTCATTAAAATACTGTCAGCACAAGGAGAGGCCCCAGCCACCTGGTCAGCCAAGAATGTGGCATCTTGTAGAGTAACAGGCTCCGAAAGTAGCAATCATGCAAGTAAAGTGCTCAGTGCCTGCCACGTGGTAAGAGTTCCATGAGTGATCACTAGTATACTCGTGATTGATTCTATAGAGTGACTTTCTGAGCAGCTCAGGAAATGTTTTACTTCACTTGGTCACACCCAAGTTGTAATTGGCTCCTCCACTCTTTCTCGGGGGGTCTCAAGATTATAACCAACCTGTAATCCTTTCTCTATCTCTTTTGCTTTTTTATGTATCAGGGATATGTTATCCTAAATCTATGAATTCAGTGTATTTTATTTCTATTAATGTAACAAATAGTATTTCTCAGTGTAGATAATCACATAATTATACCTCTACGGACCCTCTAATCAAATGCATTTAATATGCTTATTACTGTACGTAATACATTTCCCCCCTCTCTTACACTGAATTCTCTTATGATCATTGCTATTATACCTGTGGGTATAAATAGTGGTTAGGTTTTTGTACTTGCTGATAAGAGCAATTTTGAAAAGCAGAAAAAGACACAAAATCCAGCAGTAATAACAGAAATCGCAAATATTTTGCTGGGGAAGTAAACCATGCAGCGAGGGAAGGAAGCGTGATTGTAAATGAAGTTGAATTAGTATATTCATCTGCATTGTAGATTAATTCAGTTTGTGGGAGTTAGCCTGAAATCTCACCATCAGTTATAACGTGATCTCTATGACAAACCATAGTTGCATTCCAGGCAGCCAGTTTATGAACAAATTTTTGCATACCATACATTTGTAAGGTGAAGAGGACTGTAGGAGAATAATAATATGTTATAATTCTGGTGTGTTTGCTTTTTATTACTGCTGGCTGCTGCGATGGGGGGATAATTTACGAACCGCGTGTTAACAAGTCCGTGTTGTAATGTTCTTTAGTGCAGGGTTATGATGGATTCAGAAATTGTAGAGCCTGGTCATTCTTTGAGGAATTAACATTACTCCATCAGATTAAAATGTTTGAATTCAGATGGCTTTGGGTCAGGCACAGTGGTTCATGCCTGTAATCCCTACACTTTGGGAAGCCAAAGTGTGAGGCTTATTTGAGCCCAGGAGTTCAAGACCAATCTGAGCAACATAGTCAGACCCCATCTCTACAAAACTTTAACAGTTAGTCAGATGTGGTGGTGTACGCCTGTGGTCCCAGCTACTTGAGAGGCTGGGGTGGGAGGACGGCTTGAGCCCAGGAAGTCGAGCCTGCAGTGAGTCCTGGTCATGCCACTGCACTCCAGCCTGGGCAGCAGAGCAAGATGGTGTCTCAAAAAGCAAAGAAACAAAAGGCTTTGATATCTAGACTCTCTCCCACAGTTCTAGGGACCTCCTTGATAACCTTTGGGTAGATTTGATCATTGAGTGTTACTGTTTTCCCCATTGCCACTAGCCAGAATGCCTGTCTGGATAATTAAACTGGAGACGTTCCAACAGTGTCTAAAACTCCTCTGTACTGGACATACATTTGGTTGTACTGTACTGAACTGAATGTGGCCAACCCAGGGCTCCAGTTGTATATGGCCTAAAGCCTGCAAGAGCTATTTGCACTTCGTCATCACTTAGTCAACAGTTCCTTGACAGGTGCTGTGAGGACGGTCCTTAGAAACGAGGGTCCTTGCCCTCTGTCCTTCCCCTGGCAGTATCCTTCCCCTGGCAGCTCTTGTATAAGCCTTGTGTGCACATTCTGAGCTTCACAGGCACGGAGACCATCCCGTTTAACACCCTCTCCCAGGCATCTAGCCCTGTACACATAACACTGTTTTTTTTTGTTTTTCTCTGTTCTTTGAAGATGGATACAAGTTCACCATTGCTTAATTTTTATTTTATTTATTTATTTATTTATTTATTTATTTATTTTGAGACAGGGTCTTGCTCTGTCACCCAGGCTGGAGTAGAGTGGTGCCAACACAGCTCACTGCAGCCTCAGCATCCTGGGTTCAAGTGATCCTCCCACTTCAGCCTCCCGAGTAGCTGGGAGCACAGGCATGCACCACCACATCTGGTTAATGCCTGTAATCCTAGCACTTTGAGAGGCCAAGGGAGGCAGATCACTTGAGGTCAGGAGTTCAAGACCAGCCTGCCCAACAGAGTGAAACCTCGTCTCTACTAAAAATTCAGAAATTAGCTGGGTGTAGTGGTACGCGCCTGTAGTCTCAGCTGCTTGGGAGGCTGAGGTAGGAAAATCGCTTGAACCCAGGAGGTAGAGATTGCAGTGAGCTGAGATCACTCCACTGCACTCCAACCTGGGCAACGGAGTGAGACTCTGTATTAAAAAGAAAAAAAAAAGGCTGGGTGCAGTGGCTCACACCTGTAATCCCAGCACTTTGGGAGGCTGAGGCGGGCAGATCATGAGGTCAGGAGTTCAAGACCAGCTTGGCCAACATAGTGAAACCCCATCTCTACTAAAAATACAAAAATTAGCGGGGCGTGGTGACATGCACCTGTAATCCCAGCTACTCGGGAGGCTGAGGCAGGAAGATCACTTGAACCCAGGAGGCGGAGGTTGTGATGAGCTGAGATCGTGCCATTGCACTCCAGCTTGGGTGACAGAGTGAGACTTCATCTCAAAAAAGTAGAGATGGGATCTCCCTATGTTGCCCAGGCTGGTCTTGAACTCTTGGGCTCAAGCCATCCTCCTGCCTCAGCCTCCCAGCGTGCTGGGATTAAAGGCATGAGCCACTGTAGCTGACCTATTGCTGCTTTATACCTAGAGAAATTAAGACAGCAGACAACTAAGTAAGAGGTGGTGTCATAGTGACAGTTATTGTCAAGATGAAATATATGTGAAATACTTGGCCTTGGTGCCCTGGCAGATGGAAGCACTTGCTAAAGATATCTGAGGCGTGTTATCATTCATGGTGGTGCACAAGAGTACAGCTAGTGGTCACTGAGAGAGATTTGAACACGAGGTCTCCACACTCCCCACCGTCTCTACCTGTGGTCCTATTGACACATCAGTTCCCAGGCTGACCCTTTGTGGCTGTGCTGGATCCCCTGCAGCTGAACCCTGAGTCCTCATTCCTCCCTCCCCCCCACCACTATGACTGCATCAAGCCTCAGTTTGCTTATCTGTAAATGGTTGGGGTGGAATAAAGGGATTGATGCTGCGTGAACCCAAAGTAGTGTGAAAAAAATAAAAGCCTATCTTGTAAGTGATCTCCACTTATAAGTCCCTTCAAAGTAAACACTTGTCAGGTATCATGTTGGCCGGGCACAGTGGCTCATGCCTGTAATCCCAACACTTTGGTATTACAGGTAGGCAGATCACTTGAGGTCAGGAGTTCGAGACCAGCCTGGCCAACATGGTAAAACTCTATCTCTACTAAAAATACAAAAATTAGGTGCGGTGGCCTATGCCTGTAATCTCAGCTACCCAGGAGGCCGAGGAATGAGAATCATTTGAACCTGGGAGGCAGATGCCACAGAGAGCTGAGAACGCACCACACTGCACTCCAGCCTGGGTGACAGAGTGAGACTCCCCATCTCAAACAAAACAAAAAGAATCGTGTCATTTCAGAGCTGGTAATGAGTAAATGCAAAACACTTTCCATTCTCTTGCAAAATGGCACGGACATTTCAGCTGGTAACAGAAATACACGGTTCTGTTGCAGAATTAGTCTGGAAATGTTCAAGCCTTGAAATGGGCAAGGTTTTCCAAAAGGATCTCTTGCATAAGATACCACAAGGCCAACTACTGCACCAGGGAAGGGATGATGTAAGGTGTCAGTGGGATAAAGGATCTGAAGATGAGATGAGTGTGGGAAGCTGCGAGCGGTTTGTGATTGGAAGAGGCCAGGCTGGTGACAGCTGAAAGAGCCGCTGCTGGTGGCTGTGCGAGAATGGATTGTGCGGGCCAGTCAAGGAAGTGATGGGCTGGTCAGGAGGTTATTGTCTCCCAGGCAGTGAGCTGTAACCCGGGGAGAAGCAGCGTGGTCTTGCCGGTTCTGCAAGGCAAGAGGGATGGGTAAAGTGTGTGAGGAATTGAAGTAGAGGACAGAGAGTGAGCTCACTGGGGCAGGGCCTGGGTAGTAAGTCATTGGGACCCCCAGAGTCTGTGAGTTCGGGGCATCTTAGCACTGAGCATGCCTCTTCTTGTCTGCCCTCGAGGCCACCACCACTGTGAACACAGGAGATGTTTATGACTGTCATTCCCGACCTGGAGGAAGCCCCAGAGGGAGCCTGGGGGCCGGAGTGGGGGATGGTTCGCATACATCACAGGTTATTTGGGGAAATATACTCTGATTTAGGCAAAGGAAAACATGCACCATGAGGGGCTTGAGAGACGTTTGGGAAGTGTGATCCCCAAGACATGGTGGTGGCTGGGTATGAGGGCGGCGGGAAGGGAGCGGTCAGGGATCAGATCTCTGAGTCAGGTAGCTGGGTGGATGGCAGCCTTTCCCCGCGTGGTGGAGGCAGTGGCATGGGCAGAAACCAGTGGGGAGAAGTGAGGCATGCTACAAACCCACCTCCTATCCCATGGCAGCTGGCAGAATTTTCCAGAGAACATTCCTTCTCCCAGAGCATCAGGAGGCTTCAGGTAAGGGAAGCACAGCTGCTCCGACCACACCTCACTGTCCTCCCTCCCTGGGAGTGAATTCCTTTTCTGTAAGGCTGGAAGGACCACAGGCTTGGGGATGGACACAGCAGAAATTTGCTTTCTCACAGTTCTGGAAGCTGGAAGCCTGAGATCAAAGTGTTGGCAGATCGATTCCTCCTGAGGCCTCTCTTCTTGGCTTGCAGACGGCTGACTTCTCTGTGTATCCTCAGGTGGTCTTCATCTCTCTGCAGCTGTGTTCTCATTAATCCCCTCGTCTTATAACGACTCCAGTCAGACTGAACTAAGGCTCACCCTAAGGACCTCACTTTAACTTAATTACCTTGTTGGAGACCCTGTGTCCAAATGCAGTCATATGATGAGGTACTGGGGTCAGGACTTCACATAGGAATTGGCAGAGACACAGTTCATCCAGAACAGGCATATCACACCCATTGCAGCTTCACAGATTGCAGTAAGCCAGAAGTCACACCTGTAATTGCCTAAGGCTCGCCCACTGCTCTGTTAGGGGAAAAGGCTATAGAAGACAGAGGAATGACACCCTGTGTGCGTGTGTATGTGTGCACTATATGTGTGCATTCTGCACGTGCGTGTGCATGTGCAGTGTGTGTGCGCACATGCGGAAGTTAGATGGGAGCTGGGTGGAAACGTTGCCGACCCCCCTGTTCTCATCAGAAATCCTGGACTGATGAGGAAGGATTCTGAAAGAGCCCCGCTGATAACCCACTCCTGAAATTGGGGTGAGGAGAGTTGAGAAGGGGGTATCCCAATGTCTTCCTGTTAATTTCTGCCCTCAGCTGATTTCGCATTAGACCAACCCACACACATCTACTGAGCATCTTGACTGTGCAATGAAAATATGCTGGAGCCTGCATCTTACTGCACCACCCAGCCTCGGGGTCCATGGGAAAGCCAGTGGCTGGAATCCCAGGAAGAAAGAAACCCCTGAAAGCCGGGGCAGGCTGAAGAAACTATGTAGTTGGGAAAGGATTTTTTTTTTTTTCCTTGAGACAGGGCCTCATTCTGTCACCCAGGTTGGAGTCCAGTGGTGCAATGACAGCTCACTGCAGACTTGACCTCCCCAGGCTCAGGTGAGCCTCCTGCCTCAGCCTCCGGAGTAGCTGGGACTACAGGTGCACACCACCACGCCTAACTAATTTTTGTATTTTTGTAGAGACAGGGTCTCGCCATGTTGCCCAGGCTGGTCTAGAGCTCTGGGGCTCCGGCGATCCGCTTGCCTTGGCCTCCCAAAGTGCTGAGATTACAGGCCTGTGCCACCGTGCCCAGCTGGTACAGAATTTTACCAAGTATGGCAGCAGTCTTTCCAGCAGGAAATTCTTCCTCATTGCAAACTGTCATTCATCTGGCTCCCCTGCAGCCTGCCTCAGCTGGAGAAATCGTTTGGTTTGCAAGTAACTGCTCGGCGTCTACTTACTCGAGGGCCATATTGATTTTGTTGTTCTTTTGGCTGCTACTTACGTTGAACCGGGAAGTCCACTCTCTGCCGCTCTGAATGAGTAAAAGGCTCCATTAGTGGCCTGTTAGATCACCTGACTGTTTCTCCGCTTACTAAGGTTGTCCTGCTATTTAATTTAAAATCTTTCAGCAGTGGCTGAGTGTATCATCATCAGTTCTCCTTTGAGTTGCCGTGCCTACAGGGAATAGGGATTAGCATGGTCTTATTTTCTTTAACTAAGCAGCCTCTTTTCTTGTCTGTTTGCGTCAGAGAACATTGGTTTGCTTGTTCTTGCTGGGGGAAAAAAAAACAAAAAACATTCTTACTAAGACAGTACATGGATTCATAACACAGTTGAAGTCTATTCACAGAATCTTATTTAGACAACCTCCATAGAGGAGAGAAAATATTTTGAAGGTCTCAGAGGTGGTTGGTTTTTAAAAATTATTTGCTAGTAGAATCTTGCCATCTCTGCGTATTGCTGGCTGGGATTGTCTGGTTGTTATTTAGTTATTTAGCCTTTTTTTTTTTTTTTTTTTCGTTAGAATGGATCTTTGCTCTGTCACCCAGGCTGGAGTGCAGTGGTGTGATCTTGGCTTACTGCAACCTCTGTCTCCCGGGTTCAAGTGGATTCTCCTGCCTCAGCCTCCCAAGTAGCTGGGACTACAGGTGCCCACCACCACGCCCAGCTAATCTTTGTGTTTTTAGTAGGGACGAGGTTTCACCATGTTGGTCAGGCTGGTCTGGAACTCCTGACCTCAGGTGATCTGCCTGCCTCGGCCTCCCAAAGTGCTGGGATTACAGGCATGAGCCATTGTGCCCAGCCCCGGCCTGCTCTTTTTTTTTTTGTATTTTTTTCTCTACTCCTAGTTCCTGCAAGCAGAGGGGTGGTCTGGTTGAATGGGAATGTGAACACTTGGGTTTGCCATTTGTTTCTCGTTCTGTTTTGTGACTGGGTTATATTCCTCGGTACTTTGCAGCAGTTTCCTCCTTCTTTTACCCTCAGAGGGAAACACAAAACGTGTATCATCGTGATGTCTCGGGCTTGGCAGGTAAGCACTAAGTTTCCGTAGTATCTGCCTGTCTTTCTGATTGAGATGGACTTTCAGTGAAGCATAGTGGTCATTTTCCCTTCAGAAGACAGAGCCTTAATCTGAAAAAAATAATGGTGGTAATGTGGGCACCTGTGTTCTTGGACATGAAGTCATTCCACCTGGGTTCCCAGTAAACGATAAATTGTAGTATATTAAAATCCTAAGAAAAGCTTTGTGGCCAAGAGCTCATCCTATCCATCTAGGGCTTTACCAGTGGCTTCTGAAATACCATGGCAACATGCCATTCAAAGCTATCCTAGGGACATTCCAAATATTGTTTGCTTTTAGTCCTCCATGCCAAAAGAGTTTAATTGAGGGATAAATGCATTGGGTATGGGATTTTTATCCTAATAGCAACATATAATTTTGTTTATTTGTGTTGAGTTGTAAACTAAGCTTTGCACAGAATTTGTATAAAATAAAACACTTTGGGCTGGGCTCATGCCTATAATCCCAGCACTTTGGAAGGCCAAGGAGGCTGGATCACCTGAAGTCAGGAGTTCAGGACCAGCCGGGCCAACATGGTGAAACCCTGTCTCCACTAAAAATACCAAAATTAGCCAAGTATGGTAGTGCATGCCTATAGTCCCAGATACTCAGGAGGCTGAGGCAGGAGAATCACTTGAATCCTGGAGGCAGAGGTTGCAGTGAGCCAAGATTACGCCACTGCACTCCAATCTGGGCGATAGAGCGAAACTTGGTCTCAAAATAAATAATAAATAAAATAAAATAATAAGATACTTTGTTAATTTCAAAGGTAAAGGTATAGAAAACAAGAAGTTTCCTTCACTGAAGCACAAATCCTTTGGTGTGCAGGATTTGAACACCTCCTTAGGAAAAGCTTGCTAGTAACTGAAGTCAAGTCACAAACAGATGCTTGGTTTCAGGTACAGCTACAAAGAACACAGAAGAGAAGCTGACACTTTTGTATTTTTAGGGCAAAGTCTTCCTTCTCCAAGGCTGAAAAAGGCCTGGTCCCACACTGCTCTGATTGATTTATCTGGGTGCCATTTCCTGGGGAGAAAACCAGTGCCACACACTCACCAAACCAAGAGTGCATCTCTTTTGGGAAGACAGGATCTGTGTGAAGGCATCTGTGCTCTCCTGTCTAGGCCTGTCCAGAACTATATAAAGTCATCCAGTTTTGTTCAGTTTTAATAATGGCTTGATAAAAACATACAGGGGGGTGTGTGTGTGCGCACGCGCGCATAGTGTAATGGTAATTAATGTACATGCATTTATATAGGTGTTTAATTTTTTTTTTTTTTCTTTTTTCTGAGACAGAGTTTCACTTTTGTCGCCCAGGCTGGAGTTCAGTGGTGTGATCTCAGCTCACTGCAACCTCTGCCTCCTGGGTGCAAGCTATTCTCCTGCCTCAGCCTCCAGAGTAGCTGGGACTTACAGGAGTGTGCCATCACACCCGGCTAATTTTTGTAGTTTTAGTAGAGACAAGCCTTCACCATGTTGGCCAGGCTGGTCTCGAACTCCTGACCTCAGGTGATCCACATGCCTTGGCCTCCGAAAGTGCTGGGATTCCACGTCTGGCCTATAGGTGTTTAATTTTTAAGGTCATTTGTGCGTATGGAGAAAAAAATCAAATCCTATATATAGGTAAGGTATATAGGGCATGGTAAGTCAATCTTTCCGTCTTCGCTCCTGGTGACCACAACCAGTTTCTTGTGTATCTTTCCGAGAGACGTTTCTAAGCATATTTGCATAATCCTCATGTGTCAAGGGGCTGGGGCCAGGCAGACATAATTGAATCATGGGGGTGGTTTCCACCATACTGTTCTTATGGTAGTGAATAAGTCTCAGGAGATCTGATGGTTTTATAAGGAATTTTTACCTTTTCTCTTGGTTCTCATGCTCTCTTGCCTGCCGCCATGTAAGACATGCCTTTCACCTTCTGCCATGATTGTGAGGCCGCCCTAGCCACATGAAACTATTAGCCCATTAAACTTTTTTGCTTAAGAATCTTGCTCTGTTGCCCAAGCTGGAGTGCAGTGGCAGGATCTCAGCTCACTGCAACCTCCGCCTCCTGGGTTCAAATGATTCTTCTCCCTCAGCCTCCCAAATAGCTGGCATTATTGGTGCATGCCACCATGCCCAACTATTTTTTGTATTTTTAGTAGAGACAGGTTTCCACCATGTTGACCAGGCTGGTCTTGAACTCCTGACCTCAAGTGATCTGCCGGCCTCAGCCTCCCAAGGTGTTGAGGTTACAGACGTGAACCACTGCTCCCATCCGAATGTGCATTTTCAAATTTGAATAAAAGAAACCATTTACATCCCAGCCAGCCATATAAGAGAATCCCTGTATCCCCATGCTCTCACCAACAAATAGTATTATCAACACCCTTTTTTTTTTTCCTTTTTTGAGACAGAGTCTTGCTCTGTCGCCCAGGTTGCAACCTCTGCCTCCTGGGTTCAAGTGATCCTGCAGCCTCAGCCTCTCAAGTAGCTGGGACTACAGGCACCTGCCCCAGGCCCGGCTAGTTTTGTATTTTAGTAGAGACAGGGTTTCACCATGTTGGCCAAGCTGGTCTCAAACTCCTGACCTCAAATGATCCGCCCGCCTCGGTGTGCCAAAGTGCTGGGATTATAGACGTGAGCCACTGCACCTGGCCAATCTACAGTTTTTTATTGTTGCCAGTCTGATAGGTATCACATCAAGAAAAACGTGGCCAAGCTGACTCACTGCTTAAGGGATTAGACCTGAAGTCTTGTATCTCAACATTGAAATTCATGGAGCTAACTACAGCTCCCTTCCCTTCCCCTGATAGAGTTCATGCTGTATCTGCTGTTGGTGCTGACCAGGAGACAGCGTAGTCTTTCCCATTCTTAGCTGAAAACACCAGCTCTGGAGTCAGGCTGTGTTAACCCAGATGGGACTTGCATTTAGGAAGGGTAGATTTGATAAGAAAAATATAGGAACAAGTCGGGCGTAGTGGCTCATGCCTGTAATCCCAGCACTTTGAGAGGCGGAGGTGGGCAGATCACTTGAGGTCAGGAGTTCGAGACCAGCCTGGCCAACACGGTGAAACCCCGTCTCTACTAAAAGTACAAAGATTAGCTGGGTGTGGTGGCAGGCTCCTGTAATCCCAGCTACTTGGGGGGCTGAGGCAAGAGAATGACTTGAACCCAGGAGGTGGAGGTTGTAGTGAGCCAAGATTCACGCCTCTCTACTCCTGCCTGTGCAACAGAGCAAGATTCTGTGTCAAAAAATAATAATTATTATTATATATAGATATGTGGTTGTGTATGTGTGTGTCTGTGTGTATTTAAACACAAATATTGCATAGAATATAGTTATACTAAAAAATGATCCCAATAGGATTCTTATAGAATCGGATGAGATAATCTGTGTAGAGTACTTAGCCAGGGGCCTGGTACATAGTTGGTGCTTCAGAAACGCAAACTTTTTTTGTTACTCTGATTTGTTTACTCTTTACTGCCCCACTTTCCAAAAGGCACCCTGGTCTTTTTTTTAACCTCTCCACCCTCACCCTACTGTTCCTTTTGGTTAGGAAAGCTCCCTTCCCCGCCTTCTTTCCCCCTCTTCAGCAGGCCCTAGTTCCACCTAATCCCTGTGATGTTTGGTGGGAATGTTGCTTCCTCTGGGAAAGCTCTGGGGCACCTCCCAACTGGCTTGAACCCCACCCTGAGCTTCCATGGCACCCAGTACTTCCATGACGTAAGTTCATAACTCATGCAACACCACAAGGTCATTGCCTATTCCCGTGTCTGGGCCCCTCCCTAGAGCTTGGGCCATTGAGAACAAAGACACCTCTCACTCATGCTGGTCTGGCCCTGACCTAGCACACAGCGGGTAGCAGGATTGCATTGAATAAATGCCTAACTGAAGACAGATAACTTTTGTGCTTCTAGCGCTGTCATGACTAAGACTGCTTAGATTCTGCCTCTGGCTTTGAAAGAGCAGTATCTCTATGTGGAGTTTAACTGTAAAACTCTTACTGACTTTTCATTAAGTTGTGTATTTAAAATCCCAAATGGGACTGAAGATTTAGGGGCATAGCCACTAATACCTGAGTTCAGACTGTAGAATGGAATCTTAAAGTAAAAAAAGGCAACCATTCTAAATAAGACTTGTTCATGGATCTGACACCCCAGAATCTCTAAACAGAAATGAATTGTGCTCTTTCCTTCCAGTGAAGGGACTTGGCCGTAGTGAATCTGCATGGAATTGTCCTGGAACTCCTTCGTCCCTGGATATCACGTTGTCCATCATTAGCCTTGAGCAATGCCTCATGTGTACCAAATGTCCAGAAGCAATTTGTTAAACTGAATATTATGATTAAGTATGTACATACCTTATAGCGGCGCCAGCGTTAGCTCTAAAGAAGGTTAAGTACAGGAGAGGTGATCACTTTGGAGGAAAAATAATTCCTGGAAGACCATGTATACTCCTAGGTACACACTCAAGAGAGATGAAAGATATCCACACACAAACTTGCACATGGATTTTCATAGCAGCATAATTCATAACAGCCAGAAAGTAGAAGCCATCCGAATGTCCATCAGCAGATGAATGGATAAACAAAATATGATGATATATTCGTACAGTAGAATAGTACTCAGCAATTAAAGAATGAAGCACTAATATAGGCTACAAAATAAACGAACCTTGAAAACATCATGCAAAATGAAAGATCAGTCACAAAAGACTACATTTTATATGATTCTATTTCTATGAAATGACTGGAGTGGAGAAATCTATGGAAGGTAGATTAGTGATTGCTTAGAATTAGGGTGGTGGGAGTTGCGGGGCAATGGGGAGGGGCTGCTGATGGGTGAAAGTTCATTTTGGGGTGATGAGAATGTCCCACAATTGATTTTCGTGACAGTCCACAACTCTGTGAACATTCTAAAAACCACTGAATTACATACCTTCAGAGGATGGATTATATTGCTTGCGTATTTGTATCTCAAGCCATTATTAGTGGAGGGGAGATTAGAAAAAAAGTCTAATTTTTAGGCTCCTTGGGGGAGCAATAATGAGAAAAATAGTTAAGAAACACATATCATATTTTAGTAAGATTGAAGAAACAAGATTTATGGCCAGGCATGGGACCTGTAATTCCAGCACTTTGGGAGGCTGAGGCAGGCGGATCACCTGAGGTCAGGAGTTGAAGACTGGCCAATATGACGAAACCCCGTCTCTACTAAAAATACAAAAATTGGCCTGGCGTGGTGGTGCATGCCTATAATCCCAGCTACTCAGGAGGTTGAGGCAGGAGAATCGCGTGAACCCAGGAGGTGGAGGTTGCAGCAAGCCAAGATTGCGCCACTACACTCCAGCCTGGGTGACAGAGTGAGACTCCATCTCAAAAAAAATAAAAAGAAACTAGATTTACAAGACCAGGACGACCACTTTCTCCTTTGATGGTGTTTCATTCAGATATCAAAGTAGTAGCAGAGACATCATGTTGTCTCTGATACTCACTAGGTGTTGACTTTTGAAGTCATCTGCTCTAGAAGAAGACTCTCTTTCTGAAAATGTAATTATTCAGATTCAGAAAGAACACAATTTGTCCTGAGTGCAATTTTTTTTTACATTTTTTTTTAATGAATTTACCCACTGCGATTTTTTTTTTTTTTTTTTTAAGAATTTGTTTAGAAGTACCTTTCTGGTACTCTCTTTTCTCCATTTTCTCTCTTTCTGAGAGTAAAGAACAGTACTTATACAATTGGCCTTGTCCCTTGTTTTATATTTGTTCCCATTTTATTTAAATGTATACTTGTTTACTTAATAAGATCTAATTTTAGTGCAGTTGTGGTTTTTTTATGCCTTGATTATTTTTCTATGATGAGAGTAACTTATGCTCATAAAAAATTAAGTTTTGCAGGAAACTGAAGTATTTTCTGTCCTTCCACTTCCCCACAGACAGCTACTATTAACAGTTTTGCCATGTTTTTCTAGATACTTTTATCTCTGAGTATACCAACTCGTTGATTTATTTTTAACAAAATTGTGTCATACTACTAGCTCTTGTAACTTCCTGTTTTCCCTTACTGTCTGCCACTGCCAGCCCAACGCTTGCTCCCCAAACCTTAACAATGCACCTTTTCTATGTATCCGTGGCCACTAAATTCGGATCTCCTTCATTCTGTGTGATGCCTGTTTATTACTCTACACATATTATCCATTCCTTATTAATGAACATTTAAGCCAATTTAAATGTTTATACCTTCTCAATTATTGTTACAAGGAATAGTTATGTTTTGCACACTTGTGTATGTCTCTGTGGGATAAATGCTGATAAATGGAGCTGCTGGTTTGCTCAATATCATGAAGTTATTAAAGTTCGAATGGATATTTCCAGTTTCTCCCTGAAAAGAGTTCTACTTGCCCCCTGAAAAGAGTTTTAATTACTGAACTATGATCTTAACCATATAGTTGATGCCCTGATTTGACTATTCCGTTCCAACCTGAGGTAGGGACGGGGCCCCACCCAACTCTGTTTCCAGGGACCTCTTAGGGCTGGCTCTGGAAATTCTTGTCCTTGGCATGCTTCCCTCTCTGTGCAAGGGCCTAAGCATTGTCTCATCCGTGTATCCATCTGTCTGCAGGACAGGTGTGGCCTCCAGGCACTACAGCAGATGAGTTGTCAGGCAAACGTGAGCTCTAGGCTAGGATGTCAACCTGCAGACATATGTGTTCTTTCTTGCATTTCTCAGAGACGGCAGCAGCACTGGGGGTCAAGCTCCCTGAGAATGAGGAAAATGCAAGGGAGATCTCAGAAAACCTGAGACCCGCCTCCCTCCTCCCCTGTCTCTTCCCTGGGTAGGGGACTGTTAGAAAGAGGGGAAGGGAAGGTATGCACATACTACATACTGGACACTTTAAATACGTGATCTCATTTATCTCACAGAATTTCCATAAAGGAGGTGATAAGATTTTCATTTTAGGGTCTAGAAGACAGGCTCAGAGGGCAGCATCCCCAGAGGATATCCCTAATAAAAAGCAACCTCAGGTCTTCTGAATCTAGAGCCCACCTATGGATCCCCTTGAAAAGCCAACCCCAAGGGCACCATCGTGGGGGCACCTATTAGAATGATGGTGAATGTGTCTCCAGCCCCACCCTCCACTGAACTCCAGACTCCTAAATCCAGCTGCCCTCTCAGCAGCCCAACCTTGAGGGATCATGAGTATATTGATATCTTTGGCAGTTTCTTTTCTTTCTTTTAGCGTGGTGGACTATACATAACGTTACATGTACTACCTTAACCATTTTAAGTGTACCATTCAGTGGCATGAAGTATATTCCTATTTGTTGTGCAGTCATCATCACCATCTGTCTCCGTTGCTCTTTTTATCTTGCAAAATGGAAACTCTGTGCCCATTAAACAGTAACTTACCATCCTTCCCTCCTGAAAGTCCTGGCAATTCTACTTTCTGCCTCTATGAATTTGACCACTATAAGTGCCTCATATAAGTGACATCAAACAGTATTTGTCTTTTCTGCATGACTTATTTCACTTAGCATATATCCTAAAGGTTCATCCATGTTGTAGCATGTGTCAGAATTCCCTTCTTTATTATGGTTGAATAATATTCCATTGTATGGATATACCACAGTTCGCTTATCCATTCATCTGTCAGTGGATATTTGGGTTGCTTCCATGTTTAAGCTATTGTGAATAATGCTACTGTGAACATAGGTATGAAAACATCTCTTTGAGACCCTGCTTTCAGTTATTTTGGAGACATACTCAGATACAGAATTGTTGGATAATCTGGTAATTCTATGTTTAATTTTGGGGGGAGTCACCATATTGTTTTACACAGTGGCTACACCATTTTTCATTCCCATCAACAATGCACAAGGTTTCCAGTTTCTCCACATCCTCACCAATACCTGTTATTTTTTGTCTCTTTGATAGTAGCTATCCTCATGGGTATGGGGTGGTATCTCATTGTGGTTTTGATTTGCATTTCTCTAATAAGTAGTCGTGTTGGGCACCTTTTTAATGTCCTTATTGGCCATTTATGTATCCTCTTTGGAGAAATGTCTATTGAATCCTTTGCCAACTTTTGAGTTGGGTTGTTTTAGTGGTTGTTGAGTTTTAGGAGTTCTCCATATATTCTGATATTAATTCCCTATCAGATGTTTAATTTGAGAATATTTTCTCCCATTCTGTGGTTTGTACTTTTTTCTCTGTTGACAGTGTCTTTTGATGCACAAACGTTTTAAATTTTCATGAGGTCCAATTTGTCTGTTAACCCCCACTTTTTTTTTTGCCTGTAACAATACATCGAATTTTATATTCAAACTGAGCTTTTGATTTCTGCCTGTATCCTGTTTCTCTCCTAGTCTTTTCCCTGACAGTAAACAACATGACCAGCCTCCCAGTTGCTCAGATGTCTGGGAATTAATTTTGAGTCCTTCCTGTAACCAGTACAAGAGGATTCCTGTCAATTCTACCTCCCAAATATCTCTTAAATCCTTCCTTGTTAAACCTCTAATTTTTATATTATGTTAGGATATAGAAATACTATTGATTTTTATATATTTACTTTGCATCCAAGCTAATTTCTTTTATTAGTGCTAGGAGTCTTTGATGTTTTGTTTTGTTTTATTTTGCTTTTTGTAGATTATTTGGGATTTTTTTTTGTGGAGACAGTCTTGTCTTATGAGAATAGACTGTTTGATTTCTTTCTTTCTAATCTGTATGCCCTTCCCTTCCCTTCCTTCACTTCCTTCCCTTCCTTCCCTTCCTTCCCTTCCTTCTTTCCCTTCCTTCCCTTACTTCCTTCCCTTCCTCTCCTTCCTTCCCTTCCCTTCCTTCCTTCCTTCCCCTCCTTCCCTTCCTTTCTTCTCTTCCTTCCTTTCCTTTCTTCCCTTCCTTCCTTCCTTCCTTTTCTTCCTTCCCTTCCTTCCTTCCCCTCCTTCCCTTCCTTTCTTCTCTTCCTTCCTTTCCTTTCTTCCCTTCCTTCCCTTCCTTCCCTTCCCTTCCTTCCTTCCTTCCCTTCCTTCCTTCCCTTCCTTCCTTCCCTTCCTTCCCTTCCTTCCTTCCCTTCCTTCCCTTCCTTCCTTCCCTTCCTTCCTTCCCGTTCCTCTTTCCTTTCCTTCCTTCCCTTCCTTCCCTTCCTTCCTTCCCATCCCTCTTTCCTTCCCTTCCTTTCTTTCCTTCCTTCCTTCCTTTCCTTCCCTTCCTTCCTTCCCTTCCTTCCCTTCCTTCTTTCCCATCCCTCTTTCCTTCCCTTCCTTTCTTCCCTTCCTTTCTTCCTGTCCTTCTTTCCTTCCCTTCCTTCCCTTCCTTCTTTCCCATCCTTCCTTCCCTTGCTTCCTTCTTTTTCTTCCCTTCCTTACCTTCCTTCCTTCCCGTCCTTCCTTCCCTTCCTTCCTCCCCTTCCTTCCCTTCTTCCCCTTCCTTCCCTTCCTGCCTTTCCTTTCCTTCCTCCCCTTCCTTCCCTTCCCTCCCTTCCTCCTCTTCCTTCCCTTCCTCCCCTTCCCTTCCTTCCTTCCCTTCCTCCCCTTCCTTCCCTTCCTCCCCTTCCTTCCTTTCCTTCCCTTCCCTCCCTTCCTCCCCTTCCTTCCCTTCCTTCCCTTCCTTCCTTCCTCCCTTCCTCCTTTCCCTTCCTTCCCTTCCTTCCTTTCCTTCCTTCCTTTCCTTCCTTCCTTTCCTTCCTTTCCTTCCTTTCCTTCCTTCCTTCCTTCCTTCCCTTCCTTCCTTTCCTTCCTTCCTTCCCTTCCTTTCCTTCCTTCCTTTCCTTCCTTCCTTTCCTTCCTTCCTTTCCTTCCTTCCTTTCCTTCCTTCCCTTCCTTCCATGCTTGCCTGCCTGCCTATTGCACTGACTAGGATTTCTAGTATGAATTTCAGTGAGAGTGTGAGATCAGACCTCCTTGACTTGTTACTGATCTTGGGGGAAGACAGTCGGTCTTTCACCATTACCTTTGATCATAGCTATACTTGTTTACAGATTTCCTTTATCCAGTTAAGGATGTTTATTTCTCTTCCTAATTCACAAAGAGATTTTATTAGATAATGTATTTTAAGGCTATTTGGAAAACAACCAAGATACTAATGTCTGCCTTAATGAATATGGAAAAAAATAAATCATACCTCTCACAGTACCACTGATACAAATAAGAATTTTGTAATTATCGTTATAATGCTTTTTACTTCCTAGTTTTATTTTGACCGATTGCATTAGAGTTTTTTTAAGTGTTTTAAACACTTTGCAGCTTTCCACACTGCTCTCGCCATTCCCACCCAGGACTCCTCTCCATGCGGGTCAGGTGTGTGCTGACATTGGGGTCCTGGAACTCTTGGCACCCACTTAGCAGATACCTCTTATCCGCCTTGGAGACCCCAGAACAATCCTTCTCTGCCCCTCTTCTGAGTCATTTCTTGCCATTTTTCAGAGTCTTTCCCCTTGTTTCCCTGCCTTTCTTCCTGTCCTTTATATACATTCTTTTTGTGAACACAGAACCCTGCATGAGACAGGAAACTCATTGAAGCTCTGTGTCCTTGGGCAGGTTTCTATTTTTTTCTGTTCATGATGCTGGTGAGGTTGGCTTTGGCCAGCCTCATATACGATGAGACTGGGTTCTCATATACGATGGGACTTTTTTGAGACAGAATTTTGCCCTTGTCACCCAGGCTGGAGTGCAATGGTGCAATCTTGGCTCACTGCAACCTTCGCCTCCCGGGTTCAAGCAATTCTCCTGTCTCAGCTTCCTGAGTAGCTGGGATTACAGGCCCACGCCACCACGCCCAGCTAATTTTTGTATTTTTAGTAGAGATGGGGTTTTGCCACATTAGCCAGGCTGGTCTCGAACTCCTGACCTCAAATGATCCTCCTCCTACCTCAGCCTCCAAAGTCTTAGGATTACAGGCATGAGCCACTGCGCCCAGCCACATGGGACTATTTTTCAGGAAGCTCTGCTAAGTTGTGCTGTGATCTTTGTTAATACTAAGTTGTTGTTAATATTTTATGTAACCCTACAGAGATTCTGATATATGCAAATGAGAGCTTGTTAAAGATCATGCAAACGTTTGCATTCAACTTGGCTTGTTGTAATCTAGGATTTACTCTTTTATTTCTAAATTCTTAACTAAAAACTATTTCTGTCCCTGGGGAAGATTTTCATTCCTTCCGAAACGATTTACTGGTTGTTAGGCACACACAGTGGGTCACTGATAAAAATGGAAGAATTTATTACATTTCGGGGGATGGGATGTGGAAAGCAGACAGCTGACAGCTTTGCATTCTTGTTTGTACCAGACTCTAGGCATCATTATCCTAGTAGGAATTCTTACAGCCATTCTGGAGGGATGGGAATTATCATCCCCATTTCATACACGATGAAACCGAGACTCAGAGGAACCAAGGGACTTACCCAAGGCCGTGCAGCTCGTAAGGGGCAAGAGACCAACCCCGGGGCACACTCACTCCACCGCAGCGCTTGTGACTCTGTGCAAGAGGTATAGAAAGTGTTGGAAAAGCTACACAAGAAGGAGGCTCATCTCTTTTTATTATTATTTTTCAACAATAGATAAATAAATAAATAATTTTTTGAGACAGAATCTCACTCTGTTGTTGGAGTGCAGTGGCGCGGTCTCAGCTGCTCACTGAAACCTCCGCCTCCCGGGTTCAAGCGATTCTCCTGCCTCAGCCTCCCAAGTAGCTGGGATAACAGGTGTACGCCACCACGCCTGGCTAATTTTTCTATTTTTAGCAGAGATGGGGTTTCACCATGTTGGCCAGGTTGATCTTGAACTCTTGACCTCAAGTGATCTGCCCGCCTCGGCCTCCCAAAGTGCTGGGATTATAGGCATCAGTCACTACGCCCTGCCAAGAGGCTCATCTTTGCTGGAGGAAATTCAGGGAAGATGAGCTGCATGGTTTTGTTTTTGTTTTTGTTTTTGTTTTTTAACCGATTATTGGAGGATATTGGTGGTTTCCCCAAAAGCAGCATCCCTCTTTGTTTGGAAACACACATCATGTTACCGTATGTAATTCCCAGCTCTTCCTTGTTGGTTGCTTCCAGACAAGGTTTCCTTCTCAAGTAAGCCTTTCTTTTGAACTGCCCCTTCTTAACTTTTCTGTTTATGGTCATTAGGGATTCGGACATTTTCCATACCTGCCTCAGTTAGCAGGTGAAGGGCCATGATTAATGCCTTTGAAAACCAAGAACAGGGGATGCTCTGCACCCCAGTGTATTATAAAGTCCTCATCCTGTGTCTCAGGGCAGCCAAGGGAAGTCACCCTAAGAGCGAGGACCTTAGTTTGTGACCAGGACCCTGTAGACAGCACCCTGATCTGGACCACCAAGTTCAAATCCCTGCTCCTCCACTGGTGTCCAGAGGAAGTGAGTCGGGGCACACACAGCTCTGAGAACAGTGCCTGGCCTGTAGGAAGTGCTAGAAAGTATTGTCAGTGATCGAATGTCCCCAAATCCCCAAGTCAGTGTGAACAGAAAGAAGAGGAAGTAAGAGGGTCCGCTTTCAGGTCTTTGAGAAAATCCAGTGAGGAAAGTGGTGATGAATCAGCCTTGGACCACAAGGGTCTCTTTGAGCGAGTTTGTTGTGTTCAAAGCCACAAAGGACTTGTCATTCCTAAACTGGCATGGGAAAAGAACCAACCAATGGAGTCTTAGAGAGGATCATGTAAGTCAACACAGATGCCTACAGTCCGGGTCCGGCTAAAGAAGCAATGTCAATCAATGGCACCTTCGACGCAGACGGCAGGTGAACGAATCCCAGCACCTCCGAGAGAGAGGCCTCCTGGTTTCTGGTGCAGGCAGAACCTGCTTCTCCCTAAGGTTCCCTCCACTGGGCTTCAGGCCGTGCAGCCACCTTCCATCTCTGGGGGCCAGTGGAATGCGCTCAGGAAAGGCTGGCTGACCCCTGCAGCAGGAGCTGGGGTCCGAAGCCCAGTCTGCTCAGCCTTCAGTAGAAGCAGGTCCTGCCTGCTCCAGGGACCAAGAGTCCTCTCTTCCAGGGGTGCTGGGGGTTTGTCTGCAGTCCACGTTGGCCTCATGGCTGGTCTGAGTTGATCTAGGCTGGCCCTGGGGCCCCGAGTCCAAACATTCATTCCAGCCACCTGGCTGGCTTCCTCGATCTTCTTTAAGCCCTAGAACCATGGAGCCAAAACCTTTGAGTTCTTTTTTTTTTTTTCCAGTGAAAATTATACATAAGCGTGGGCAAAGGGAGGAAGGAAAGAAGGAAGGGAGAAGGGAAAGGAGGGAAGGAAGGGAGAGAGGCAAGGAAAGAAAGAAAGTAGTATTTAGGTTGGTGCAAAAGTAATTGTGATTTTTTGCCATTACTTTCAATGGCAAAAACTGCAATTACTTTTGCACCAGCCTCATATAAAGGTTTTAAACCAAATGTAAGACTCCCTCCCTCTCTCATTCTGTTTCCTGGATTTAACCAGAGTTAACAGTTTTCTTTGAATCTTGGGGGACATTTTATTCATAATACATGAATATATGTGAGGCTTTTAAAAATTTATGTTTGATTTTATTCCTCTGTGCCTTATATTATTAACTTACTTTATATTAAAGATCTTCTCATAGCGTTAATATAGATCGCCTGTTTCTTATCTTAATATTTATTTATTTCATTAGGTTTAACTATTTCAGTGAGATATTGAAATTCTGAACTCTTACACATCTAACAATGTAACTAAAAGTAAATGGCATGAACCTTGGTAGAATTACAAAAAGAGACAGATCAATCCACAGTTACAGTGACAACTTAACCAAGTCTCTCAGAAACAAATATACATCAACAGGCCAAAAGAAAAGGATAATGTCACAGAAAATTTGAACCACACCATTAATGAGTTTGATTGAGTGGAAATATGAGGAACTTGGTATTCAACAGTTAGAGAATGCATGTTCTGCTGGGCGCGGTGGCTCACGCCTGTAATCCCAGTCCTTTGGGAGGCTAAGGCAGAGATTCACTCTTGTTGCCCAGGCTGGAGTGCAATGGCTGATCTTGGCTCACTGCAACCTCCGCCTCCCGAGTTCAAGCGATTCTCCTGCCTCAGCCTCCCGAGTAGCTGGGATTACAGGCGCCCGCACCTATACCCAGCTAATTTTTGTATTTTTAGTAGAGATGGGGTTTCACCACGTTGTCCAGGCTGGTCTCGAACTCCTGACCTCAGGTGATCCACCCACCTGTGCTTCCCAAAGTGCTGGGATTACAGGTGTGAGCCACCACATCCAGCCTGATTTTCTTTTTATGAAGACAGGGGCCCACTATAGTGCCTAGGTTTGTCTCCGAATTCCTGGGCTCAAGTGATCCCTCCCACCTCACTCTCCCAAAGTGCTGGGATTACAGATGTGAGCCGCCGCACTTGGTCCACTAATATTTAATCTCAGAATTGACTTCACACCATCACTCAGCAACATGGGGCAGGGGGCCATGTAGTCATGGAATTTCTAAAGTGTCGTGGGGAAGGATGGGCAGAGGCCCCCATCGGACTTGTTGGTTTGCTTTTAGCACATGACTGCATTTTGCAGTTTCCATGTGCCAGGTCAAGTGGATTTCTAGATTACTCTCTCTTTTAATTTTATGTTAGTAAGTACTTAAGTTAGTCATTTCAAGTGAATAAGCCTCTGGCTGTCTCAGGACGTGACCCTCGCTCTTCCAGGGAAGCCGTGGCGGACGGAGCAGACGGAGGACCTGAAGCGAGTGCTCAGAACGGTGGACAGGGCAATCCCATTGGTCCTCGTCAGCGGCAACCACGACATCGGCAACGCCCCCTCGGCCGAGACCGTCGAGGAGTTCTGCCAAACTTGGGGAGACGACTACTTCAGCTTCTGGGTCGGGGGCGTCCTGTTCCTGGTCCTCAACTCCCAGTTCTACCAGAACCCCTCCAAGTGCCCCAGCCTGAAGCAGGCACAGGACCAGTGGCTGGACGAGCAGCTGAGCATCGCGAGGCAGCGGCACTGCCAGCATGCCATCGTCTTCCAGCACATCCCGCTGTTCCTGGAGAGCATTGACGAGGACGACGACGACTACTTCAACCTCAGCAAGCCCGCTCGGAAGAAGCTGGCAGACAAGTTCATCCACGCAGGTAGATGTCCCGGGCCACGGGTTTCAGGGAGGAAGGGCACTTCTAGAGAGGGCATTTCCAGATCCTTCTCCCGTCCCGCTGCAATGTGGCAAAAAGGGAGAGAAGACTAGGCTGGGAGTTCTGATCCCAGCTCTTGGACTTGCAGACTGCATGGCTGGCTACCTAATCCTCCTGCGCCTCAGTTTCCTCGTCTGTAAAACAGGAATAGTAATAGTAGCCCTCTTGCAGGATGGTTTCGAGGAGTAAATGAGAAAGGCCTCCAAGACATGGAGAACAGCCCGTAGCCTAAGTACTCAGTGTGCCATAGCTGCTCATAGTTGAAGATGGGGGTTCTGGAAGTGGCAGGAGGGGTTTATTGGGGGGAGGAGACCAGGTGGTGCAGGTGGGTGTGAATGTGGCTTGCATGTGCCTTAGGAGAAGGCAAGATGCCAGGGACATCTGCTTTCACTTCTCTGGGAAGCAGGCACCTTGCTCAAGGGCAGACGATCTTTAAGAGCCAAGCTTCCCTCCAGTATTCGTCAGCTGTGACCCAGGAAATCCTGGGATGTGACTTTAGTGGACAGTTCCTGGGGCCTGATCAGTTTTCCTCTGGCAAGGTGGATTAAGTTCTCTTCCAGAATCAGGAGAGAGTAATGGATTTAGTCCCATCTTTTGCCGCCAGTCATACGTGTAACACGCGTGCACACACAGAATGAAGACGCTCCATTTCTGGAGGTCACATCTCAGTTTCTGACGGCGCTCTGAGGCACTAGCCCAGCCACCTCCTTTATTTTTCTGGTAGCGCCTGCTATGGGCCTTTCAAGAGAAACAGTCTATTCTAGGTGGATTCCCTGGGTTACCAGTGACTTGGCAAATTCCAGTTTTGCCAACCATTGTGTCTCTTCTCTTTGTCCTCATTCTTCCTTTCACCAGGGCTTACTTTCTTTTCTTTCTTTTTTTCTTTTTCCTTTTTTTTTTTTGGAGACAAAGTCTTGTTCTGTTGCCCAGGCTGGAGTGCAGTGGCAAAATCTCGGCTCACTGCAACCACCGCCTCCCAGATTCCAGCGATTCTCATGCCTCAGCCTCCCAAGTAGCTGGGATTACAGACGCTGACCACCACGCCCGGCTAATTTTTGTACTTTTAGTAGAAATGGAGTTTCACCATGTTGGCCAGGCTGGTTCCAAACTCCTTGACCTCAAGTGATTTGCCTATGTTGGCTTCTCAAGGCCACAGGACGTGATCAGTTTTCCTCTGGTGAGGTGGATTAAGTTCTCCTCTAGAATCGGGAGAGAGGAACGGATTTAGTCCCATCTGGAATTACAGTGCTGGGATTACAGGTGTGAGCCACCACACCCAGCCGACACTTCCGTGTTTTCGAGACATTTTGCAAAAACCTCATATAATTGGAGACGTCTTCCAGCTGTTCCATGGAGATAAAGTTAGAAAACTTCTATTAAGGCCTTTGAAATTTCATGCCATGCTTCAGTTGGTGCAGAAAACTGTCTTGATGACAAGGAAAAAAAGCATCAGGATGGCATGCGCACCACCGTAGAGACTATTCTGTAACGGAGAATGAAGCCAGAGAGAACATTTAATGCCACGGAAGTGATTCCTTTCATATTCAATAGTGGGTTATTTTTGAGATGGAGTCCCGCTCTTGTCACCCAGGCTGGAGTGCAGTGGCACGATCTTGGCTCACTGCAACCTCGGTCTCCTGGGTTAAAGCAATTTTTCTGTCTCAGCCTGCTGAGTACCTGGGATTACAGGCGGCCGTCACCATGTCCTGCTAATTTTTGTATTTTCCGTAGAGGCAGGTTGGCCAGGTTTAGTTTCACCGTGTTGGCCAGGCTGGTCTTGAAACTCCTGACCTCAGGTGATCCACCCACCTCGGCCTTCCAAAACGCTGGGATTACAGGTGTGAGCCACCGCAGCCAGCCAGATCTAATGTTAGATGAGTAAAACCCATGACTGCCCTGAGTTCTTTGTTCTTGTCAACCACATTCCTGAGTGGTATGTAGTTCTGTGGTTTTCCCATTGTAGGACGGAGCACCCCCAGATATCGAGAAGACCCACAGCTCTAAATTTATTTTATTTATTTATTTATTGAAAGAGTCTTGCTCTGTCACCCAGACTGGAGTGCAGTGGTGTGATCATGGCTCACTGCAGCCTCGACCTCCTAGGCTTAAGCAATCTTCCCACCTCTACCTTCTGAGAAACTGGGACTATAGGCACATGCCACCGTGCCCAGCTAATTTTTAAATTATTTGTAGAAATGGGGTCTCACTGTGTTGCACCTGGCCGGGCTTGAATTCCTGGCCTCAAATGATCCCCTTGCCTTGGCCCCCAAAAGAGTTATAAATTACAAGTGTGAGCTCTAACAGAGCATCCTTGGGAGAAGCCTGTTGACCACCCACCAAGGGCCCTACAGGGTGGCATCGTATCCATGATGCCCCAGCCCCCTGCTCACTCAGAACTGCAACCCCTCAAGCTCAGGAACCAGAGCTGTTGGCAAACCACAGGCTGGTCTGTGTCTCCAGTTATGCCAGCTCCCAGAGACTGATAGCCACAACCAGAATGGCAGTTGATTCATTTAGGGCAAGACTGCAGCCCCAGCCTCTGCCCCAGCAGGGCTTTCTCTTCCCGTAGGCAGAGCTACATGGGAAGCCCAATTATAATCAGGAGGCTGCTTGGTAGGCGTGAGACAGAGCAGGGGGGTTAGTTTCCTTATTCCACTCTCAGTGACATCAGGCGCTGGAATCCAGTGGCTCCGTCTCCGGAGGAGCTCACTAGCTGAAGGCTCTTGGTCATTTCATGTCCCTTCAGTTGTCTCTGTAGCCTGTCCACTGTCTAATCTGGGTCCCAGCAGCAGCTCTGCACAGTGCTTCCTGCTCTGCTCTTGCCCATTCTAGTTCATTCTGCACCTAATAGCAAGATGGGCGTGTAACTGACTGCCCAGTGTGAGGCTTCCCTTCACCCCCAGGTCTGGCCCAGTTCCTCACTGCAGTGTCCAGGGCCCTTCTCAGTCACATCTGCCTTCCCCTCCAGCCGCTTCTGCTTCACCTGCCTAGGCCCACTCAGCAATTTTTTGTTGTTTGAGACAGAGTCTCACTCTGTCACCCAGGCTGTAGTGCAGTGGCATGATCTCGGGTCACTACAACCTCAACCTCCCGAGTTCGAGTGATTATCCTGCCTCAGCCTCCCGAGTAACTGGGATTACAGGCGCGCACCAACACGCCTGGCTCATATTTGCATTTTTAGTAGAGATGCGGTTTCACCATGTTGGCCAGGATGGTCTCGAACTCCTGACCTCAAGTGATCTGCCTGCCCCAGCCTCCCAAAGTGCTGGAATTATAGGTGTGAGCCACCATGCCTGGCCTCAGCATTTTTTTTTCTTGAGATGGGGTCTTACTGTGTCACTCAGGCTGGAGTGCAATGTTGTGATCATAGCTTACTGCAGCTCTGGATTCCTGGGCTCAAGTGATCCTTCCACCTCAGCCCCCCAAGTAGCTGAGACTACAATAGAGCACCACGATGCCTGGCTAATTTTTTATTTTTTGCAGAGATGGAAGGCTCACTGTGTTGCCCAGGCTGGTATCAAATTCCTGGCCTCAAGTGACCCTCCCGCCTGGGTATCCCAAAGCGCTGGGATTATAGGTGTGAGACACCACATCCCACCTCCCACTCAACTTTGACACCTTCTGTATAAGGCTCTCCCCTCCTCTGTGCCCCAAGTTCTTCAGCTTCTCTTATCCCAGCACTTGTCAAATGGATTTGCAAGTGTTGACTTGTCTGAATCCCCACTAAACTCCCAGCTCCCTGAGGGCAGGGACAGGGTTATATTCAGCTATGCAGTTGGGAGGCCTGGCTCTGATATTCGCTCATAATAAATGCTTTATCAGTATTTGTGGGATGAATGAATGAGTCAAAGCCTTTGAGCCAGGTGTGGGGGCTCACGCCTGTAATCCCAGCACTTTGGGAGGCCAAGGCAGGCGGATCACATGAAGTCAGGGGTTCGAGACCAGGCTGGCCAACAGGGCGAAACCCTGTCTCTACTAAAAGATACAATAATTAGCCAGGCCTGGTGGTGCCCACCTGTAATCCCAGCTACTCGGGAGGCTGAGGCAGAAGAATCACTTGAACCTGGGAGGTGGAGATTGCAATGAGCCGAGATTGCGCCTCTGCACTCCAGCCTGGGCGACAGGAGCATGTTCAGACCATCAAGTTCCCAACCCGTGGCCTCTGTGGCTTCGGTCTTAGGGAAGCCACTTGTGCCTCTCTCTACTCCGGTCCTTAGGCTGGCTCTCCGGGGTCACTCATCAGTCTGTCTCTCTCTTCCCAAGCATCCCCTCCCACTGCTTCCTCTAGGCAACACCTGCGGGTATACAAAGACACCTCTTCTTGGCCACTGGCCTAAGGGTCTTCACCCAAACCTGCTTCACAGAGAAGGCCAGAGATGAGGGCCCTTTCCGCAATTCCCTGTCAGTTTCCGCGGCCTGCCAAACCAGGCCCTTTGCTGAATGACCTTCCAAACGCAGAACAAATCTTAGGCAACATCAGAAAGAGATATGAGTCAGATGTGGATGCACTCTGCTGCAGGCAGAGAGACTTGCTGGGCTTGGAAGCTCAGGTAGGTGGACGCTCCTGGGGCCTCAGGTCACAACAACGTAATTGGAACTCATTTTGGAAAGCCAGAAGTTCAAGTGATATTTTGTAAAATTCATTAACTTAAAAGCTGGGATAAAATTGGGGGTGACGATGGCAGCTGGTATTTAATATTGCCTTTGGTTTTTTCTCCCCCCGTGGCAATATTATTCCCTACTGCTGTTTCAGTCTCATTTATCTCCTTGTGCTGAAATGCCAGTACTCAAAAATATGTCAAAAGCTCATCAGAATATCAGGGTAGCTTTTAATTATGATAATTGTGTTGTTATAAAATATCCTTTTAAAGAGCACGTCTCTCCCCAAACCACCGTGGAGGTAAAACCCAGCTTCCTTCCAGCAAGCTTAATGAATAATTCTGAATCATTGTGTGGGATGAATAAATGATTTAATAATGAGCATCAACAATCATCTCTCATTGTTGCATTAATTTTTAAAAGTGGGATGAGGTAAACGAGGAGGAGGGATGTCACTGTGCAGTGGACCACCGGGAGCAGAGGGGTGTGCTGTGTGAACCGAAGCCCGCCAGCCTCCAAGCTCAGGTTTCCCTAGAAACAGATGCATCCTATTTCTACTTTTGAAGCTCAGTAGAAAACCCTCTTTGTATGATAGAAAAACACTGTCAATAGCCGGTACAAATAAACAGTTATCAGGGCAGGATAGATATACCAGTGTGAAGTAGCACCTGTTATTTTCTGTCTTCGTTTTCCCTGCGTGAGGATAATCAATTTCATCACATCCAAGGGATGTAAAAATTGGTTTTCCCCTTAATTTGCCTAATACCTAGTTGGAGTAGCAAAGACAGATAGTAGATAGTGAAATCTTGGTTGAACCGGGACATTGTCTCTGTTCCTTATGCCTCTTTCAGCAGAGGGTTAATATGTGATCCATTTAATATGGATCCCAATTTAGAAACTCAGTCTTAAAAAACAAAAGCTAGCTCTTTAACTGACCATGTTTCCCTTGATGTCTCGATACCTTTTCTTTTTTTCCATTCTCAGCAGAGAGATTAGAACTGTGTATTAGAGAGCCCAGAGCAAATTTGGCAATTATGAAAAATTCCAATAAGTTGATCTTCCCTGCAAAAGTTAATGAGTCATTTCACAGAATTAAGAGTTTCATTTCTAGTATTTATGCTTTTTTAGAAAATGAGAGAGAGAGAAGATAAATCTTAGCCCATGGTTATAGTTTTAAGATTTCAAAGTTTTGGCCAGGCGCAGTAGCTCACACCTGTAATCCCAGCACTTTGGGAGGCCAGTGTGGGTGGATCGCTTCAAGTCAGGAATTCAAGACCAGCCTGGGCAACATGGTGAAGCCCCATCTCTACTAAAATACAGAAATTAGCCGGGCATGGTGGCGGGCACCTGTAGTCCCAGCTACTTGGGAGGCTGAGGCAGAAGAATTGCTTGAACCCTGGAGGTGGAGGTTGCAGTGAGCCAAGATTACGCCAGTGCGTGCCAGTGTGGGCAACAGAGCAAGACTCTGTCTCAAAAAAAAAAGTTCAAAGTTTTAAAGAACAAAAAGGTCAGGTTCCCAGAATCGACTTTACGGGAAAATAAAACATCAAATCCTGCTCTGACATCCTTTGAGTTGTATTGCAATCACTTGTTTAGATCCTGATTCCTCCAGGAAACAGAAGCCCAGCCTTATTCACCTCTGTAAGGCCAGCCCCTAGCCGAGAGTGTCATATAGTAGCTCCCCAATAAGTAAATAGTGGTTAATAGAATTGAATTAAGCATGATTCAAGTCTACTTATCAGCAGGTAATATCCGTATCACTGTGAATTAGTTTTCATGAACTGACTTTTTTATGGTGGTAGTGGGGGACAGAGTCTCACTCTGTCACCCACGCTGGAGTGCAGTGGCGCCATCTCCACTCACTGCAACATCCGCCTCCCAGGTTTCTCCTGCCTCAGCCTCCCAAGTAGCTGGGATTACAGGCGCACACCACCACGTCTGGCTAATTTTGTTATTTTTAGTAGAGACAGTTTCACTATATTGGCCAGCCTGGTCTTGAACTCCTGACCTCAAGTCGCTCACCTTGGCCTCCCAAAGTGCTAAGATTACAGGCATGAGCCATCACACCCAGCCCACAAGCTGACTTTTTTATGGGAAATGCTTCACCTAGAGGGGTCAATAGAACTTTTCTGTAAAGGGTCAGCTAGTAAACATTTTGGGCTTTGTGGCTCTATGGTCTCTGTAGCAACTACTCAACTCTGCCTTCATAATAAGAGAGCAGCCACAGACAGTGCATAAACAACAGGGTATGGCGGTGTTCCAGTAAAACTTTATTTACAGAAACAGGTGGTAGGCCTGCCGGTGATAATTTTCCAACTCTTGGCTTGGAGAAATGTTCCCATAACGGGGTGTCGCTCTTGTTCTCCCCAGAACCTTGTCCACATTCTGTCTGTGTCTAAGTCTAGGATGTATCTGACGACCCCATTGTGACAACTGCCTGACTCACGGAAGGGTCTGCCCAGAACAAGCCTCCTGAAGGTTCTCAGTGGAGGGCATGCCTGGGTGAGGCACATGTTCCCCTGAAGACCAGGATGTGATTTGGGGATGGAGTGTGGATAAGGGGGTCCATGGTACATGTAAGATGTCTAATAATTGGGTGATCAGCTTCACATGCATTAGAAAAAAATAGAACTATCTTATCAATTTAAAGAAAATGATTGAATGATCACGTGAGCTCAGGAGTTCGAGACCAGCCTGGCCAACATGGAGAAACCCCATCTCTACTAAAAATACAAAAATTAACCAAGTGTGGTGGCATGCATCTGTAGTCCTAGCTACTTGGGAGGCTAAGGCAGGACATTGGCTTGAACCTGGGAAGTGGAGGTTACAGTGAGCTGAGATCGTGCCACTGCACTCCAGCCTGGGTGACAGAGCAAGACTCTGACTCAAAAAGTAAAAAAAGAAAAAATAAAGAAAATGATTGAGTAAATAATAGTATGAGTACTGTGCAGATAAGGCAAAACTTGGGGATTTGTACAGGGGAAATTAGTGTCTGGGCTGGTGGGCGGGGGGTCCTGTAACCTGGCAGGTGAACAAACAGGATTTGGCTTCCTAAGTTACTTGAGGTAAGTCACTAAACATTACTCTGCCTTAGTTTTCTCACTTATAAAATGAGGGTACTCACCCCAACCTTGTCGAGTTGGTGTATCCCTTAAGGGGAGTCGTATATAAAATCAAAAAGACAAGTCAGGCCAGGCGCAGCAGCTCACACCTGTAATCCCAGCACTTTGGCAGGCCGAGGCGGGTGGATCACCTGAGGTCAGGAGTTCGAGACCAGCCTGGCCAACATGGTGAAACCCCCATCTCTACTAAAAATACAAAAAATTAGCCAGGTGTGGTGGTGAGCGCCTGTAATCCCAGCTACTTGGGAGGCTGAGGCACGAGAATCGCTTGAACCCAGGAGGCAGAGGTTGCAGTGAGCCAAGATCACGCCACTGCACTCCAGCCTGGGTGACTGAGTGACACTCCATCTCAAAAAAAAAAAAAAAGCAAGTCACTTAGCACCATGTCTGGCTCATAGTGAGCACTCAGTAAGGGTGTGTTTCTTGTTCTGTGTGATCCCGAACCGTTTGGGGAACCCACAGCAGGTGACTGTGCTTTATCCATTAGCTAGACCAGCATGCTTCTCATCCCTGGGGTGCTGGCGTCCTTCTTGCAGGGGTTCGTGAGAATCTCCAGGACAGGCAGGCCTGGTTTGGGGACATGCCTGCTGCCTGCTGATATAGCTGTGTAGATTTGAAAGGGAAATAGTGATCAACTCTGTTCAAAATTCAAGCTATAAGAACTAAAGCTGGACAAAATTCTCTTGGCTCCTGGGATGTGCGGGAAGATAGACAGCTACAGCCAGTCTGAGATTTTTCAGGGTAGATGAGGAATGCATGCTACTTTTAATTTTAACAAAAGGGGTACTGGTTTAAAAGGATGGTAATCATTGAAGTAGATGAAAATTCTTACGGAATTTAGTGATAAAATTTGATCCTTTGTTTATTTTCAAAGCACACGCCTGTTTCAAAAGAAAAACCTTTAGACAAATTAAAGTTCACAGTTTAGTTGAGCAAAGAATGATTCGTAAATCCAGGCAGACCCTTAACCAGAATAGAGGCTCAGAAAGACTCCAGCACAGCCAAATGGTGAGAGACTTGTGGACAGAAAGAGGAAAGTGACCTATGGAAATCGGAAGTGAGATACAAAAACAGCCAAATTGGTTACAACTCAGCATTTGTCTTATTTGAACACAGTTGACTTATTTGAACTGTTGACTGCCTGTGATTGGCCAAAACCAGAGATTGGCAAGAGTATGTTCTATTCTGTTTACACATCCATTCACTATGTATACAGAGAAACCTTTGGCTGAAATTAAAATGTGTAAGAAGGCTGGGCATGGTGGCTCACACCTGTAATCCCAGCACTTTGGGAGACCGAAGCAGGAGGATCACTTGAGCCTAAGAGTTCAAGACCAGCCCAGGCAACATAGTGAGACTCCATCTTTACCAAAAAGAATTTTTTTTTTTAACTAACCAGGCATAATGGTATGCACAGGTGGTCTCAGCTACTCAGAAGGCTGAGGTGGGAGGATTGGTTCAGCCCCAGAAGCCAAGGCTGCAGTAAGCTATGATTGCACCACTGTACTCCATCCTGGGCAACCGAGCAAGACCCTGTTTCAAAAAAATACGTAAATAAAAATAAAGTATGTAAGGAGGCAGCTTGAGCCTCAATTTAATTTAACATACCTCACCAATTAAGTGTTAGTAGATACACCTTTGAATGTTTAGTTTCATATTTTTTTTCCAAATATAACAGACCTGTCCATAGGGCAGTGACAACCATGTTACGGTGCCCTCCCATTTAAAATGAATTTTTTAGGCTGAGCGTGGTGGCTCACGCCTATAATACCAGCCCTTTGGGAGGGCGAGGTGGGCGGATCACCTGAGGTCAGCAGTTCATGACCAGCGTGGTCAACATGGTGAAACCCCATCTCTACTAAAAATATAAAAATTAGCGGGATGTGGTGGCACGCACCTGTAATCACAGCTACTCCGGAAGCTGAAGCAGGAGAGTCACTTGAATCTAGGAGGCGGAGGTTGCAGTGAGCAGGGATCGTGCCACTGCACTCTAGCCTGGGCAACAAGAGCGAAACTCCGTTTCAAAAAAAAAAAAAGATTTTTTAAAAACCATCTCACACTCATGCCCCCGCCCTACCCCCCCCCACTTTTTTTAAAGCATCTATAGAATCCAGAGTTTGTGGGGCCTTATCAGTTTGAGGAAGTTTTCCCTTTTTGTTTTATTTCCTAAGATTTAGTCTTGAATTCATTTTCCCATGTTTAGCCTATTTTTTAGGTTCTGATCAGTTCACCGTAAAACATCGCATGCTAGTCATTTAATGTCTGATTCTCATTCTCTATAAACCTAGATAAAAGACCAACTGCCAAAGCTACATCTGGTATGAAGTGATAGATTAGATTTCTCACTTTGGAGGTATCCTTAACAGTTGGGCTAATTAAAGTTGAAATCAAGTCCCAATGGTAAATATTTATAAATTGAGAATCTGGCATGTGTAAATGTATGCTGCTGATTCCTGAAGTTAAATCAACGTTTATCCATTCAGCAAATAGCATGGGTCTCATGCTAGGCACTGAGGACAGAGGGATGAACGAAACAAACAAGTTTCTTCTCTGAGGCTGTGGATTGCTCTTCAACTAAAATGTTTGGGTTTTCTGTTCTTTTGTTTTTTGTGAGAGGGTCTCACTCTGTCACCCAGGCTGGAGTGCAGTGGCGCAATCTCAGCTTACTGCAACCTCCACCTCCCGGGTTCAAGTGATTCTCCTGCCTCAGCCTCCCAAGTAGCTGGAACTACAGGCACCCGCCACCACACTTGGCTAATTTTTGTATTTTTAGAAGCTATAGGGTTTCACCATGTTGGCCAGGCTGGTCTCTTAACTCCTGACCTCAGGTGACCCGCCCACCTGAGCCCCTCCTAAAGTGCTGGGATTATAGGCATGAGGCAACACAGCCGGCCAACTACAAATGATTTAATTTTTTCATTCCATCACAACATTGGAAAAAGGAGCCCCCAGTGCATGGGAAACAGCAGTGTCTGTTGAAGTTTATGAAGTCAAAATATTATATCTTCTCTTTTGAGGTCATGTTTCAAAAATAGCAATTAGTGTCATTTTGAAATCAGCAGTGAGATTATTTGTAAAATTCCAATATCCCCAGCTCAGTGAAACGCTCATTCTGTCTACTAGTTCAAGTTATTTTTTTATTTACTGCACTTGCATTGACATTTTCTGTAACTAATTTCCCACAGTGTAAGTACAAATCTACAATGTTGCTTTGTAAAATAAGCTAAAAAATGCTTAATTTCATTGCCTTTTAAATTTTACTTTAAAATGTTTGCATATTAATTGATTGATTTGAAAAAAAAAAAAAAAAAAAAAAAAAAGCATGGCCAGGCATGGTGACTCACCCCTGTAATTCCAGCACTTTAGGAAGCCGAGGTGGGCGGGTCGCTTGAGCCCAGGAGTTCAAGACCAGCCTAGGCAACATGTTGAAATGCTGTCTCTACCAAAAAAAAAAAAAAAAAAAAAAACACAACAAATGAGTCCAGGCATTGTGGTGCACGCCTGTGGTCCCAGCTACACAGGAGGCTGAGGTGGGAGGATCGTTTGAGCCTGGAAGGTTGAAGCTACAGTGATCCATGATTGCACCACTGCACTCCAGCCTGGGTGACAGAGTGAGACTCCTTCTCCAAAAGCAAATACCACTCATTTAGGTGAAGCCCCCTGGGTGCCAGACACTGTCCTGTGAGCCCCTGTGTCAGGACCTTAAAGGTGCTTTCTCCAGGTCTTCGGCACAGGTGTGGAAACTGAGCACGTGAGTTGTAAGGAGCAGAGGCCCTCTAACTCTTGAGTCTATTTTAAATTTCACAGGCGTAGTAAGAGGAAAGGAAATCTTTTTTCTCACACGTCTCCGTTCTGTAAGCACTATGCTGTGTGCAGTTGGAGTCCAGGTGAGGGCGCTGTTCCCTGCAGTAACATTGTCCAGATGGAAGGGGCCACGTCAGGCAGGTGTGATGTTCCTTCAGCCACTGAGCCTCCTCTGGGACCGCCCTGCCGAGGGTGGGGGCCCTGTGCTGTGTGCTCTGTCTCCCTGGGGACTGTGATATTCTCTGATCTCACTCCTCCATTATGCCACTGAAGGCACCTAATAGAGCAATTTCTCTTCCAAAAAATGCAGATGAACAGGCTTCTTGAGAGCCATGGTCAATGTTCACTTTTATTTTTATTCACATTATTTTCAGCGGCTGCTCCCACGGTGTGGCAAACCTACACCACAACCCCACAAGGTACTGGTATTTTTTCCGTTTCGCCGACAAACAAATTCAGGTCCTAGAGGCGGAGTCATTCATTCGGGTCACAAAGCTACGAAGCAAGTGCAGTGATAGCTACGGGTTTTGTGGGGATCAGATGAAATAATCCAGTATCTTGAGACAGTGTCTGACTCCCGGTAGGTGTTCAGTGATGGTGAACTTCTATTCTTATCATTATCATCATTATTATTGAAAAATATTTTCAATGACTGGACATGAAAAGGATGTGTAAGGGACACAATTTCTGATTTTCCTTTCATTGGTACCCCGACCCACTGCTGAGTGTTGCCAGAGTGGGAACGGAAGTCTTCCTGGCAGTGTTTCTTCTGTCACTCCCCTATTCACCACACTAGGGTCCCCTGTCCCCAAGATGGCTCTCTGAAGCACCACCAGCAGGTACTAAAAAGCACCTTCCTCGAGGGTCTGTGTGACTCCATTGGTCATTTAAAACGCAATAGACATGGCCAGGCACAGTGGCTCATGCCTGTAATCCTAGCACTTTAGGAGGCTGAGGCAGGCAGATCACTTGAGGTCAGGAGTTCGAGACTAGCCTGGCCAGCACGATGAAACCCCATGGCTACTAAAAATTTAAAAATTATCCAGGCGTGGTGGTGTGTGCCTTTAATCCTAGCTACTCGAGAGGCTGAGGCAGGAGAATGTCGCTTGAACCCAGGAGGCGGAGGTTGCAGTGAGCTGAGATCACGCCACTAGCCTGGGTGACAGAGTGAGACTACATCTCGAAGGGAGGGAGGGAGGGAGGAAGGAAGGAAGGAAGGAAGGAAGGAAGGAAGGAAGGAAACACATGCACACAGAGGACACTATACTTGTAAAATAGTAATAATGACTACTTAATAAATAGTACACCCCAGGGACTCTTCTTCTGATTTTGTAGACAAGGAAATTGCTGCTCAGGGAGACAAATCGGATTCCCCAGCATCGCCCAGCTGCGAAGTAGTGGGTGACACTAATGCTTGGGGCCTGGGCAGTGACCCTGGGTCCTGTGTTCTCAACAACATTGCTGTTGGGTGCCCCAGAGCGTGTTGATGAGCAGAATGCACCATGGGCATGGGTGTTGGTGGCAAGTAGAGAGGAGCTGGGACACCTGTGTGGGGCAGAGTCCCACCTGCTCACCCTCCTGCCCATTCTTCACCTGCTCCTCTCCACGGGCTGCCTCAGGAAAGGAGCTGTGCAGCGACCACAGAGGCTCAGCACGGGGATGTCCAAAAGGGATCTGCCAAGTAAGGGTCCCTGGAGCCCACTCAGCATAGAATACAAGGGCGCGGAATTCTCCTTTGGCCTCCACAAGCAGGAATTTTTCTTTCATAGTAAGCCTCTACGTTTATCCATTCATCTTGAGTATGTGAATTGTGCCTTCTGCAGACAAAGATGCTCTTGATGGTGTCTCTCTCTCTCTCTCTCTCTCTCTCCCCTTCCTTCCTTCCTTCCTTCTTTCCTTTTTTCCTTCCTTCCTTCCTTCCTTCCTTCCTTCCTTCTTTCCTTCCTTCCTTCCTTCCTTCTTTCCTTCTTTCTTTTTTTCTTTCTTTTCTTTCTTTTTGGTAGAAACTGGGTCTCACTGTTTTGCCCGAGCTGGTTGCAAACTTCTGAGCTCAAGCAATCTACCTTCCTCAGCTTCCCAAAGTACTGGGATTACAGGCATGAGCCACCACACCTCACCTTTTTTTCTTTCTTTCTTTCTTGAGATGGAGTCTCGCGCTATTGCCCAGGCTGAAGTGCAGGGGCATGACCTCAGCTCACTGCAAACTCCGCCTCCCAGGTTCAAGTGATTCTCCTGCCTCAGCCTCCCAGGTTCAAGTGATTCTCCTGCCTCAGCTTCCCGAGTAGCCAGGACTATGGTTGCTCCCCACCATGCCCCGCTAATTTTCGTATTTTCAATAAAGACTGGGTTTCTCCATGTTGCCCAGGTTGGTGTGGAACACCTGAGCTCAAGCAGTCTGCCTGCCTTGGCCTCCCAAAGTGCTGTGGTTATGCGTGTGAGCCACCACACCTGGCCTTCTTGATGGTGTCTTTCATGAAACAGGAAGGGATCTGTGCACACCCCCGCAGACTCTGGCCAGCCCCTCACGGGTTCAAGCCCAGGAGGGCTCATTATCTAAAGATCATGGCCGCCAAAAAAAAGCTCACTTAAAATGCAGACCGCAGCTACAGAAAACGGCAATAAAATAAAAATAAAGGTTGGTTTGAGACATTGTCTTGAGAAAGGAGACAAAGTATGGCAATCAGTTAATTTCAGCTTGTATTCGATGAAATGGTTGTTACTGCCGGTACGCACCAACTCACAATGAACGGAAAAGAAGGCAAGTGTCGACTTGGTTTCCTTGGAGTAAATGGTCTGAAAAAATTCTTTGACAGCATCCTGTACTTTACATTTGACATTGGCAGCAGCATCACTGAGGGTTATTTTCAGATTTCATCAGTCTTCCTAAGGGTCTGTTTCTGAATCCATCAGTAATCTGATGATTGGCTTCTCAGGAGCTAATGTGGGCAGGTGTGTTCGCTCCATGAGAGCCTTATTTGCTAATGACTTCCCCAGTGTCGTTTTCTTCGGCTTTGTGAAATCCCGCACCTTTAGTGTCATTTGTGGTCTCACATACAGGTGCACTCTGGTTGCACAGCTTGGGGGATTGGGGGTGGTGGCTTGGTTTATAAGCCGTCCATTTATGAACAGTTTCTTGTTAATGAGAAATGCTGGCTGGGTGTGGTGGCTCTCACCTGTAATCCCAGTGATTTGGGAGGCCAAGGTGGGAGGATCAGTTGAGGCCAGGAGTTTGAGACCAGCCTGGGTGACATAACAAGACCCCATCTCTACTGAATATACTTTTTTTTTGAACTGGAGTCTCACTCTGTCGCCCAGGCTGGAGTGCGGTGGCGCGATCTCTGCTCACTGCAAGCTCCGCCCCCTGGGTTCGCGCCATTCTCCTGCCTCAGCCCCCTGAGTAGCTGGGACTACAGGCACCCACCACCACGCCGGCTCGGCTAATTTTTTTGTATTTTTAGTAGAGATGGGGTTTCACCATGTTAGCCAGGATCGTCTCGATCTCCTGACCTCGTGATCGCCCGCCTCAGCCTCCCAAAGTGCTGGGATTACAGGCGTGAGCCCCTGCACCCAGCTCAGAATATACTTTTTTAATTAGCCAGGCGTGGTGCTGCGCACCTGTAGTCCTAGTTACTCGGGAGGCTGAGGTGGGAGGATCTCTTGAACCCAGAATTTCGAGGTTGCAGTGAGCCAAGATCGCACCACTGAACTCCAGCCTCAAGGACACAGTGAGACCCTGTCTCTTTAAAAAAAAAAAAAAAAAAAAAAAAGAAGCCCTCTTTTCATATAGCTGATCATATATGAATGAGCATTTAGGAAGCATAAGATTATGTCATACAAAGCATTATCTCATGTCATTAAAAACTCAGACCACAGCTCATTGTACTCTGTAGACATTGCACATTCATTAAACTCTTGTCATTGTTGGACACTGAGGCTGTTTCCACTTGTTCTCTGTCATGCATAACACCATCCTCAACTTCATGCATAAACAGACCCAAATCTTAACATAAAGATACTTGTGCATTTTCATATTTGTGGAACAAATGCCTGCAATCAGTCTTAGTAAGGCCACATGTGTGTCGTGTTTTGCTGAAGAGATGTAGCATTCTGACTGGAGCTTTTGACATTGGGGTCAGGTATTTTGCTTCGTGTTATATTCATCTTTACGTCTTTTAACATTGACGGCACATGTTCTCTGCGTGTTTCCACGTGTTCCTTGGAGACAAGGGGAACACATGAGGTGGAGTAAGTATCAGCCCTGCCCTCCAGAAGCTCAGAGCCTTGGAGAAAAGTCAGGAAAGAAACCAGAGAATGACACTGAAGACGTGGAGTGGGGGCCGGGAATGATAAATCACACCTGTGATCCTAGCACTTTGAGAGGCCGAGGCGGCAGATCACCCGAGGTCCAGAGTTGGAGACCAGCCTGACCAACATGGCAAAACCCTGTGTCTACTAAAAATACAAAAGTTAGCCGGGAGTGGTGGCAGGTGCCTGTAATCCTAGCTACTTGGGAAGCAGCTGAGGCAAGAGAATAGTCACTTGAACCCAGGAGGAGGTGGAGGTTCCAATGAGCCAAGATCGTGCCACTGCACCCCAGCCTGGGTGACAGAGCAAGACTCCATCTCAAAAAAAAAAAACTCCTGCAGTAGGATTCCAGGACACTTTAGAGTTGTTTCTTATTACTTAAATTTCTCTCCCCATAAATCACATGTGAAGATGTGCAAGTACTTTGCTTGCTACCTATTGGATAGGGGTGTGGTTTCTCTTAAGATTGTATGAGCGTGGTGGTTCGCACCTGTAGTCCCATCTACCCCGAAGGCTGAGACAGGAGAATCACCTGAGCCTTGGGTGGTCAAGGCTGCTGTGAACCGTGATCGCACCACTGCACTCTAGCCTGGGAGAGAAGAGTAAGACCCTGTCTCAAAAAAAAAAAAAAAAAAAATAGTGTGAGTTGCGTGGCACCTGCTGCCCTTGTGACTTTCATGTTAGTGATTTTCCATTCCTCCTTGCTTCTTCTCTCCTTGCTTCATTCTGTTATTGTTCCTTTAATTTATAACAACCTTTACGTTATTACTGTCTTCATAAAATCACTCTGTTAAGTGTCTGCTTTGGGGGCATCTGTTCAATTAATTGAGTATAAATTTGGGGATTGCCTACTGTATGCAAAGCCCAAAGAAAGCTTTTTTATGTGGTTAATCCATCAATACACAGGACCATTGTGACCTGGTGCCTCTCTTTCCTGTATTCCAGTCAGGGTTGTGGAATAACCATTTTCTTGCTTACTACAACTTCAGCCTCCCGAGTAGCTGGGATTACAGGTGCCCACCACCATGCCTAGCTAGTTTTTGTATTTTTAGTAGAGATGGGGTTTCACCATGTTGGCCAGGCTGGTCTTAGATTCCTGACCTCAAGTGATCTGCCTACCTCAGCCTCCCAAAGTGCTGGGATTACAGGTGTGCCTGACCTAGGAATAGCCATTCTTAATCTTGTTGAGGTCACTGACACTATGGCCAGATCCCTGGCCAGGCCCTATCCCAAGAAGGTGCACATTGCTTAAAGGTAAAGCTAAGACCCCCTGGTACAGCATGTAGCAGTTAAAGGGGACTTGGGATATCATTGTAATATTTCATTTCTTTTTTAAAAAAATGTAAAGGCAGATCTTGCAAGATGTTAATATTTATTATCTCTGGATGGTGACATTATGAATGTTACATTATTCTTTTGTACTTACTGTATCTTTTAAATTTCTCAAAGCATGAAAAAAGAATATTATAAGAAGGATCCCTGTAGTGGAGTGAGTATAGGTCAAGAGTTGGCAAATGGTTTCTGTAAAGGGCCTGATTAAATAGTTTAGGTTTTGTGGGACAAGAGGCAAAATTGAGGATATGATACAGGTACTTACATAGTCCTAAATGCAGCCATTTATGATAGAAATGTAAGAAGCATTCTTAGCTCACAGGCCCCATCAGAAAGCGGACAATGGGCTTTAGTTTGCCAACCCCTGGTGTAGGTACTGAATCAGTTACCACTGATGCTTGTATTTAAGGGTCATAGTTACAGAGCCATCAGTCCTTTTCAAAAAAAAATATACCACTTTACATTTTCCGCACTTAAATCTCTTCAGCCACAGGTAAAAGGCCACAATCTAAATCAAAGGGAGGAAGAGATTGTCTTTGTTTTCAGTTGCCAACATTTTGGGTGTTTTAGTAACTGATACTCTGCCTCTCATGTCTGTCGTCTGGTTCTCACTTCCGAATTGCCTCCAAGTTGTCACACAGACATGGCAACAGGGTTACTAAGCCACCTTTCCTGTCCCAGCGTCCTCCCCTCTCTGTGTGTGCCTTGGTCCTACTGAAGGCCAGAGGGTTGGAAAAGCAATTTCACAGGAGTAAAAACGGTATGAGAAGCTTATTGAGAAAACTGTATTCTAATGAAGTCTCACTGAATCCCACCCTGACAAGGAAACGCTCTGCGGCCTCTCGGACAACAGGAGAACTCTGTTACTTTGTAGGAGTTTCCAAAGGCCAACTTACATAGTGTTTGTTCACAAATTGATTCTTGGACATGGTGGCTCATGCCTCTAGTCCCAGCTCCTGGGGAAGCTGAGGGAGGAAGATCACTTGAGCCCAGGAGTTCATGACCAGCCTGGGCAAGATAGCAAGACCCCATCTCAAAAATAAACATATACAATTAATAAACAAGCAGTCTTCAAAACAAATGGATTACTGGCCACCCCAAAAGGAGAGTGACTGTTCTAACAAGTATAGGATAGTATGAGTAGCATCAGTTCCTTTGGGCTGTACAGAACAGGAAACTCCCATCACCCAGCTCAGAGAATAAGGAAGTTCTTTGGACAGAGGGCCACAGGTGGCTCAGGCGTTTGGCCTGGCTGAATGCATGAGCAGGATCTCTCTGCACACCTGCTGTGCTTCTCCCTGTCGTGACCCGTTCCTTAGGCTGGACCTGTCAGCTGGCTTATGCACTTCTGCACGTCACATTAACACTTGACAACCCCAGAGGAGGAAAGGGGGACTGTTTACAAGAAGCATAACCTTTCTCAGATGCCCCGGTGACTTCTCCCAAATCTCCGTACCCAGACCTGGGCTCCTGCCTAGACCCCAAGTGGCCGTGGGAGGAGAATTGTCACAGCTGCGTCCATCCTGGTTTGGGGAATGAAGTTGGTGGTCTCCCTGAGCAGGACACTGCCCAGAACAAAATCAGGAGGAAAAGGGAGGGTGTGGATATTGAGAGGCAACCAGCACTGTCTCCAAAGGCAAGAAAGAAAAATCCCTTGTCCACACTTTATTTCAAACACAGTCTCAAGAAGCATCGGTCCCCGGTGTACAATAGTGAGTGTGCCAGGAGTTGAAACGCATTACGCCTGAAACTCACAACAGCCTCCTGAGGCTATTATTGTTACTATTATTATTATTATTATTATTTTATTTATTT
>NW_016809864.1:3020500-3052141 GCF_001698545.2 Rhinopithecus bieti | reverse complement strand
CACAGTCTCAAGAAGCATCGGTCCCCGGTGTACAATAGTGAGTGTGCCAGGAGTTGAAACGCATTACGCCTGAAACTCACAACAGCCTCCTGAGGCTATTATTGTTACTATTATTATTATTATTATTATTTTATTTATTTATTTTTATTTTTTATTTTTTTGAGAAGGAATCTAGCTCTATCACACAGGCTGGAGTGCAGTGGCACGATCTCGGCTCACTGCAACCTCCGCCTCCTGGGTTCAAGCGATTCTCCTGCCTCAGCCTCCCGAGTAGCTGGGATTACAGGCGCCCACCACCACACCTGGCCAATTTTGTATTTTAGTAGAGATGGGGTTTCACCATGTTGGCCAGGCTGGTCTCAAACTCCTGACTTCAGGTATCTGCCCACCTCCGCCTCCCAAAGTGCTGGGATTGCAGACGTGAGCCATCGTGCCCAGCTAAGGGATCCATTATTGTCCGCTTTTTAAAACTGAGAAAACAGTATACAGTGAGGTGCAGTCACTTGTGTTTTGGCATTTAAGTAACAGACAGGATCCAGAGTCGGTGCTTGTTCCGCTGTCTCCGATTTTCACCCTCTTGTGAGTAAGGTCTCCTTTTGTAAGGAACATGGCAGTTCGTTTGTAAAATCAGAAAATATGGGAACTCTCCCTTCCCTTTGATAATATTGACAAAGGGGAGATTTGGGTTTCTCCTCCAGATACCTACTAAAGTATAGCCTCTGAGTTGCCACAAGTTTCATTTATTCATTCACTGTCCATCCATCCATCCATCTCTCCATTCATTCATTTATCCAGCAGTCACAGAGCAGCCACTCTCTGTTGTTCATCCTGGGGATGAGTATTCAGTTAAACACACGTGGCCTCTGCCCTTAAGGAGCTCATAGACCAGTAGGGGAAACCAAGGTGGGAGCCAGAAATCAGGGCAAAAGTAAAAGAATGTGCAAGGAACAGGATGAAGAAGAAGGAGCCCTGTCCAGCTTCACCAGGGATGTTTTTCCATTGGAGGAAAGGAATGAACAGGGTCTTAAAGAATGAATAAGTGTTCATCAGGCAGACCTGGGCAGAAAGAGGGCACAACATGGGCAAGACTGGAGCCACAAAACAGCTCATCCTGTACCGGCACTGGCACTGGAGTTGCTCAGTGACTAGAGTAGGCTCAAGCGGAGACATTGTGTTTGATCAGGACCTTAAGGTGATGGGGAACCCTCAAATTTTACTTGATGAAGTGGCACAAGAGGGTTTTGCTTTAAAAAAAGAAATTGTAGAGAGGGGGTCTCATTTTGTTGCCCAAGCTGGTCCCAAACTCCTGGGCTTAGGTGATCCTCCAACCTCAGCCTCCCAAAGTGCTGGGATTACAGGCATGAGCCACTGTGTCCGGGTTTTGCATTTTAGAAAGATGGCTCTGCTCAGTTTACCCGGATGGTTTTTCTCTGCTTTCCTTCCTGACAGAGGAGGTTTTCAGGGCACTAGCATGGCAGGCTGAAACACTCTTTCTCCAGACCCCCATGTAGCTGTGTGTGGCTGCATGACCTAGTTCAGGTGTTTAGCAAGTGGGGCTTCCAGAAAGGCTTTTTGTTGGCCCTTAACTCTTCTTCCACCTTGGAACTTGGACCCAGTGCCTGGAAGCCCTGCAGCCATCTTGCGATCTTGAGGATAGAAGCTACAAACTGAGGAAGGCAAAACAGAAAGATGGAAGGAGGCTGGATCCTTAATGAAATCCTGGAGAGGCTGCGCCCTCCCTGGACTGCTTACCTCCTCTTTTTATGGGGTAGATAAATCATAGTTAAGCACAAATACAGCCTTTACTTTTTTAAGCCACCATAGCCACTGACAGCTGAATATCATACAGGAGATCAGACAACCAGGAAAATCACACTGAGGATGGAGCGGAGATGGGGGTAAGCATGTTCAGGCAAACAGGTCAACAGGATGCATGGACCAGGCAGAGGAAGGGAGTCTCGGGGTGACTCCCGCATGCCTGGGTTGGATGACTTCATTGTGCTCCAGTTAAACCCACACGAGGAGGGGTGGGCATTAGGGCAAAAGAAGTAAGTAGGTTGAGTTTGCAGAGCTTGCAAGGATGTCCAGAAGAGAGGTCCACGAAGCCTAGGAACAGATTGTTGGCTGGGAAATGATTCTGAATTTTTGGCAGGTGGAGGTGGTTGAGGTTATAGCAAAAGCGGTGGTCATCAGTGAGAGGGAAAGGGACGAGAGAAGGGGAATGGACAGAGCCCAGGGAAGGCCACCATTGAAAGGGCTTGTGGAAGCCAGGGATGTATGCAGGAAGAATAAGCTGTTAACTGGAGGAGGAAGTGCCTCGAAGCCCAGGGGTAAGGAAGAGTGCACAAATTTAGTTAATGTGTGTTCTTTAAGGGATCATTGCCTGATCAGAATTTTTCTTCCCCAGTTATTCAAACGGAATCTGACTTACCCAAGGTCCTCATGTTCTGATGGCTGCAGTACCCCCTTCTTGGCTTTCCCTGGCTTAAGTCAGAGGCAGAGCACTTTCTCCCTAGCAAATTTCATCTTGAACAAATTCTGCAAAACATTTTCCTTCCGTGGCTGGCCGCCACCTCTGTCTACCTCCCTCGAGTATTTTTGGATGGATTTCCAGTTTGATACATGAACATTCTGTCAGTCAAAACAATCTTTTTAATGAGCCTCTTGTCCTGACAGCTGTGTTTAAGGTAGGGTATGGAAATCTAGAAAATTGTCCATTCTGGATTGAAACCTTAATGTGTGCCCCACGCTCCATTTCACACGCAAGCTGCCATCTTCTTTTAAAAATAAAGAGGACTTATGAACAGTGAGAAAGATGTAATTTGTGCAAATGAAAAGAAAAAGATCTTCTGATCAGATACTTAGAGAAGGATGAGAGGAAAGTATAATTATTGAGTGCTGCCTGAGTACAAGACATGCAGCTTCCTGCTGTGCCACCCAGGGCGTGTCTCTGATTCTTGCTTATCTTCCCAGTGACCCTGGGATTGGTTGATACTAATCTTGCCTTCCAAATGAGGAAACTCGGGTTCACATATGTTGCTGCACATGCCACACCTACACAGCTCAGCAACAGTAGAACTTAGGTTCAAGCCTGAGGCTCCCAACCCCTAGCTCCCACCCCAGGCTGCCACTGCTTTTCTGACAACCAAATATTAGTATTAACAAAATGCAGTCCTCCTCTTGCATATTCTACAGGTTTTGAATCTGTAAGTCATCAGGAAGGGGAAAAAATTAAAAGTTGAGCATAGCCCCCCCTTGTAGAAAAGTAATAAAGGGGCTGGGTGCAGTGGCTCATGCCTGTAATCCTAGCACTTTTGGGAGGCCAAAGTGGGCAGATCACCTAAGTTCAGGAGTTTGAGACCAGCCTGGCCAACATCGCAAAATCCCACCTCTACTAAAGATACAGAAATTAGCTGGGCGTGGTGGTGGGAACGTGTAATCTCAGCTACTCAGGAGGCTAAGGCAGGGAGAATTGCTTGAACCCAGGAGACACAAGTTGCAGTGAGCCAAGATCACGCCACTGCACTCCAACATAGGCAACAGAGCAAGACGCTGTCTCAAAAGAATAGTAAACGGCAGTGAGTCGCGGGGTTGAGGAGCATAACTGATCCTCGAGTCCAGGGTAGGGAAGTGATGCTATGCTGTGATCACACTCTCAAGGCTGGGGACTCAAGAGGGCAGCCAGACGCCTCCAGGCCCTGGAGAGTAATTATTTCCCAATACTGCTCTTTACCCTGGAGCATGAGAGCACATCCACATGCCCTTTTTAATTCTAAGTGGGATGCAGATGTGGTGGGTGGAAGTGGGAAACGTCACGTTATGCACAGGAATGTGGGCCCCTCTCAGCTGCCTCCAGGTGTTGGTGTGATGCCTGTGACCACTGAACCTCTTCCATCCACTCTCAAACCTTTTGCAGCAGAACTACTTCCGTCCTGATGAAGCTGAAAATGCACAGCCCTAGGTGTTTTCTAGGCCACTTCTGTGCCATCCCCATCTCCCACGTTCTTAGTTTTAATTAAGAGGAACTTTGAAAAGGGAAGAATATAATTTTTGTGGATCATTAATCAGGTGAGATAGGAAAAGTATAATGTACGTGGTGTCTTAGTTCATTTTGTGCTGCTATAACAGAATACCTGAGCCTGGGTAATTTATAAAGAACAGAGATTGATTTCTTTCTGTTCTGGAGGTGGGGAAGTCCAAGGTCAAGGGGCTGCATCTGGTAAGGGCCTTCTTGTTGGGGCATCCCTGACAAGAGTGAGGAGGAAGGGGGCCTGGCCAAATTCATACTTTTTTTTTTAAATTAGGAAGCCACTTCTCTGATGACAGCATTAATGCATTCATGATGACAGAGCCCCCGTGACCTAATCATCTCTTAAAGGTCCACCTCCCAATGCTGTTACACTGGGGATTAAGTTTATAACACTTAAACTTTGGGGGACACATTGAAATCATAATGCATGGCTCTTCTTTAGGGGAGGAAATGGGGGTGGGGGAGGAATCCTTAAAGAAATCTCTTCAGGTTTTACAGTATGAGCTGGCTTTAGGTAAAGGTCATTTTAACAACTGGGCCATTGCTTCCTACCCAAGCAAAACATTAAAAAGAAAGATGAAGAGAATCTCAAGAGGAGGCTAAGAATCCTAAGACAAGCCAGATGCTTCATATCACATAGACCAGACATGTGAGCAAATGCCTGAAATGACCAAGTGTATAGGTGTTAATGTCACACCCATAAGAGGAGATGAGGCTGGAACCCAGGTTTCCAGCAGGGTTCAGCCCAGGAGCACCTGCACCCATCACAGTGAAATCTTTGAGAGGCTCAGCTCCAGAAGGAGATATTGCCCCCACAACCCACCCCAGGTCTCACAGGGGCAGGGCTGCTTGGCTTGGGCACTCCGTAACCCAAGAGTGTCTCTCTTCTCATGCTGATGATACAGCAAGCAGGAGTAGATGGGCTTCTCCGCCAAGACCCAGGTCAGAGGGGCTCTGCAGATAAGACTGCTTCTTCCCTGGATCTGTTTCTGCCCACTGAATCCCAGATGCTCTCTGAGAAGCTATAGTAACTATGTGTGTCCCCATGCATGTGAGTAGTCCTTAGAGGGCTGAAAGGCTCTGAACTCTCCTGACCTCCCAGTTTACAGTATTTGTATTATTAAGATATAGAATGATCATCCAACAACCTAGATTTTACATAGCAGTGTGGGGCAGAGGGAAAACTTTTTGTTCCACCTTCTGAAGGTTCACTGTGGAAATGAACTGACAATGAACAGGTGATCAGGAAAAACATGCATACAGATGTATTAATGTGCTGAACTTGAGAGCCATACAAAATATGAGACTCAAGGGGCAAATAGTTGAAGCTTATATACCCTCTTCATAGGGGAGAGGAAGATGGGAGAAATGTAGGCAATTTTGAGCAGTCATAAATGATTTTTAGGGAATTGAATGGGCCTAGGAAGCAGACATTATCTTGTAAACGATTCTTTTAGGAAACTGAATGGGACCAGCAAGTTATGGGAAGGTAAGAGACAGAACTGCATTGTGAACAAAGGTTGTCTTATTATGTAGATAAAGTCTCCTATGTAATCTCTTGGAGCTACCCTCAGAAGAATGGAAGAAAAGCCTGTCTGGGCATGGTGATGACTTTTAGTCTCTTCTCTTCTCCATTGGCTAATCTTTCTCGGTTATTTGATGAGATTCCTAGGGAGGGATTCTTAAGATAATTGCATTTCTTTTAGAAAGAAATCTCCTTAGTCAGATAAGGAAATTCCAGAGAGTTTCAGATAAGGAAATTCTGTCACTGCTCTTGAGGAGGGAAGGTCAGAGAGACCTTGAGGCTGCTGCTTTAGTTCAGCATGTCAAAATGCCATGTTTTGGGGTACCAACACCAGAAATACAGTTTTCAGGACGTTAGTGAGTAGCTCTGAAATACGGCAGCATATCCTGAATGGAATAAGTAAAAGATCCATTGTCGAATATATAAAAGCAAGTTTTAAATCTATATGTAGCCTATTCCATTTTTGTGAGATTTTATATATGTATATATGTTTCTTTAGATCTATATCTAACATATGTATAGTAGTATACACATTTAAATTATCTGGAAAATCCTAAAATAGGAACATGGATTTCAAGAAATTTCCCTCCTCCCACTTTCTTTTGTTTAATATTCTGTAGTTTTACAACATTCGGGTTTAATTTTAGCAAGTATGCATTGTTTTTGTTTTTGTTTTCACATTTTATTTGGAAGTATTTTCAAGCTTACAGAAAAGATGCAAGAAAAGGAATAGTAAAAGGAATGCCTACCTACTCTTGACACACACATCCAACCATAGTAAGTCCTGTGAACATGCTTTGTTCTGAGGAGATGAAAGGGATTATCCAGCATGAAAAAGGAACGGAGAGGATAGCAGTTACTCGGAAGTTCTGGATAAACAGATACTTATTTTAGGTCCTCTTGAGGAGTTTCACTTTTAATCTTTGCAAGGCTTGTGTGAGATCACCAAAGAATGAGTTCTCATTGATCAAACTCTAAAATCCTTGTCGGGTATTTAAACTGATTATGTTTTTCTGAAGAATAATTTGGCAGTCATATCAAAAGTCTAAAAAATAGGAATATGAAAACTAAATTTATAGCCAACAAGAAAAAGAGTGACTATTTTCACCATTACTTTTTAACATTATATTGGAGATCCTAACTATTGCAAAAAGCAAGAGAAAGAAGTAAGAGACATAAAGATAAGAAGTAAAATGACCTATTTGCAGATGATGTGATTTTTTTTTTAACTTAGAAAATCCCAGGAGTCTACCAAATAATTACTAGAATGAATAAATGAATTTAGCACGGTCTTAGGATATAAGGTTAATAGACAAAAATAATTGCATTTTTATATAGTATCAGCAAGCAATTGTTAAGTGAAATTGCAAAAATAATTCAATTTACAATAGCACCATAAAACATGAAATACCTAGGAATAACAAAGGATATCCAAGACCTCTGCCTCTACAAAACATTGCTGAAAGTAATTTTAAAAGACCTAAGTAAATGGAAAGATAGACCATATTTATGGATTACAGGGCCAATGTTAATATGGCATTTTCCCCTGGGTTGATCGATAGATTCAACAAAATCCCAATCAAAATTACAGCAGTTTTATTATTTGTAGAAATCAGCATGCTGATTGTAAAATTTCCATGGAAATGCAGGGTATCTATAATGGCCAAAACAGTTGAATTAGATCTGAGTTACTTTTTTAGATGGAAGGATGTAGACACTTTTAAAGTAGATATAGAAGTCTCTTTCTGACCATCAGGACAGATGCTCTTACTTATAGAACAGTTGACCTTTTTTGTGTTCACTAACACAAGTCACTTGCCTCCCTTGTTTGAAATGGCATTCGTGGTTTTATAAATGAAACTACAAATTACTGTTCCCTTTGTTACTGTTTTTCGATTTTATTTTGAGAAGCACAGAAACTTTCAGATTTTGAAGAATCAAGAACTCTTGGCTGAACTTACCCAAATGTATTATTTTTAATGGTATGCTTTATTAGTGAGGGTGGCCTTCCTCCTGTTTTTGTAAATAATGTTTTATTGGATCACAGCCGTGCCCACAAGCTTATATACTTTCTATGGCTGCTTTCACGCTACAAAGGAAAGCAGAGTTGAGTAGTCGTGACAGAGACTGCATGGCCCACAAAGCCTAAAATATTTATTATCCAGACCTTTCTGGAAAACGTTTGCTGACGCAGGTCAATTAAGTTAGCAGTGATCCTCAAAAGAAGTTCCATGAAAATATCTTTAAGATCCCATGCTAGTTCACGGGATTTGGGGATGATAGGGTTTGAATCAGTGAACGGCTGAAGCTGGAAGTGATGGGATGCTTTGATGCTTACCATGAGAAGGGAGACACATACACGACCGAGGCACTTTCTTTTTTCTCTTTTTCAGACAGAGTCTTGCTCTGTCACCAAACTGGAGTGCAGTGGCACCAGCTCAGCTCACTGCAGCCTCCGCCTCCCAGGTTCAAGTGATTCTTGTGCCTCAGCCTTCCAAGTAGCTGAGATTACAGGCACACACCACCACATCCACATCCACATTTCTATATTTTTAGTAGAGATGGGATTTTGCCATGTTGGTCAGGCTGGTCTCAAACTCCTGACCTCAAGTGATCCGCCCGCCTCGGCCTCCCAAAGTGCTGGGATTACAGGCATAAGCCACTGCGCCCAGCCAACCTTGGCACTTTTTGTAAGTCATTGCATTTCAGCCAGTGTATAGCCCCATGTAGCCCTCTGGCCCGCCTCTCCCCACCCTCGTCTGTCCTCCAGCCAAGCCAGAATCTGAACTGGAATTCTGGTACCACCCACCAGTTGACCTTTAGTCGTGTCCTCTGGGAAATGTGCAGGAGTTTCTTGATGTTGGATGTCAGGGGGATTAAAAATGCTGAAGCGGGAATTCGGACGCCCAGCAGGTGCCAGCCTGCAGGAGCCTTTACGTTTGGTGCCTGTTGCTTCCTGGACACACTTGACTCTCCTCACTCACTCGTGATATTCCCCTCACCTGATGTGTCTTTACCTCCACTTGGCAGGTGTTTTAGTGCTGACTCTGGGGACAGACTCCTGGGTTCAGATCCCGCCGTGCCACCTACCGGCTGAGTTAGGCAAACTACTGAACATCTCTAAATCGGATAAAAAAATCACGGATAATAACCATGCCTCCTTCATGGAGAAATTGTGGGAATTAAATGAGCTAAAAACAAGTAAAGTGCATAGAACAATGTCTAGACAGATAATGAACACTCCGTAAATATTATTATCATCATTATTGTTATTACCATCATAATATGATCCCCCCTCAGGCCTCAGGTCAGACATGAGCAGAGAACTAGGAGAAATTAAGGATGTGTTTACGTCAGAGCCACCCCCTCCAGGAAGCCTTCTTACAGGACCTATGGCACCGTGATCTTTGGCACTTTGCACCTCTGAGATGGTGGACAGAGCCTGTGCTTCTGAATTGGCCTTGTCCAAGTATACATCTTAGCTATGTGAATCCAGGCAAGTCACTTAACCTCTCTGTGCCTCATTCCCTCATCTGCAAAAGGGGATGATATCTTCCTTGTCAGGGTCCTCATTTGGCTTGAGTGAGATGATGCGGGTGCAAAGTGCAGCTCATAGATGTCCAGTGAATAAAACGCTGCTGAACGATGTTGATTTCTGTGTTTTGTTATGAGTAGCTCTTTCTCTGACTGCCTGGCTGTAGACCTCGAGTTCTTGATTGCTGGGAGTGGTTGGTCCTACCACACTCCATAATACCTGGCACCAAGAGGGAGCTCAACAAATGTTTATTGCCTCAAACTAACTGAAGAAACAACCTCCCACCTTACCCGGACCCCCTTCCACCGTGTCCCCTGTCAGTCCTGGGCCACAGGCATTGGGTCACTGGAGAAGATATATACCAGGGAAATTCTGATGAGAGTGAGTAAGTATGTTGGAATCTAGAATTCCCCAATTGACAGCACAAAGTGTAGAACCTTTTCCTCAATAAGTCAGGTGGGGCTTAACCATGACTTCATATTCCCAACCTGCACCTCCCAAACCCACTTAAGAAACATCTGTCTCTTCCCCTTTGCCACCTGGCCACCCCTGGCCAGAATCTCTTATCTCAAAGCCTGCTAAAGAAATTCTTTACCGGCAGGAGGGATTATTTATACCTACTTTCTATACATTTACACCAAACCTTTCCTTTTTTTTTTTTTTTTTTTTTGAGGCAGAGTCTCGCTCTGTCGCCCGGACTGGAGTGCAGTGGCCAGATCTCAGCTCACTGCAAGCTCCGCCTCCCGGGTTTACGCCATTCTCCTGCCTCAGCCTCCCTAGTAGCTGGGACCACAGGCGCCCGCCACCTCGCCCGGCTAGTTTTGTATTTTAGTAGAGACGAGGTTTCACCGTGTTAGCCAGGATGGTCTCGATCTCCTGACCTCGTGATCCGCCCGTCTCGGTCTCCCAAAGTGCTGGGATTACAGGCTTGAGGCACCGCGCCCGGCCAACCTTTCCTTTTTTAATTGTCCATTTCTCTCCCTCTTTTTTATTTGTGTCACATCTTTCCCTACCACTGAGGCGGAATAAAGTCAGTGTGAGTGACGGTTTGCAGTGCAGTTTTCACTGTTACAACTGGCAGCGTAAAGCTGGATCACATTTTCACAAATAGAGTCTCATGCAGGATAAAAGTAAAAGCTGTCCAATTGGAGGGTGTTTACACTTTCCAGGTCTAAGCCCCAACACCAAGACGTTAAAGAAATCCAGTGTTTAGTATGGGAATTGTACTGGCTTGCATCTCAATTTCCTGATTGATTTGAAGCAAGTTTCCAGCATTAGAATATTACATTATACAGAGACTGTGTCCCAATCCTCTGATTGATTTGAAATGAACTTGAATCAAGATAACTTAAAAATAGCTTTTATAGCGTCTTCATGACTTGATACTGTGGAGAAAAAAAAAAAAATACGAAGCTATCGCCACAGAAGTCATCTTCTGTTGATGCAGTGGCTGCCTTTGCTGGAAATTCTTCTGGCAGTAATTTAAAAAGATGCCTGTCATCTCCTTACAGCAGTTCATAATTCAAAAACAATCTGTATGTAATACTCAATTAAGGAACCATAGAGGCATGTCAGCCACAGATGACTGATGCACAGGCTGAGTGGAAATTCTGCCCAACTCTTGAAAACACCACTAAAATCAATCCCCTGTCAGGGAAACCGAGGTTTATTAATACATTCCTTACCTCCATCGAGTTGTGAATCAATGCTTCCCTATCAAAAGCTAATAGAAAGCTGAGATGGGTGAAACTTCTTACAGGTCCTTGTGGCCCGTCGGCATGAAAGGGACAGGATTATAACTCGGAGAGAGGCTGCGTGTTGCAGAGCTGGACTGCCGTGCTGTGTGCCTCCCTCCAGCAGTGAGCAGCTGGCCCTGCCCTGGAGAAATCCTCATGGGTGGGGCAATGATGAGCTTGGTACCAACACCCATCCTCCCCCCCAGACCTCTGCCACCCATGAGATGGGCTGTCATTGTTATTCATTGTTCAAATAAGGAAATACAAACTCATGGAGGCCAGTAATGGGTCCAAGGTCCCAAAGCAGAATGGACTCTGATGTCTGAGTACACCGAGTTCCGATCCTCGATGCCCTGTTGTCTAACTGTGTGGCTTTGTGTTTGTCTCTTAACTTCTCTGGGCCTCAGTTTTCTCATCTGTAAAATAGAGATGATGTGAGTCCCTAGGACAGAGGTGCATTGGGAGGATTCAGTAAAACAGGATGAAGGATACAGAGCGCCCCACTGCTGTGCCACCCCCTTCCACGCCCCTCCTCCTTTCACTCCACCTGGAGTGGTTGCCCTTACTGGAGGTGGAACTAGGAGAAATATTCCAGGTTCGGAACTTCCAGGCCTCTCTGGAGCTGAGAAATAGACTCAGACACCCCCACGTCTGGAAATTCACCAGGCTTCTTCTGAATCTGGCTCCAACCCAAGAAATGTCTCCCCCATTTTCCAACTCAGCATCTCATCCCTCGTTTCAGACTTCTTGAGCCAGCCAGGAACATGCCAGAGCCTTGAACTCAGCATCAGAACCCAGGAGGACAGAGTTGGTCACATCTTCCGACTTCTGAGACAGACTTTCGTCCCCTGCCTGGCCGTCTCTTTGTAAACTCATCACATGGTCATTACTTGATTTTTTGTCTTGCAGGACCCCAGAAGGCCAAGTTCCTCATTGGAGTTGGGGAGAAATCTCTTTTACCAGAAGGAGAAGGTTTTGAACACAACTTCTTTGCTCACTAGTAGTTTCTCTCATCATCATCGTTATTATTATTATTATTATTATTATTATTATTATTATTATTTTGAGACAGGGTCTTGCTCTCTTGCCCAAGCTGGAGTGCAGTGGTGCAACCATAGCCCACTGCAACCTCCAACTCTTGAGCTCAAGCAATCCTCCCTTCTCAGCCTCCCGAGTAACTGGAACTACAGGCATGCACCCCCATGCCAGGCTGATTGGATAAACTTTTTTGTAGAGACAGGGTCTTATTTTGGTGCCGAGGCTGGTCTCAAACTCCTGGCCCCTCTTACCTTGGCCTCCTACCAAGTGATCCTCTTACCTTGGCCTCCCAAAGTACTGAGATTATAAGTGGGAGCCACCGCACCTGGCCTCATCTTTATTGCTAGTCATCTTGCAGCATCTTTGTACTCTAAGAATCCTCGTTTGGTCACATTTCCTGTGACTTAGGACATTAACAATAATTGGTGAGCCCTGAGGAGCAGATGGAGAGGACATGTATATTACAGAGAGGTGCAGCTGTCCACGGTCTGGGGAATCTGCTCTGAAAGGTCCTCTGGGCACTTGAACAATCACCATTAAATGCTCCCCTCTCTGTTAATGCCAATCAATATGGTGTGAAAATTAAATGAGTTTTTACAGCTAATTATGACTAAGGCAAACTTCTTTCAAAATTGCCAGACATTCTTTCCAGAATAGTACAGTTTGTAACTATGAGTTAGGCATGGAGAGCCAAGTCTCATAAACGTAATTTAGCATGCAAAGATATAATAATGCTGAGTGCTTACTGTCCAGCCGTTCCATGTTTCCCCAGGCAGGGCTGATCTCATGCGGTCCCATTTGAGCCACAGACTGGCTTTGAAACCCCAGGAAAGCTACAGAGGAAGCAGTCATTTCCACCGCCCCTTGAGTCTGTACAATGGGAGCCTTTCAGTTGTCTATTTATGGCGAGGACCTATCGGGCGCCCAACCCAGCGGTTCCAGCTGCAACCTGAGAACCGCACAGTTTGTGCTCTGGAGTGGCAGTGGCTGCATTTTGTCATGCCACCCTGCCCTGTTCATGTTGCCCTAATTTTTCTTTTACTTTCTTTTCTTTTGAGACAGAGTCTCGCTCTGTCACCCAGGCTGGAGTGCAGTGGCACAATCTCAGCTCACTGAAACCTCTGCCTCCCAAGTTCAAGTGAGTCTCCTGCCTCAGCCTCCCAAGTAGCTAAGATTATAGGCGCCTGCTACCACCCACGCCTGGCTAGTTTTTGTATTTATAGTAAAGATGGGGTTTTGCCATCTTGGCCGGGCTGTTCTCGAACTCCTGACCTCAACTGATCTGCCCGCCTCGGCCTCCGAAAGTGCTGGGATTTCAACCCGGATCACCAGATTAATTTGTGATCATTGTAAGCATTACACTATTGTAATAAGAGAGAATGATGCACCTCTCACTAATCCCACCCCACCCCCCTCACCTGGAACCACCACTATAAGCAGTTTAATGTCTATGCGCACATGCCCTCTTAGGTATACATATGCACACATAGGCACACATACCTCTATATGCACACAAACCTAAGGTACACATTATTTTATGCAGGATCACACGATGTTTTTGCAGCAGTGTGCTATACATATTAATGGTATTTGGCACCTTTTGGTGCCAGTACATATAAATTACCTCTTTTTTAAAAATGCACATGCTGTCATTTAACAGATCTTCCATAAACAAACGTTACTAACGGTACTGCGATGCACGTTGAACCATATATTGATGTCCACAGGCACAACACAGATACATCGTTGGGCTTTTCCCTGGGGATTTCTGAAGGCTAATCATCTACCAAAATGATTTTGTTGGGCCAAGGAAACGTACCATAAAATGTGCAATAGTATTGCTGGATTGCCCCTTGACATGAGTTCTTTCTGTTCAAATTCTAATAAAAAGTAAATGGAATTACACTCATGCACCATTAGGCAATTTTGTTGTGTTGCAAACATCACAGTGTCCATATGCAAACCTAGATGGTGTAGTCTACTGCACACGTAGGCTGTGTGCTATATAGCCTATAGCTCCTAGACTGCAAACCATGCAGCATGGTACTGTACTGGATACTGCAGGCAACCGTAACACAATGGTAGGGATTTGTATATCTAGACATAGAGAAGGTACAGTGAAAATACAGCATTATAATCTTACGGGACCACCTTCCTCTGTGGCATCCATCATTGACCAAAATGTCTATGTGCTGCACGTGACTGTAGCTGTTTCTCTCCACCTGCGGCTGTCTTAAGTGGGGAAGGCTGAATACCCTTCGTTTTTGCACCTGAGCTGATCCTTTATGCACCTGAGCTGATCCACACCTCCCCACAGGTGAATCTCCAGTTCCCGCCAGCACAGGTACCTATAGTCCCAAGAGCTCTCTTTACAGCCCCCCCAGAACCCCACTCACCAGAAGCAGAGACTGTCAGCAGATTCCCTTCCTGCCTTTCTCTTTCTCTCCCCTTGCTCTCCTGTCTCCTCGTTTGCTTTCCTTTGCACCTGTTTACCACCCTTTACCACCATTCTCAATCTCTGTTTCCTTCCTGTTCCCCAGCGTGGACCTAGTAAAAATCGTTTAGATCCTGGAACAGGAAAAGGACATTAGGAAAAAACTAAGGGAATCTAATCATGGGCTTTAATTAATGTTAATGTGTCAATATTGGTTCATTAATTGTAACACATGTATTATCCTGATGTCATATGTTAATGAATGGGGAAAACGGTAAAGGGGATATGAGAATTCTCTATATTATCTTTGTGATTTTTCTGTAAATATAAATTGTTTAAAATTAAAAGTATTTTTAAAAATACAGCCAGGCGTGATAGCTCACACCTGTAATCCCAGCACTTCAGGAGGCTGAGGCAGGCAGATCACTTGAGGTCAAGAGTTCGAGGCCAGCCTGGCCAACATGGTGAAACCCCCATCTCTACTAAAATACAAAATTAGCCGGGCGTGCTGGCAGGTGCCTGTAATCCCAGCTACTCAGGAGGCTGAGCCAGGAGAATCACTTGAACCCAGGAGGCGGAGGTTGCAGCGAGCCAAGATCGTGCCACTGCACTCCAGCCTGGGTGTCATAGTGAGACTCTATCTCAAAAAAATACACAAAAAATATATATAATTTAAAAAATAAAAACACATGGATCATTCACATTTAGTCATTGTATGTGCTTCAGTTCCTCTTGGCTATGACAGTTTCTTACACTTTTCCTTGTTTTTGATGACAGTTTTGAGGAATGCTGGTCAGGTATTTGATACGCTGCGTCCCTCTTGGGAATGTGTCTGATGTTTTTCTCTGGATTAGACTGGGGTGATGGATTTGGGGGAGGAAGACCACAGAGGTGAAGTGCCATTTTTATCACATTCATATCAAGAGCACATACTAACCCTGTGACTTTCCACTTTTGGTGTTTGTCCAGTTTCTTCACTGTAAATACATTCTTTTTTTTTTTTTTAACCTTCTCTTTATACTCTTTGAACAGAAGTCACAATGCGCAGCCCACACCTAAGGGGTGAGGAAAGATGCTGTACTTCCTAGAGGGTGGGGTGTCTGTGTCATTTATTTGTTACCCTTCTGTGTGTAGGAGATGTTTCCCCCCTACCATTTATTTATGTATTCAGTGATTTATTATTATGGTCTTGCGAAGTTTTTATTTGTTTGTTTTTAGAGACAAGGTCTCTCTGTCACCCAAACTGGAATGCAATGGCGCAGTCATAGCTCACTGTAGCTTCAAACTTTCAGGCTCAAGCAATCCTCCCACCTCAGCCTCCTGCGTAGCTAGGGCCACAGGCATGAGCCACCACACCTGCTAATTTTGTAATGTTTTGTAGAGACGGGGTCTCACTATGTTGCCCAGGCTGGTCGAACTCCTGGCCTCAAGCAATCCTCTCGCCTTGGCCTCCCAAAGTGCTGGGATTGCAGGCATGAGTCAATGCGCCTGGCCACCTCAGGGATTTTTTAATACTTTGGGTTATAATTCAACACTAGTTTATTTCGCTACTCAGATTGTTAAGCTTCGGCCATTGGGAATCCTGTCGCTTGATTTCTGTGTCCCTTTGCCATACCCCATCGTTGCAGGGTTTTTGTTTCTGATCACCGCTTTCCTTTCTCACAACACAAGATGTTCCAGGCTCATCTGTATTTCCTGCTCAGTGCTACAGTAGCCGTTTCTCCAAGGAGCCATAGTTCCTTTTATTAGAGAATCCTTACTAGGAAGCCAGATCTGAGTGCTAGGTGCTCTCATTGCTAGTACATGCTTCTAGGGGCTCTCAGCTGACAGAGCAAGGAAACGAATGTCTGTGTACTGGCCTGTGTATATACACATCTATAAATATTTTTATGTGAAACCACAGTGATATTGAGCTAAACATGAATTACCACTGATATCTCCAACTCTAATCCATTATTACCATATGGGTCATTTTAGCTTCCTCCTCTTCCTGTAATTTTTTTTGCATTTTTTATTGAGCTATAATTCACATACCATAAAATGTGCTCTTTTGAAGTATCAAATTTAGTTGTTTTAATATATTCACAAGGTTGTGCAACCATCACCATGATCTAATTGCAGACCATTTTTACCATTCCACAGAGAAACCCTGCACCTGTCAGCAGTCACTTTCCCGTTCCATCCTTCCCTCAGCCCCTAGCAACCACTGATCTACTTTCTCTATGGATTTTGCTATTCTGGACATTTTATATAAATGGAAGCATACAAGATGGGGCCTTTTGCAAGTGACTTATCTCACTTAGCTTAATATTTTTAAGGTGCATCTACATTGCAGCATGTATCAATGCTTTATGCCTTTTCATGGTTGAATAACATCCCATTGTATGGGTAGACCAAATTTTGTTTATCCATCATCAACTGATGGACATTTAGGTTGCTTCCGTATTTTAGGCTCTTTTGAAAAACACTGCTATGAACACTCACCTACAAGTTTTTGCATGGGCAAATGTTTTCTTTTCTCTTAGATGTATACTTAGGAGTGAAATAGCACAATTATGGTAAATATGTGTTTAACATTTGAGGAATTGCCAAAATGTTTTCCAAAAGAACTATACCATTTTACATTCCCACCAGCACGGTATGAAGGTTCTAATTTCTCCAAATCCCTATGAACACTTGTTGCTTTCCATCTCTTTCATCATAGCCATCCGAGTGGATATGAAGTGGTTATCTCATTGTCTCTATTGGCGTTTCCCTAAAGATAAATGATGTTGAGCATCTTTTCACATGATTATCGGCCATTTGTACATCTCCTTTGAAGGAATGTCTGTTTAAATCCATTCCCGCTTGTTAATTGAGTTGTCTTTTGGTTGAGTTGTAAAAGCTCTTTATGTTTTCTGCATATTAGACCCTGATTAAATACATGATATGCAAATATCTTCTCCCATTCTATGGGTTGCCTTTTCATTTTTATGATGTTTTGGGATTACAAAAGTTGGTAATTTTGATGAAGTTCAGTTTATTTCTGTTTAGTTTGACTGCTATGCTCAGACATTGTAAAGAAATAAGATAACTATACATTTTTTCTTGCAAAGTGTCAGATTATTCAGTATTTTTATCTCCCTTCCAAATATGGCAATAACTTGTATATGTTTTAATTTTCCACCGAATTCCCTATCTTGACATTTTTTATTTTTAGTTTCGCTTTTAACATTAAAAAATAGGTTTAAAAATAAATCAATAGTTAATTCAGTTTACCAAAATATTGGTGTTTGCTCATCATTATTTTTTAATATTTCATCCTTTCTTTTGCTGAAGCAATTCTCTCAGTGGAGATTTAGACATGGTAAACTTTTAGTTTTATATTCCAAACATTTTTTTTTTTTTTGCCCTCGAACTTAAATGATAGTTTAGCTAGATATAAAATTTGAGGTCCATAGTTATTTGCTGTCAGCATTTAGAAGACATTACTCTTTGATTCTGTTATTGTTAAGATTCCTGCTATCTGTATGATTATTTCTTTATAATGTTTTTACTGCAGTTGTCTTCCTATGGTTTTTCTCTTTGTCTTTGCTGTACCACAGTTTCATTGCACCATACATCAGTATGAATTAACTTTCATGTTTCCTGTGTAGTACTTTTATCTGAGGACCTGTGTCTTCCTTATTTCTGGAAAATTTCTGTTATTTCTTCACATTCTTCTCACTATTGTTTTCTCGTTTCTCCTCCATCAACTCATCTAAACTTCTGCTGATCTTAATCTGTCCTTTGAATTTTTAAATTCAAAGAACTCAAATCAAGAGCATGTTCCTATTGCTTGTGTCTAGGTCTCTGTATTGTGTTCTGGTTCCTCAGTTTTACCTCTCAGTTCACTAATTTCCTCTTTGATGTCTAAAATTGATCTCATTTATTTTATTATTTTTCATAGAAATGGGGTCTTCCTACATTGCCCAGGCTGGTCTCATACTCCTGGCGTCAAGCGATTCTTACACCTCAGCCTGTCAAAGTATAGGGATTACAGGCATGAGACACCATGCCTGGCCTATCTCATTTATTGAAAGTTGTTTTTATTTTAAATTTTAGTGGATGCTTCTTTTGTGTCCACTATTTCTAAATGTTCATTACCTCCTATTAGCCTATGTTGTCTCATAACATCTTTTTATGGGTGTTAGTCCTTTATTAAGGACCTTTGATGTCTTAAACACATTGATTTGAAATATTTGTGAATTTTAAATAATTAATTTCATCTGGAGTGAATTTATGTTCCCAATTGAAGGGTTCGTAGACTATTTTACCACGTGATTTCTTCATGGGCAGCAGAATTTTTAATTGCGGGGTCAATTTGAGTAAGGGGTATTTTTTTTGTTTTGTTTTGTTTTCCCTCATTCTTTCTCTCTTGGCTAACTTCTGACTCTCTAGTGGTTTTCATTACCCCACCCCACCCCATTCAGGACCAGGCCTGATAATACTAGTTTAGAGTCCCATGGTAATATCGGGGAAAACATTTCAGCTCCTAGACTTGAGCCTGTGTCTCTCCTTCCTTCCTAGACTCTCTGGTTGCAATAAGCCTTAGCCCAGTGGTGTGCTGGAGACAGCTCCTACCAACTCATTAGGACCAGTCATTACATTTTAAGGAATGTTGTGAGCTGGTTGTTAAGTGGCCATTATTAATAATTATATAAACTCAGCATTAAATAGATTATATGAAAAAGCAAAGGTAATAAATACTCAAAACTGATCACTTTGTAATTCTTTTGCTAAATATTGCTGTGATCCATGCTCTTGAGGCTGTTGGCAGCGTTTGTATCTCTGTGGTAGAAACAGATCTGATACACATGTAATGGGCACTACTGGGCATCTCTTCTACATCTGGTTCAGTGACATCACCTTGGCAACTTGAAATGAGCCACAACCACAATGGAAGTATTTACACCATGGAAATTGACAAACATGACAAATCAGGTCTTTAAAAATAATAATAACGTGAAACATTTACCAGCCTACCACTTCCCCAGCACCAGGCAGCAGCAGCGTTCTTCAGCCTCCTTCCATAAACAGAGGCACCCACAACCGCCCTTTTTCCAGCAGGGAGCCAGGCTTTATTTTCCCCCATTTTCTCCTGAAAATGCTTTCAGTCTCTATGATCTTCTAAGAGCTGAACTCCTGGTGACATTGTACTCGCACTCATGACTTTGCCTCTCTGTTTTGTGTCTGGCCTGTAGAGCTATTTTTGTTTTTGAGCCTACCTGTGTCCTTGGGTTTTCTGTTTTACGCTTCATCCATTACGGCTCTTTGGAGCAGAGGGGGTTCGTCAAATGCCAAACATGCTCTGCTATCTTAATTAGAATGCCATAAACATTATTTTTAGTTATTTATTTATTTTGAGATGGAGTCTTGCTCTTGTTGCCCAGGCTGGAGTGCAGTGGCGTGATCTAGGCTCACTGCAACCTCTGCCGCCTGGGTTCAAGCAATTCTCCTGCCTCAGCCTCCTGAGTAGCTGGGATTACAGACGCTAGCCACCAGGACCTCCTAATTTTTTTGTATTTATTTATTTGTTTATGTGTTTATTTTTGAGACAGAGTCTTGCTCTGTTGCTTAGACTAGAGTGCAGTGGCATGATCTTGGCTCACTGCAACCTCTACCTCCCGAGTTCAAGTGAGTCTCCTGTCTCAGCCTCCCAGGTGGCTGGGACTACAGTCACCTGCCACCATGCCCAGCTAATTTTTGTATTTTTTAGTATGAGGTTTCACCATATTGGCCAGCCTGGTCTTGAACTCCTGACCTTGTGATCCACCCACCTTGGCCTCCCAAAGTGCTGTGATTACAGACGTGAGCCACCACGCCCGGCCATTTTTAAAAATATTTTTAGTAGAGACAGGATTTCACCATGTTGGCCAGGCTGGTCTTGAACTCCTGACCTCAAGTGATCCACCCATCTTGGCCTCCCAAAGTGCTGGAATTACAGGCATGAGCCACCATCCCTGGCCATAAACGTTATTTTTAAAAGACATAACTTCTGTCATCTGGATATTTCTATAGTCCTCAGGATGTTTTCCTCAGTCTCTGTCTTTTCTCAAAGTCATTCACTTCATCTTCCTTCTTTCATTTTCTTCCCTAGTACTTCTTTGTACTAGTGATGACAAAAGTGTTAACAATATATTACAAATATGAAGTATCCTTTCAGGGATTCTGTATGTCACATACACTTTCTATTTGTTGATTATATACAGAATATTATACATTTAATATGATAATTCTACATGATGGTATAATAATATATTTAATATATTACTGTTCACAGAATAAAATGCTGGAGACCTCAGGTTACCTGATGGAAGTCCTCGGCCCCCTAACGTCTTTTTCCCTTCCCTGCAGGTGTCAAAGTCGTGTTCTCAGGCCACTACCACAGGAATGCCGGGGGCACCTACCAGAACCTCGACATGGTGGTGTCATCTGCCATCGGATGCCAGCTTGGCAGAGACCCCCATGGGCTCCGAGTCGTGGTGGTCACTGCCGAGAAAATTGTTCACCGATACTATAGTCTAGATGAGCTGAGTGAGAAAGGAGTAGAAGACGATCTCATGGATTTGATCAAGAAAAAATGACGGTCCGTCCTGTTCCCGTTCACTTTTCACTTGCACTATTTTTTTTTTTTTTTTTTTTTTTTTTTGCCGGAAACAGCAGCTGCACATTAACCCCTTGCCTGAAATTGATAAAAATCGCCCCAGGGCGGGTTTTGTGAATTTATGTCCTATTATCAGAGAGCTGGGGCCCTATCCTGAATTCATTACTCAAAATGAACTGCGATTCCTTTAAAATGGAGCGGAGAGATCCTGGAAATCAGTTGTTTGTTAAATATTAGACTATCTCTGCATGGAGTTTGAATAAATTCTCCTAATGCTGTGTTTCTCAACTCCACTTTTGAATTGGATTGTTTTCTGGTTAGTGTATGCTCAAAGTCTGCCTGTCGACCTCAATTCCAATCTGATATCCAAGTATGATCTTTGATAATTCCTTAAACAAACTACACCTATTGTATTAAATTGTGGTCATGATTCCCAAAATGCTAGGCAAAACAAAATTCATCTCCTTTCCTTCCCAGCAGAATGAACAGCTGTCTCCCTTGTTGCAAGAGCCATGCAGACTTATTTTGACAAGGAGCCAAGTAGGCACCATTTACTGTTAAATTCTGAGACTTCTGTTATTGCTGCTGATAGAAACAGAATACAGTTGATACAGCTCGGAGCCTAAATTTGCCTTCCTGGGTGCCTAGAAAAGTCACCTTTGCACATAAATTGGCCATTTATGAAAATCTCCAAGAGACTGAAACCGAAGCTCTAAAATGCCACTTCTGCAGCCGCTGGGCAGCACATTTTGAGTTTGTTCACATCCACATTCTGGCTGTGTAGCCACTCCGCAGATGGGTGGTCTCTGGGGATCAGAATGCCCCGCCACTCATGAGACTCTTTATTGTGTCCACTTCGACAGAAAAAGTGGGAATGTATGCAGAGCTCTCAAAAGAAACAAAGCAAAAATTCTGGTGGGGCCAAAACGGCGCCTTAAGCCACATCCTCTGAATTGGCCCTGACTTGAATTAAATACACTGATGCAAAATCCCTTGACAAAAGCGCGTAGGTTATTTCCAATCAGCATTGTTCTGATGTAACCTGTTTCACTGCATCTTCTCGGCAGCTCCTGACCACTGCTCAGTTTTCTCTTCTACAGCCATTGTTCTGGTGGACAAGTAACCTAGGTACTCCAAATCCTGGCAGGAAAAATGCACAGCATTATGGAACGGCACTCAGTAATCCTAAAATGACTTCCAAAGCTGGTTACACATGAACTGCAAAGTCTGTTCCATTAAAAGACTTTCTCATTACAAAGTTTTAGTCAACGTAGCAAAACCATGGGAAATTAAATGGAAAGATAATTAAATATGTAAATTCATAAGGAACAAAAGACGAGAAGTTAATTATACGATAGGTTGGTGACACCATAGTTCGTTGTTATGTGCCACAAGAAAATTGACATTTTTAAAAACTAAAGTGCTCTTCTTTTAGTGTTTTGCTGCAATCTTGTTTTGTGTTTGTTTCTTTACAACAGGTGTAGGTGTAAGAGGTCAAGAAAAGGAGTTCGGTAAAGGGCATAGCTAATAACAACCACACATTGGGCTGGGCGCGGTGGCTCACGCCTGTAATCCCAACACTTTGGGAGGCTGAGACGGGCGGATCACCTGAGGTCAGGAGTTTGAGACCAGTCTGGCCAACATGGTGAAACTGCATCTCTACTGAAAATACAAAAATTAGCCAGGCATGCTGGTGCACACCTGTAATCCCACCTACTCAGAAGGCTGAGGCAGGAGATCACTGGAACCCAGGAGGCAGAGGTTGCGGTGAGCCAAGATCGTGCCACTGCCCTTTAGCCTGGGCGACAGAGCAAGACTCTGTCTCAAAAAAAAAAATAAAACACACACACACACATTGAGACTTGAGATGTGGTGACACTTGGATCATAAACAGAGGGCTTCGATTCCAGGATGGGGGTTTCTCCAGGGGGAAATGAAAAGGAGCTCTCATTGTGGTCTTACACAGGCAAAATGCTCTGAATTGTGGCCCATGGGTTTGCAGAAGGATAATGGAGATAATTGAAAGTAATGAAAATGAAACTTACCAAATCTCCTTCCCCAAAAACTTAACTGATTTAAAAGTACCCCAAGAATATGCAAAGAAAAGGGAATCACATCAACAGATGATTGGATAAAGAACATGTGGTATGTATACACAATGGAATACTATTCAGCCATTAAAAAGAATGAAACCATGTCCTTTGCAGCAACCTGGGTGGAACTGGAGGCGGTTATCGTAAGTGAAATAACTTAGAAGTGGAAAGTCAAATACCTCATGTTCTCACTCATAAATGGGAGCTAAATAAAGTGTACCCATGAACATAGAGTGTGGAATAGACATTGGAGACTCAGAAGGGTGGGAGGAGGGTAAGGGATGAGAAATTACCCAGTGGGTACAATATACACTTTTCTGGTGTTGGTTGCAGGAAAAGCCCGGACTTCACCACTTCGCGATATATCCATGTAACAAAACTGCACTTGTATGCCTTATATTTATACAAATTTAATTTTTTAAAAAGGAAGAGAGAATCATTTTAAATTCTCACCACTTTTTAAGTAAGTAAACAGTGGTATTTCCCAGTGGCAAGAGGTTCAGAAAGATGTCAGGAAATGTTTTTGTAGATAAGCATCTATCATTCTGATGGGTCATGACTAGTGTGTTCACTTGCGGTTCCTTTGCCTTTAAAAAAAGAGAACGATGTTAAAAAATAAGTGCCTTATACTGTGAAAAATGATAAAAGGACTTCCAGATTCGAAGTGCTGTGGTTTTGAATGTTTGTTATGTGTTTTAAGTGCTTTGGCTCAGAAAGGTGGGGGTCACATGGCCAAGGTCTCCCAACTCATCTTGGTGGAGAAGGAACGGATGTAGATGGCCCAAGGCTTGAGTCCATGCTCCATGACACTGTCCTGTCTTGGAAAACATTTCTCAGCGGCGAAAGGTTGCACCAGCTCAGCCAGTGGCAACACACTGAGTACGGTAATCAGCACCTTGGACAGCGTTAGCTCGAGGCCCTGGGGATTTCCTCCCAGCTCTGCAAAGCCTAAACCATACCCTGATTGCACCAGGTTCAGGGGGCAGAAGCTTGTCCAAAGGGCAGATGGTTCCAGGGGGAGGATTTTTACTCGGGGATTTAGAAACTGAGCTGAACCATCATGAGTGACGGGACACAGCCCTGTCTGCAGCAGTAACTGTCCGCAGCTCTAGCTGCTCCGTGTCTGGAGTTACCGCCCCAGGGTGTAGGGAACCACCAGCTGTCTGAAGGCAAGGAATGTCATCTAATGCTCCCCTTTCCCATTAATCACTTTAATTGGAGGAAAAAACAAAAACACAAGGGCATGTTACAGGGGGAAGGTTTTTTAAAGTGATCTCAAATTGGATTGCAAAGGCTCAAGTGACTTTGGGAATGGGGCTGGGAAGATGATCATTTACTTATTACAATAAATAATTTTATCTCACATCTTCAGTCATGTTTCTCCTAAGACTGGGAAGAATGGGGAAAAAAATCTAGTAAGCTTTATGGGACTAGCAACAGAACATTTTATCCTATTTTGTGATTTTCAGTATTAAGAGACTATTGATCACTTGCAGAGTTACAAGGCAAGCACTAGTTTAAACTTGAATAAGACAAGGACCATTGACCTTATATACCTGTAAATGACACTGCAGTGTATATAACTGTAGAAACAGTATACACATAGTAGTTCAGTATTACAGTCTGTATTCCAATCCAGAATCTTTTGAGAAAAGGTTGCCAAAACATCATTTGCATTTAATTGAACTCTTTTTTTTTTTGAGACAGGGTCTTGCTCTATCACCCAGGCTGCAGCCTTGAACTCTTGGGTTCAACCAACCCTCCCACCTCAGCCTCCCAAATTAGCTGGGACTATAGGCTCGTGTCACTACATGTAATTTTTTTATATATATATTTGTAGAGATGGAGGTCTTGCTCTGTTACCCAGGCTGGTCTTGAACTCCTGGCCCCAAGCAGTCCTTCCACCTCGGCCTCCCAATTGCAGGCATTGGCCACTGCACCCATCCTTACTTGAACTCTTAATACTTATTCTTCAAGTAGTGCCTAAAACGATTTTGTGCAGTCACAAAATTAGGTAGCAATATTATATTGAGCTGGGGAAAAAAAGAATATTTAAGAGTAAATTGCCAAGGCAAGTTCTATTAAAAACTTTCTGTAATAGACATCAGGAATTTTTTATTCAGGTAACCTCAACAGTTTTTATTGCACTTGTAACAGATAGTACTTGTAATACTGATTTTTATAACTTCATAAAATACTCTCAAGCCATGGGGGAGCTCTTATGTATTTTTTAGTGAGTATACACACATACACACATATAGTAAAAGTGGAGGATTCTTTTCTTGGAATAATGATTTCTAGCATTTATCTAGAAAAGATTTTGCTGACTAAATTTTCTTTTTCCTCCGGTGGATTTTTAAACATCAGTGCATGCACATGAATACAGATTGGATTTTTCCTTTAGGTTTTATCTATGTAAATGAAGTCGATTAAATATGAGTAATCATGTTACCCTTCATTATTCTGGCAATTATGTTTGAGAAGTAGATTTCTTCACTAAAGGGGCTTCACAGCACACTTAGAATGAGCGAGCCACTGTGCCTTTCTAGAAACGTTTCTTGTCAAAACACTCACCCCTGAAAGTGGCCTTCCTCCTTGATATGGTTTGGCTCTGTGTCCACACCCAAATCTCATCTTGAATTGTAATCCCCATAATCCCCCTGTGTCAAGGGATGGACCTCGTGGGAGGTAACTGGATCACGGAGGCAGTTTCTCCCATGCTATTCTTGTGATAGTGAGTTCTCACGAAACTGATGGTTTCGTGTTTGACAGTTCCTCCTTCACACTCTTTCTCGCCTGTTGCCGGGTAAGACATGCCTGCTTCCCCTTCCACCAGGATTGTAAGTTTCCTGAGGCCTCCCCAGCCATGCAGAACTGTGAGTCTATTAAATCTCTTTTCTTTATAAATTACCCAGTCTCAGGCAGTTCTTCATAGCCGTGTGAAAATGGGCTAATACACTGCTCCACCCTGTCTAAGGTTACACTCCTTGTCCCAGCATTGCATTCTCATTCCCTTGCTTGCTTTTTTTTGTTTTGTTTTTTTTGTGTTTTTTTGTTTTTGTTTTCGTAGCGCATCACTGAGAAATGTCCTTGCTTAATTATCTCTAAGTGTAAGCCACCACACACACCCACCAGAATGCAAGCTCCAGACAGCAGGGACCACGTCTGTCCCATTGCCATTCTATCCCTAGCATGTGGAACTGTGCCTAAGGGCATAGAGTTGCTGCTCAAAGAATACTCGGCAATGGATGGTGAGTAAAGCTATATAGCTATGGCGATCACATAGTAATCTATACCGATTATCACTATGAACACCCAATTGATAGGGGAGGAAGAAAGGGAAGGAGGTGATATTCCTAAGCCTAGCAGTAGTCCTTGTGGGATTGTCCTCAAAGTGAAGTATTGTCAGCAGCTTCACCAATAACTGGCAGCAGCATTGTCATCTTTAGTTCAGTGCTCTCAGTGAAGAAATAGGAGGTGAAAACAAAAATATCCTCCACTTGTAATTCTAAGCTTAGTTCACTGAACAAATACTGTACAGTAACCAAAGCAGGTGAGCCAGACAAGAGAGTGACTCTAGACTGAAGGTTCTATGTGAATATAAAAGAGATGTCTTGAAATACAGGGATGACACTCAGGAAACACTGAAAACTGCATTGTGGGAGCGCAGCCCAGGGACATGATGGGAATGAATAAGATTCCTGGGAAAATCTAGCAGCACTGCAAGATAGGGAATCTGAAAACTCCAGGCTTGTGCACCCTGAACGAAAAAGGAATTGACTCCACCTGGAGTTCAGTGGTTTAAGGCCCCTACGGTCCAAACTTCCTAGAGTGAAGACATGCAAGGAACTCAAAACCTTGGTGAGTCTCCCCTCCCCTCCACATTGGTCTGAGGGCAAACCACAATTGCAAAGCAGCACACCAGAGGTCAATAAAGTTCTTCTCAAAATTCACTTTTTTTGTTTCGACATAGGGTCTCGCTCTGTTGCCCAGGGTGGGGTGCAGTGGCACAGTCTCAGCACATGACAGTCTCCACTTCCTAGGTTCAAGCAATCCTCCTGCCTCAGCCTCCCAAGTAGCTGGGACCAAAGGCATGCGCCACCACACCCAGCTAATCTTTGTATTTTTGGTAGATGGAGTTTTGCCATGTTGCTCAGGCTGCCCTCAAACTGCTGGGCTCAAGTGACTCACCTGCCTCGGCTTCCCAAAGTGCTAGTGTTAACAGGCGTGAACCACCAGGCCTGGCCTAAAATTCACTATGTATTAGACCAGAGATACCAGAGGAAGAAGCCCAAGTCACTGGGGAGTGAGGAGTGCTAGCAGGGAGACAGCCGGGGATAGGAAGCCTCTGATTTGTATATCGGCTTCACACAAATCTCTTGCTTACCCCCAAAGCATGCATGAGCAAGACAGGCAGGGCAACACAAGCTTAAAGAATTGAACCAAGATTTGAATCACTGCCCAGAGGAAGCAACAGAAAGCTTACCGTTGGAGTCTGATCAAGTTAATTGCCTGAAAGAGCCTCAACATTCTTCAGAAGAATATAACTGAATCCCAGTTCTTCACAATATGATATTCGCCTTGCCCAGCATACAACCCAAAATTGCTTGACATACAACAAAACAACAAAAGCAACAACAGAAAAAAGAAAATACATTACTCTCAAAGGAAAAGACAGTCCATCCTAAGATGCCCCAGATGTTGGAATTATCACTCCAGGAGAATAGAGCAGCTACTATAACAAAGCTTTATAAAGTAAAGGAAAATATACCTAATATGAATGAAAAGAAAGGATATCTCCTAGAACATAGAAAAAATCAAATGAAAATTTCAGAACTGAAAAATATAATATCTAAAATTTTAAAACTTACTGGATGGGCTTAATAGCAGAATGGAGGAGAGAGAAAAGAGTCAGGAAACATGAAGACAGATCAATAGAAAGTATTCATTCTAAAATACAAAGACAAAAAGGATTTTATTAAGCAAACCTTCAGGACCCTATATCAAAAGTCTAAAGTACAGGTGATGAGTACCAGAAAGGAAAGAAAGAATGGGCCACAAAAAAATATGTAGAAAAATGATAGCCAGCAACATCTCATATTTGGTGAAATTTAAAAAAATTAAATTCTGTATGTCAACAAACACAGAAAACATGAGTCACGAAGCAAAATATTACTAAATTGGACTTTATAAAGATTTTGTTTTTCAGTGATATTGGAAAATGGGAGGCAAGCCTGGAAGAATAAATTGCAGCACATTTATCAGATAAAGGGCTTGTATCCAAAATATGTAAGGAACTGCAGCCTGGGCAACTCCAACAGGAGTTGGAGATATGGCTATCTCCAACTCCTGACCTCAAGCGATCTGCCTGCCTTGGCTTCCCAAAGTGTTGGGATTACAGGCGAGAGCCACCGCGCCCAGCCAAACCCTTCTTTTTAGAGATCAGAATGGAGGGAAGGGAGAGGGCGATGAAGCTAGCTAGGGCAGTGGGGAGAGACGTGGGATAATGTATTCAATGCATTGTTTGATAGGCACATGTCCATTTCCTGCTAATTCCTCTCTCAGAGGCACTCTGTGCTGTGTTTCATTGTGGAGCAGGTGAGGCTTTTTGGATTTATGCACAGTTAGCCTTGGTCATGTCAGGAAAGAGCCACCATCTATATAGAACGGGTGACATCTGCCTTTCACGGAATGCCTGCCTCTGGGCAGACCATATGGATGTGTTCTAGGCACTGAAGGAGAGTAGATCCAGGATGTAGCCTATTACCATGATATGTGAAAGTCTGTCCTTGGTCTTCCAAGCTGTCCTTTCAAGCTTCCACAAAAACAGCTAGTGTCATCTCATAATACTTTTGAAATACTCTCTGGGTTTGCTCTCTTAAAAAGCTACCACGGAGGCCAGGTACAGTGGCTCAAGCCTGTAATCCCAGCACTTTGGGAGGCCGAGGCAGGCGAATCACTTGAGGTTGGGAGTTTGAGACCAGCCTGGCCAACATGATGAAACCCTGTCTCTACCAAAAATAGAAAAATCAGCCAGGCGTGGTGGCATATGCCTGTAGTCCCAGCGACTCGGGAAGCTGAGGCAGGAGAATCACTTGAACCCAGGAGGCAGAGGTTGCAGTGAGCCGAGATCACACCACAGCACTCCAGCCTGGGCAACAGAGTGAGTGAGACTCCACCTCAAAAAATAAAATAATAAGTAATTAATAAAAAGCTACCAAGGTAGGTTTTTGGCTCAGTGGTGCAGTAACTCACGCCTGTAATCCCAGCACTTTGGGATTCTGAGATGGGAGGATTGCTTGAGTCCAGGAGTTCAAGACAAGTCTAGGCAACAGAGTGAGACCACCCCTCCCATCTCTACAAATAGAAAGCATTAGCTGGGCATGGTGACACCTATCTGCAGTCCCAGCTACTTGGGAGGCTGAGATGGGAGGATCACTTGAGCCCAGGAGGTCGAGGCTGCAGTGAGCTCTGATCATACCACTGCACTCCAGCCTGGGTAACAAAGCAAGACCCTGTCTCTGAAAAAAAAAAAGGGAAAAAAAAAAGGCTACCAAACTGCAATATCACACCCTTAAACCACATATTTTGGTGTAAAAAGCTATTAAAATGATATGGTATTGTATCTACTCTATAGGTCCGGGTTTTCCTGTTCTCTTCTGTTGTCGTGGGATGAGATCCAACATGATACCCTGAGGGCAGCAGCAGTGTCTTCACAGACACTGTGTCCTCACTGCCTGGCCTGGGGCCTGGCCCTCCTTATAAATGTGTGTTGCCTCCTTGTTGCTTCCTCTGTGCTGTGTTTCACTGTGAAGCAGATGAGGCTTTCTGGATTTAAGGCTTCCCTGCTCAGCAACCCAACACCATGAACCTTCCCTCCAATTATTCATCCATTCCAAAGACTTGCCGAGGAGGTACCACGCCCTGTGCCTGGCGCTGGTGAACAGAGAGCAGCCTTTGTCTCCTACGAGACCACTTAAACACTGATGTTTCCTGTGTCCCGGGCAGCCTTCTCTGCTCCCTGACGTTCCTGGGAAACCTGACCAGCACCAATCACAGTCATTACTGTGTATGTGATGACGGTTCCCACATAGAGTGATTTTAAGACAAGATGAACTTCCGCTGACTGGACAGCATGACGGTGTCCCCAAAACAACTCACACCATTTCCAAACTTTAATTCATCTCTGTTCCCAAAGCACTTTCTCTTTTTTCCTTTCTTTCTTTCAAGACAGGATTTCCCTCTGTACCCCGGGGGGAGTTCAGCGGTGTGATCTCAGCTTACTGCAACCTCCGCCTCCCAGGCTCAAGCGATCCTCCTGCCTCAGCCTCCCTGAGTAGCTGGGACCACAGGCACCAGCCACCATGCCTGGTTAATTTTTGTATCTTTTAGTAGAGACGGGGTTTCGCTATGTTTCCCAGACTGGTCTTGAACTCCCGAGCTCAAGCGATCCACCCACCTCAGCCTCCCAAAGTGCTGGGATTACAGGTGTGAGCCACCGTGCCTGTCTTGTATTTCCCTGTCTTGACAAATAGCGACAGCCCCTAACCACGCGCCTTAAATCAGAAACTCAGGTTCTGCCTCTATCCTGTGCCCCAGTGTCTCACAACTTTCAGTTGCTAAGGCCTCGGGACTCACCTTGGAGGAGACGCCTCCCCAGGGCCTGCTTTCCTTAGGCCTTTCCTGGTGATGTTCCTTAGAACAACTCATGGCCCACCAGTCTGCCCAAACTTCTTTTAGGGCCCAGCTCCCATCTCACCCACTCCCTGACTCCCCAAGCCATACCTGAGCACCTCCCGCCGCACTGCCAGATGGGCAGCACAGTGCAGAAGTTTTCAGTCCACGCCTCCAAGAGCTGCTCTTGCAGTGAGCAGGCAGGGCACAGAACGTCACCTCCAGGGCAGGGTGCGTCTCCTCAATTCTAACATGCACATTTTTTTCGCATTTTACTGTTTCTGAAATCAAAACCCAGGCTTGCCATCGGTGGCCTCCTTAACATGGAGAAAATGCTAGAAAGATAGATACATTTAAAAATGGGCCAGGCACGGTGGCTCACACCTGTAATCCCAGCACTGTGGGAGGCCAAGGCAGGTGGATCACTTGAGGTCAGGAGTTTGAGACCAGACTGGCCAAGAAGGTGAAGCCCCATCTCTACTAAAAACAAAAAACTTAACCAGGCATGGTGGCGCTTGCCTGTAGTCCCAGCTTCTCAGGAGGCTGAGGCAGAAGAATCACTTGAAACCAGGAGGCAGAGGTTGCAGTGAGCCCAGATCATGCCATTGCACTCCAGTCTGGGCAACAGAGACTCTGTCTCAAAAAAAAAAAAAAAAAAAAGAAAGAAAAGAAAAGAAAAGAAAAAAGAAAGAAAAAGGAAAGGAAAAGAAGAGAAGAAAAGAAAAAAGAAAGAAGAAAAAAGAAAAAGAAAATGGAAGCAGGAAAGGAAGGAGAAAAGGGAAGGAAAAGTGTTAAACGGATGGAGTTAGCCCACCTGGGTTCCAGTGCTAGCTCTCCCAGTCACTCAGTGACTCTGTGGCCTTGAGCAGGTAGTGTCCTGTTTCTGAGACTCAGTTTCCTCATCTAGAAAATGGGGACAATATAGTACCTTTCCCTTAAGGTTGACATGAG
>NW_016809864.1:2972936-3020204 GCF_001698545.2 Rhinopithecus bieti | reverse complement strand
GAAAAAAGAAAAGAAAATGGAAGCAGGAAAGGAAGGAGAAAAGGGAAGGAAAAGTGTTAAACGGATGGAGTTAGCCCACCTGGGTTCCAGTGCTAGCTCTCCCAGTCACTCAGTGACTCTGTGGCCTTGAGCAGGTAGTGTCCTGTTTCTGAGACTCAGTTTCTTCATCTAGAAAATGGGGACAATATAGTACCTTTCCCTTAAGGTTGACATGAGCCTACTTGATACCTTAGCACTGATACGTGAACAAATCTAGGCAGAATATAACGAAATGCTTCTGCAATGTCCGTTGTGTCTGTGCAGAGTATTTGCATAATAGATAATCATGGCATTGATCGTCTTCAAACATCACATGTTTGTTTCTCCACCCTCATCCCCCAGCACAGAGCCCAGACGTGCATCCACGAGGGGCCCATGGTCCCCCTCCTCATGTGCTGAGCCTCCCAGACTGGGTTCTTAAAACTAGATTTGGGCTGGCTGGGGTGGCTCATGCCTGTAATTTCAGCACTTTAGGAGGCAGAGGCTGGTGGATATTACCTGAGGTCAGGAGTTCGAGACTAACCTGGCCAACATGGTGAACCCCATCTCTATTAAAAATACAAAAATTAGTCAAGCGTGGTGGCACATGCCTGTAATCCCAGATACTCGGGAGGCTGAGGCAGGAGAATCTCTTGAACCCAGGAGGCAGAGGTTGCAGTGAGCCAAGATTGCACCACTGCACTGCAGCCCAGGAAACAGAGTGAGTGAGGCTGTCTCAAAAAAAAAAACACTACATTTGATAGCAGAGCAGTAAGCTTTTTATAATGCAGCCTCAAAAGAACAAAATAAACTTTCCCTCTTGTCTGTAAGGGAACAGACAACTGAGACATCGGCTACGTGGCCTGAGACTATTGTGATTACTTCCCATGTATGAACTCGCTGAGTGCTAAAAACAACCCTACTACCAAGGTAAGTATTTTTATTATTCCCATTTTTCAGATGAGAAAACTGAGACCTAAGACATTGAGGAACTTGCTCAAGGTCACGTAGCTTGTGAGCATCAGAGTTGGGATTCACACCCGAGCATTGTGGTCCCAGCACCCATGACCTCTCCACTCTACCAAGCCTCTAGCCTTCCGTGGCAGGGGGAGTTGGAATGACATATGTACTCCCTTACCCAAAAAGGATAAGGTGTGTTCACAAATAGGACCCCAGGCTTTCTTCTCTTAGACGCAGAATCAGGTCTGCTCCTCTTGGAATCAAACACTGGAATGTAAATTATTTTCAGCTGGGCACAGTGGCTCACGCCTGTAATCCCAGCACTTTGGGAGGTCAAGGTGGGCAGATCACTTGAAGTCTGGAGTTTGAGACCAGCCTGGTCAACATGGTGAAACCTCGTCTCCACTAAAAATACAAAAATTAGCCAGGCATGGTGGTGTGCGCCTGTAATTCCAGCTACTCGGGAGGATGAGGCAGGAGAATTGCTTGAACCCCGGAGGCAGAGGTTGCAGTGAGCGGAGATTGCTCCATTGCACTCCAGACTGGGCAATAGAGTGAGACTCCGTCTCCCCCTCAAAAAAAAAGAAAGTAAATTATTTCCATCCTCAAATTATGTCTCCACTGACAAATGGAACCAAGTTTATTTATTTCATTATTCAATTTAGTTAAGTATTTTTTCTCTCTCTCTCTCTCCAAGGAATTACAGCAATAAAGTCACACATTACCCGAAAGATCTCCAGCAGAGGGATTTCTGGGCCAACGTTACTTACCTACGGAGCGTCCGCAGCTCCTAGCTTGGATGAAAGGAAAGTTTCCTTAGCTTTATTTACTTCTTCCAATGTAATTGGTCAGGAGAGTATAAATGCTGATGTCATGTCTAATTAGCGGTGGCCTCTGCCCTTCTGGTCACAGCACCGCGTCTGGCTTGTTTGTGTGGATGGAGCAGTTTCACGGGGAGCGTCTTTATGAACTAACTCTCCCATGGAGCTGCTCTAATTATCATTTAAGAAAACAAGCTTTTTGATGTTCTGTAGACAGTTCAGCAACATCTCCCCAACAGGGCTGATAATTTTAACCCCCTTTCTGTACGTGATGGGCTTTTTCCACAGGTGATCACATCAGATCCTGGGGAACTAGAAACTGGGAACTCATCTCTGCTCCTCTCCGTCCTGGACACCTTGCTGATCTTGGCGCCGGTCGGATCTGTCAAGCGCTCTAAAGCTAATGGTTTGTATTGGCATGGATTTTGCTGGCATCCGAAATTCAGATTAAACAACCAATGCAACCATCATGCCCCTGGGTACCATTTATCGTCATGAAATCAAACCTAGCATAAAGGAAAACAGTTCAGTAAGTAAAAGATTAGTGTGGATACAGATATTCATTGATACTAATAAATTTTACAATATGTTTTGTTTAAAACAAAAGGAGTGGGGAATAATTTGAGTTCCTCTGTGGCAGGATTCCATTGAGTTATTAAGAGGTAAAGATTTTTCACAAAGTTAACTACAGACTGAAAATGTCAATTTGACAGCAACACTTTCTTCTTGGTTCACATCATTCAGTTCCAGAAAATCAGTAAGATAAAAGCCATGCGCCATTGAGGGAGAGAGGAGGTGACCTCCAGATTCTCTTTCTCTCTCTCTCACAGACACTCCTCAACCCCAGTGATCTCTGCTTTTCCATCCAAACACAGGACCAATCACCAGACTCCAGTTTGCTTCCAGCATTTTATATGGCACCCTGAGGACAGCTCATTCCACCATGTCCCCAACCCATATCATCATTCCTCTCTATGCAGACTCTAGCTCACTCCCTCAATCCAGTCTTACATTCTTTTTTTTTTTGACAGAGTCTCACTCTGTCGCCCAGGCTGAATGCAGTGCAGTGCTGCGGTCTCAGCTCACTGCAACCTCCACCTCCCATGCTCAAGTGATCCTCATGCCTCAGCCTCCTGAGTAGCTGGAAGGATAGATGTGTGCCACCACACCCAGCTAATTTTCTTTTCTTTTTTTTTTTTTTTTTGTATTTTTAGTAGAGACAGGGTTTCACCATGTTGGTCAGGCTGGTCTCGAACTCCTGGCCTCAAGTGATTCACCCGCCTCTGCCTCCCAGAGTGCTGGGGATTACAGGTGTGCGTCACCGTGCCGGGCCCAGTCTTGTGTTCTTGCGCACACACACAGAACTCTTCCTTTCCCCCTTTCTGCCTCTCCTTCTCTCAATTTTCCTCTGAAGCCCCCAGAGCTCTAGTTTCTGTTAAACAAATCCCCCTGCATCCCCAGCCTCTCCTCTGAGTCCTGAGCCCCTCTCACTCCTCGTTTTCCTTTGTCTGTGACTCCCTCTGAGTAGAAGCTGTTCCCTCCTCCATGTGCCACTTTCCTCGATGCCCATAAACCAGCTGGGGGCCTCCCAATTCCCCAGCATGCCCTCCACTGCCTTTCACTCATTTCCTTTATGCGTTTTAGAGACAGGGTCTTATTCTGTGGCCCAGGCTGGAGTGCTGTGCTGTGATCGTAGCTCACCACAGCCTTGACTTCCGGGCTCAAGTGATCCTCCCGCCCAGTGTCCTAAGTAGTTGTGATTACAGGTGTGCACCACCACACCTGGCTAATTAAAAAAAAAAAAAAAAATTGTAGAGATGGGGTAGGGAGCTATGTTGCCCAGGCTAGTCTTGAACTCTTGGGCTCAAGCAATCCTCTCGCCTCAGCCTCCCAAAGTGCTGGGATTTCAGGTGTGAGCCACTGTGCCCAGCCTTTACACTCATTTCTACATTCATTCAGCAAATTATCGGGTAGCTACTCTGTCCCAGGGATATATCTGATGGCTCATTCTCATGGAAATCATCCACCGATTTCCTGGCGAAGATTCATCCCTCTTTTATAGAAGACTCTGGGACTTGATTAATAGTCTTTCTGACCACCCAAATGTAACCTCCGTCCAGGGTGACATAGTGTCTGTGGGAACCAACCACCTGTGACGGACACCTGTGCAACACCCATTATGCTTTTTTTTTTTTTCTTTTTTCTTTTCTGTTTTTTTTTTGAGATGCAGTCTCACTCTGTCACCAGGCTGGAGTGCAGTGGTGCAACCTCAGCTCACCGCAACCTCTGCCTCCCAGATTGAAGTGGTTCTCCTGCCTCAGCCTCCCGAGTAGTTGGGATTACTGGCACACACCACCACGCCCAGCTAGTTTTGGTATTTTTAGTAGAGACAGGGTTTCACCATGTTGGTCGGGCTGGTCTCGAACTCCTGACCTCAAGTGATCTGTCTGCCTGCCTCCCAAAGTGCTGAGATTACAGGTATAAGCCACCATGCCCGGGCCCATTGTGCCTTCTGATTGTACTTTGGGGGCCCTCCTCTCCCCATCGTTAGTTTCTGTTGTTTAGATGGCACTGGCCTTACCCTGGGCTTTGCCATGGTGGAAGCAGAAGTGCATGTGGTGTATCAGATGCCACAGTTGTGGCCACATGCCAGGGGTGCCATGGAGGGCCACAGAAGCCAAGTCAAACCAAGGACATACAATGCCAGGCCTCTTGTTGGATGTATTAGGAGAAGATCTCTTTCCACTGGAGCTCACTGGAAGGGGTGGTGCATGTTTGGAACTGGTGGGGGATCCCACCTGGAAGAGAACTTACCAAGGAATGTTGCCATCATAGAAGAAACTAGAGCAGAGAAACAGGCAGAAGAGAGACTAAGAAGAAAGAAGCAAGGGACCAAAATGAACCCCTGGGTCTAGCCATACCTGAAGCTAGTCAGTGCTTGGCTGCCAATAACTTTCCTTCTTTGCTTCAGTCAGTTTTCTGTTGTTTGCAAACCAAAAGAGGCCTGATGCTACAACATTCTACAACGTTGATCTCAAGTCCCATTTCTTGTCCATTCTACCTCTTCAACTGACTCCCGTAAGCCAGAGCTGGAGGCAGGGGAGGGGGTTTTAGGCTTGACAAGGGAGTATTTATTTATTTAGTTAGTTAGTTAGTTTTGAGAGAGAGTCTCACTCTGTTGCCCAGATTGCAGTGAAATGGTGCAATCTCAGCTGACTACAGCATCTCCCTCCCGGGTTCAAATGATTCTCGTGTCTCAGCCTCCCAAGTAGCTGGGATTATAGGCATGTGCCACCATACCCAGCTAATTTTTGTATTTTTAGTAGAGACAGGGGTTCATCATATTGGTCAGGCTGCTCTCGAATCCATGATCTCAGGTGAGCCCCCTTGCTCTTGGTTGGCTGCAATTCCTTACTGGCCAGAGGTCTTTGTTTCTTACCACGCGTCTCTCCATAGGCTGCCTTGAATGTCCTCGTGACCCCATGACATGGGGGTTGGCTTCCCCCAAAGTTAGTGATCCAGGGGAGAGAGAATCTTCAAGATGGAAGTCATCGTGTTTTAAAATCTAATCTTGAGAGTGACATACCATCACCTCTGCCATATGCAATTGGTCACAGAAACCAAGCCTGGTACAGTGTGGGAAGGGATCACACCTTACAGGGTGTAACAGCAGGAGGTGGAGAACATTGGGTGCCATCTTGGAGGCTGGTCCCACAGTGGGGGAGAAAGACAGTAATCAAACATCACACTAATGCACGTGTCATTGCAAACCGAGCTATGCGCTCTCAAAATACAGCCCATGGTCCTGTGAGAGCGTATAACAAGGGGTCCAGCTTAGACACAGGTGGAAACCAGAGACGAAACTTTGACATCGCCTCTAAGGGACGAGTCAATAAGAGATGAAGAAAGGAAAAAGGACATCCTAGGCCATTGGTTCACAACCTTGATTGCTCACTGGAGTCATCTGGGGAGATTTAAAAAATACTGTTGGCTGAGCACGGTGGCTGACACCTGTAATCCCAGCACTTTGAGAGGCTGAGGTAGGTGAATCACCTGAGGTCAAGAGTTTAAGACCAGCCTGGTCAAGATGGTGACACCCCATCTCTACTAAAAATACAAAAACTAGTCGGGAGTGGTGGTGGACGCTTGTAATCCCAGCTACTTGGGAGGCTGAGGCAGGAGAATCACTCGAACCCGGGAGGCAGGGGTTGCAGTGAGATCATGCCATTGCACTCTAGCCTGGGCAACAAGAGCGAAACGCTGTCTCAAAAAAAATAAAAAAATAAAAAAAATACTGTTGCCCAGACTGCCCCTCCAAAGACTCTGATCTTAATGGCCTGGGGTAAAGCCTGGGCATTAGGATTTTTTCAAGTTCCCAAGGCAATTCCAATGTACAACCATGTTAGAGAACAACTGTTCTAGGATAGGGAACCACCTACACAAAAATGTCTGTTATCAGAGGGAGACTAACATGCTTGAGGAACCGAGGGCCAGGAGGGCTGGAGGGTAGAGAGTGCAGAAGAGGGATATAGAGTGGGGACAAGAGGCGGGCAGATGCTGGACCTGATGATGCACCTCAGAGGACATGCTAGGGAGGCTGGGCTTGGAGGGTACAAGGAGGGTAGAGGAGTGACGTGATCCAATGGACATTTCCAAAAGATGTCTCTGGCTCAGGTTCATGAACAGATTGGAGGGGAGCCCAAGGGTGAGGGTACCAGATCTGGAGTGACAGAACCTTGGTTCCAATGGTGATAGGCGATGAGGACTTGGACTAAGGCAGTGACAGCAGGTGACAGCAATATGGTGGGCAGAGTCAAGAGTTCTATGTCGGCTGGGTGCAGTGGCTCATGCCTGTAATCCCACCACTTTGGGAGGCTGAGGGGGCCAGATCACAAGGTCAGGAGTTCGAGACCAACCTGGCCAATATGGTGAAACCCCATCTCTACTAAAAACACAAAAATTATCTGGGAGTGGTGGCGGGCACCTGTAGTCCCCAGCTACTGAGGAGACTAAGGCAGAAGAATTAGTTGAACCCGGGGGGCGGAGGTTGCAGTGAGCCAAGATCACGCCACTGCACTCCAGCCTGGGGTACAGAGCGAGACTCTGTCTCAAAAAAAAAAAAATTCAGTGTTACCAATCCTTATGATCCAATCAAAGCCTTTGATTTGACAAATGGGAAACTGAGGTCAGAGAGATGACAGGGCTCATTCAAGATAATTCCATAATAGGATAAAGCTAAAGGAAAGAGAAACCAACTTGGCCCTGACAACCTGTGGTTTAAATGATAAACAAGACCAGAGGAGAAGGGAAAAGGAAATGAGGATGAGAGCATCAGGCGAAGATGAAAGAAGACACATCTAACGCACACACATACACACATGCTCGCATGCTCACAAATGAGAAGACCAAAAGGTCACTGGCAAGTTGAAAAATGGATGGTGTAATTATAAAGCTGTCTGAAATGCCAGCCAGGGTCAGTCCTGTGACCCATCCTTCCGTGCCTGGCAGGGACACTGGGGGAGGGCTGGGGAAAGCTGCCAACCTGCTTGACATTCAGCTTCTATGGCGGGGGGTGGAGGGAATGTTCCACGCCATGCCTTGCCTCTGTTCTCCATGGCAGAATCTGTGACTTTCTCTCCAAGACAGCCCAAGCCTGCTGATAGCCTGTCCCAACTCTGTGGTCACATGGAGAAAGGTTATTTCCAGCCCCCACTTTTAGCCGCACATTAAACAGATGGGGTCCTTCCTTTTCCGTTGGTAATGATCCCCTGCCTCTAAAGAGGTGACTTTTTAGTATCTTTCTTGAGAAAAGGAAAAGGTGACTCACATCTCACCAGCCTGAAATAATTAGTTTCAGGCAAATGCATGTAGATATGGGTAAATACTTTAAAGTGAAGCCTTCTAATCAATAGTCTCTACGTTTATCAGGAAATAAGCAGATGGTGTGAGGTTTTCTAAAAAACACAGAGACCAGAAACAAATAATTCCATGACATCCTGGGTTAGACAGATCATTAATTGGGTACTAAATTCTACTGAAGGTTTAGGGAAGAATATATCATTCTGAAATGTTAGAGCTAGAAGAACTCTCTAAGAAAACGTAGTCTAGGGATGGCCAATAAATGGCACTCTCACCATCACGTTCCCCCTCATACCCACACCAGACACTAATGATTCATCACAGCACTGCTGACCTCTGAGTCCTCCTAAAGACAGTATTCCAGGCATGCATTATCAATCATGGTTATCACCCAAGATCTGCATTATCTTTATATAGTAAAATAAAATTTTAAAATTCAGTGCCTCAGTTACACTAGCCACCTTTCCAGTACTCAATAGCCACATGTGGCTATTGGACAGCACAGAATAGAACACTTCAATCATTGCAGAAAGTCCACCTGGACACCTCTAGAACCATATTTCCCAAATGGCAGTCATTTTTAATTTATATTTTTAATATATCATCTTCACACTTTTTGCCACATTGACTTGTTTTATTTATTTATTTATTTATTTTTATTTATTTATTTTGAGACTCGCTCTGTTGCCAGGGTGGAGTGTAGTGATGCGATCTCAGCTCACTACAACCTCCACCTCCTGGGTTCAAGCGATTCTCCTGCCTCAGCCTCCCAAGTAGCTGGGATTACAGGCACCCGCCACCACACCCAGCCAATTTTTGTATTTTTAGTAGAGACAGGGTTTCACTGTGTTGGCCAGGATGATCTCAATCTCCTAACTTCATGATCCGCCTGCCTTGGCCTCCCAAAAGTGCTGGGATTACAGGCGTGAGCCACTGTGCCCGGCCACACATTGACTCTTTTTACAAAAAAAGTTATCTAATAAGGAAATGTTTAAAATTATCAATGGAAATGGAAAGCCAGTTTACTTTTTTTTTTTCTTCAGACCAAGACTTACTTTATTTATTTATTTATTTATATTTATTTTATTTATTTATTTATTTTGAGAGAGAGTCTCACTCTGTTGCCAGGCTGGAGTGCAGTGACACAATCTTGGCTCACTACAACAACCTCTACCTCCTGGGTTCAAGTAATTCTCATGCCTCAGTTTCCTAAGAAGCTAGGATTACAGATGTGTGCCACCACACCTGGCTAATTTTTGTATTTTTAGTAGAGATGGAGTTTCATCATGTTGCCCAGGCTGGTCTCGAATTCCTGACCTCAAGTGATCCACCCACCTGGGCCTCCCAAAGTGCTAGGATTACAGGCGTGAGCCACCACATCCAGCTAGGCCTTTCTTATTGATTTTAAAGTACCATGAGTTGCACACTCTCATGATTAGCATGGATTGGAACAACCATGAGAGGAAGAGGAGTTTGCTCAAGGTCACTAAACAGGAATGGTGAGAGGAAGGGGGATGGCATGTACACACACACACAAACACACACGCTCGCAGAGGCATTGTAAACAGTGGTTATCAGGTGGATTCATGTCTAGGTTTCTCCAAGTTAGATAATGTCTCTGAGCCTCAGTTGCTCCATCTGTAAAATGGGGAAAGGGTGAAACAATCTTGAAGAATCCCTGAAAGTCATACTTCTCAACCTCAGCAACGTCAACACTTTGAGCTGGATCGTTCCTTGCTGTGGGGGCTGTCCCATGCACTGTAGGATGTTAGCAGCATCCCTGGCCTCTATTCACTGGATGCCAGTTGCACTACCCCTCCCCTGGCTGTAACAACCAAAAATGCTTCCAAACATTGCCCAGTGTCCACTGGGGGGCAAATTCACCCCTGGTGGAGAACCACTGCTGAAAGGATGAGAGATGATGTTAGTAAGTGTTCAGTTAATCGTCACCATTGTTGTTATTTGTATTCGTATTTGCATTTGGAGCGGGGTCTATCGTCCCCAGTTTACAGGTAAGGAAACAAAGCCAGAGCCAGGCTTTGAGTAGAGTTTTGGGTGTTTCCAGAATCCACCTTCCCGCCACACTTCAGGCAGCCCTGCCTAAGCTCGCATAATCTGGACTCCACTATACACCCCACATCAGCTCTGAAGGACCCAGATGGTCAGAATAGAGATTTTCTGCATTCAAACTGGTTTTCTGCACTTCCAACCAGCCAGTGCATCAGACCAGGTTGATGCAGAGAGGCTCCCTGGGGCTCTCAAGAAATTTCTCAACAATGCCAGTGTTTGTCCTCCATCTTGAAGCTGAAGATGGTGCCAAGAAAAGCACAGCTTCTGATCCACAGGAGATGACGTACTGAAGTCGTTTGGAAATTGCTTTAATGCCTTCAACTGCGATGAACTTATCTGACCTCTCAGTGCCTGTGAACAACATCCCTCTTTCAATGAGCTCATTGGAGGCCAGGATGGTGACTTCCACAGTCAGGACAGGGCACCAGGGCTGCACTGTGAGGCTGCCTTTTCTCTGTTGATGTTGACTTCCAAAGCTCTATTTGCTCATCCCACAAAATCCACATTGCAATACCCGGTCATTTTCCCCCTCCACGCGCATCCCTTTTCACTTGGTTTTGGACCTATTGCTCTACAGTGATGTTTTTGCCGCAAGAAGCTCTTTGAGCAAAGCAGCATTAGTCTCTAAGTCGGGATGAGAAACACCATGCACTCCCTGCCATCTTAGCAAATCACAGTGCACAATAGTTCACTAACGGCCCTCAGATGTTCCACAGTAAGGTAATTCATCTGACTGGGATTTTTTGTTTTGTTTTGTTTTGTCTTTTGTTTTGTTTTGAGATGGGGTCTCACTCTGTTGCCCAGGCTAGAGTGCAGTGGCATGATCACAGCTCACTAAAGCCTCAACATCCTGGGTTCAAGGATCCTCCTGCCTCAGCCTCCTAAGTAGCTGGGACTATAGGTGTGCACTGCAACCCGCCTGGCTATTTTTTCATATTTCTTGTAGAGATGGGGTTTCACCATGTTGCCCAGGCTGGTCTCAAACTCCTGGGCTCAAGCAGTCCTCCCGTCTCAGTCTTCTAAAGGGCTGGGATTACAAGTGTAAGCCACCACTCCCAGCCCCCGCCTAACTGTTTTAAAAACAACTTTTCCTAAGTTGATTTTGTCACAAACTCTCTTCCACCGTGGTAGCAAAGACTGGCTAGCAGTTCACTCAGTCCGCTTCCTTATTCCAGATACCCAGATAGACAGTCTCCCTTGCAGTTCAATCCAGCTACACTATGGATTTCTAGCAAATGGGACAGGAGATGAAGTGACAGGCACCTCTTCCAGGCCTGCCTCATACACATACCCCATACAATGCTTCACTCGCTTTCCCTGTGTGCCAGCTGAGTAGAGTAGACCCGTGGAGATGAGGAAGTCAGAGCAACAGATGGAAAGAGCGTGAACCCTTGAAGCACTGTGTGGAAGGCTGCCTGTCACACACTTGCATGGAACTGTAATGTGTGCCATTGATATGGTGGGATGTTTTATTACTGCAGCTGCCATTACTCATCCTGACTACTTATGATGAACTGTTGGTTTCCCCCACCCAATTCATATATTAAAGCCCTAACCCCAATGTGGTTGTGTTTGGAGACGGAGCCTCTAAGAAAGTAATTAAAGTTAATTGAGGTCAAAAGGGTGGGGCCCTGATCTGACAGGATTTGTGTCCTTATAAGAAGAGACACCAGGTTGGGCTTGGTGGCTCACACCTGAAATCCAAGCACTTGGGGAGGCTGAGGTGGGCAGATGAATAGGTCAGGAGTTTGAGACCAGCCTGGCTGACCTGGCGAAACCCCGTCTCTACTAAAAATACAAAAATTAGCCAGGCATGGTAGCAGGCACCTGTAATCCCAAGCTACTCAGGAGGCTGAGGCAGGAGAATTGCTTGAATCCAGGAGGCAGAGGCAGCAGTGAGCTGAGATCATACCACTGCACTCCAGGCTGGGCAATAGAGTGGGACTCCATATCAAAGAAAAAAAAAAAAAAAAGAAGTGACACCAGGTTGGGCTTGGTGCCTCACACCTGAAATCCAAGCACTTTGGGAGGCCGAGGAAGGATGATCATTTGTAGCCAAAAGTTCTAGACCAGCCTAGGCAGCATAGCAAGGCCTCATTTCTAGCAAAAAAAAAAAAAAAAAAAAAATTAATTAACTGGACATGGTGACATGCACCTGTAGTCCTAGCTACTCTGGAGCCTGAGGCAGCAGGATCACGTGAGCCCAGGATGTTGAGGCTGCAGTGAACTATGGTTATATCACAATCTTGGTGCAACAGATTGCACCAATCTGCTGCTCCAGCCTGGGCAACAGAGCAATACCCTGTGTCTAAAAAGATTTTTGAAAAGCAGAGACACCAGAGTGTTTGCTCGCTCTCTTTCTCTGCATGTGCACCAAGGAAAGACCAGGAGAGGACATAGCAAGAAAGTATCCATCTGTAAGCCAGGAAGAGATTAAGTGCCAGAAACTGAATTGGCCAGCACCTTGATCTTGGACTTCCAGCCTCCAGAACTGCAAGAAAAAAAATCTGTTGCATAAGCCACTTAGTCTACGATATTGTGTCATGGCAGTCAGAGCAACAAATGCATTACTACAACATGTGACACCAAAAAAATTCAGTGTGGTCCGTGTTTTCCAGCTCACACTTTGAGAATTTGTGCCTTACACAGTTACCATCAAATTGAACGTTCCGTGGTGTTTGCATAGGCCCCATAGGTAAATGTTCACAGAGCCCCACACAGTGTCCAAAATGTAGCTGCACTATAGCTCCCTGGAGTATTGTATTATTTAAATGGGAATATTATTCAGCCTTTAAAAAGGACTTCCTACCATCTGTGGAATGGCACCTGGAGGACATTATGCCCAGTGAAATGAGCCAGACAGAAACAAAAACACTGCGCAATGTCACATGTATGTGGAATTTTAGAAAGATAAATACGTAGAAACACAGAGTAAAACAGTGGTAGCCAAGGGTGGGAAAGTGGGGAGATGGTGGTCAAAGAATGTAAAGTTGGAGTTATATGGGATGAATAGGTGTATATTCATATGGTAATTTTTTTCTTTTTTTTCTTTTTTGAGATGAAGTTTCACTCTTGTTGCCCAGGCAGAAGTGCAATGGCGTGATCTCAGTTCACTGCAACCTCCACCTTCCCGGTTTAAGCGATTCTCCTGCCTCAGCCTCCCGAGTCGCTGGGATTACAGGCATGCACCACCACGCCCAGCCAATTTTGTATTTTTTTAGTAGAGACAAGGTTTCACCATGTTGGTCAGGCTGGTCTTGAACTCCTGACCTCAGGTGATCCACCGTCCTGGGCGTCTGAAAGTGCTGGGATTACAGGTGTGAGCCACCACGTCCGGCCATTTTTTTCTTTTTTGAGATGAAGTCTCACTCTGTTGCCCAGGCTGAAGTGCAGTGGCATGATCTCGGCTCACTGCAGCCTCCACCTGCTGGATTCAAGCGATTCTTCTGCCTCAGCCTCCCGAGTAGCTGGGACTACAGGCACCCGCCACCACACCTGGATAATAATAATAATTATTATCATTATTATTGTTATTTTTAGTAGAAATGAGGTTTCACCATGTTGGCCAGGCTGCTCTCGAACTCCTGACCTCAAGTGATCCACCCGCCTTGGCCTCCCAAAATGCTGGAATCGCAAGCATGAGCCACCACGCCTGGTCTGATACAGTATTATAATGATATTACACCTCAAACAAACAAAAGAAATAGAAATTTATTTTCTCACAGTTGTGGAGGCCAGAAATGTGAACTCAAGGTGTGGGAAGGGTTTGGAAGGGTTCGTTTCTTCTAGAGCCTCTGAGGGAGAATCTGTTCCATGCCTCTCTCCCAGCTGTTGGTGGTTGAAGCAATCTTTGGCATTCCTCGGCTTATAAACTATCACTCCAGTCTCTGCCTCTGTCTGCACATGAATTCACATGGCTTTCTCCCCTATGTCTGTGTATCTTAAATTTCCCACTGTTTGCTCTTATAAGGACACTAGATATTGGATTTAGGACCCACTCGGATAATCCAGGATGCTTCCATCTTGAGATCCTTAACTTAATTGCATCTGCAAAGACTCCATTTCCAAATAAGAGCCCATTCCCACGTACCTGAGGTTAGGACGTGGACATATCTTTTTAGGGAACACTCTTTAGTGCATACATGAGAATAACCAGCTCCATTCCCTCAGGGACGTATTGGGTAATTGTACTTTTATATGAAAAGGCATCGAGAAGTGGCCAGGGTTATTTTAATTTTTTCTCCCTCATCTTATTTTTCAAGGTAACATTTGTTGACCTAAATAAGACATTCTACATCACTGAAGTGTGTTGGAAATTACAGATTTAATGAAGAAAAGACAAGCGTTTGGGGAAAAGCTTCAATTTCGTCTTCTTCAGGAAGTCTTTTTCTGGACACCCCTTTTGCACCGTTTATTGAAATTTATTGTTTTTCTATAGGTTCCCAGGGTGGACACAGCCACCCAGACCCTCCTGTTTGACAATTACCTGCTCCACCAATGAGCAGGCTACTTGACTTTCTAGCCATAGCTGATTGGTCCAGAAGTAGACACATGGTCCAGCCTGGGCCAATCAGATTGTCTTTCCTTGGAGGAGTCCTGTTGCTATCTGGGCTGGTCTCCTCCATGGAGATGGTATGTATCTGAGTCATGGAGATGGTATGTATCTCAGTCAAGGATGGTCATTTTCTGCCCTGTGCTCTGAAAACAGATTGACGATGAAGAAAGAGGCAGATGCACAAAAGGAGGCAATGATGAGAGAAGGAGGACAGGACTGGCTTAGATGCAGAAAATACTAACTTTGTCCTACTTCCTATTTTTCCTGAGGGAGGCCTAGCTACACTGTCTGCACTGTGATGACAGGCATTACATGAGGCCCCTGGATCCCTATGTCAAATTTCCTTCATTTAAAAAAATTGCTTAAAGTAGCCTTGAAAGAGTGTGTTAACTGTCACCAGAGAACCGCAGAGAATTCTCTTCTCTATTAGTCAATTAACTTCCTTTACCTTCCAGTCCACTGCTCCACTTTTCTCTGGACCTTAATTTCCTCATCTATAAAATATGAATAATAATAGCTACCTCAGAGGATTATAATAAAATTAAATAAGATAATAAATCTGGGAGAGTTTTTTCCAGGATCATTTTTTAAAAACTATTAATTTTATATATTACCCTTTTTCTGTTAGACAGTGAATTACTTAACAGCAAAAACCATGTCATTATTTTTTTCTTTTTTAGAGACAGGTCTTGCTCTGTCATCTAGGCTGAAGTGCAGTGGTGCAACCATATCTTACTGAAGCCTCAGCCTTCTGGGCTCAAGAGAGCCTCCTCCCTCAGCCTTCTGAGTAGCTGGGACCACAGGCATGTGCCACCACACCTGCCTAATTTAAAAAAAAAATTGTTTTTGTAGAGACAAGGGTCTCATGATGTTGCCCAGGCTGGTCTCAAACTCCTGGGCTCAAGGGATTTCCCCCACCTTGGCCTCCCAAAGTGCTAGGATTGTAGGCAGAAGCCACCTCGCCCCGCCCAGCCCTTTAAAAAATTTTTTTGGCCAGGTGTGGTGGCTCACACCTGTAATCTCAGCACTTTGGGAGGCTGAGGCAGGAGGATAACTTGAGGTCAGCAGTTCAAAACCAGCCTGGCCAACATGGTGAAACCCAATATTTTCTTTCATTTTGTCTCTACAAAAAAATACAAAAATTAGCCGGGCGTGGTGGCAAACACCTGTAATCCCAGCTACTCAGGAGGCTGAGTCACGAGAATTGCTTGAACCCCGTGGGGTGGAGGCTGCAGTGAGCACAGATCATGCCATTGCACTCTAGCGTGGGCAACAGAGCAAGACTTTGTCTCAATAAATAATAAATAAATAGTTTTTTAAATCTCCAGCTCCTAGCAAGGGATTTGACACCTACTAATGTGCTTGATAAAGGTTTGTTAATGAAATAAATAATTGATATTTGATGAACTCTTCCTACAATGACCTCATTTAATTCTTACAGCCACTGGAGAGATAGATATTATTAACTCCGTCTTACCAACGAGGAAACAAGGGCTCAGAAAAGCTGGGTACAGTTCTCAAGGCTGCAGAGTAAGTGGTTGAAGTAGGGTTTTTATTATTATTATATATATATTTTTTGAGATGGAGTCTCAGTCTGTTGTTAACGCTGGAGTGCAATGGCATGATCTTGGCTCACTGCAACCTCTGCCTCCGAGGTTCAAGCAATTCTCCTGCGTCAGCTCCTGAGTAGCTGGGATTACAAACGTATGCCACCACGCCCAGCTAGTTTTTGTATTTTTTAGTAGAGATGGGGGTTTCGCCATGTTAGCCAGGCTGGTCTGGAACTCCTAACCTCAGGTGATCCGCCTGCCTAAGCCTTCCAAAGTGCTGGGATTACAGGCGTGAGCTACCGCGCCTGGCCTGAAGCAGGTCTCCAAGGTGCCTCTGCCCTCTGAGCTTACACTCATGACCATCACATTAGACTGGACACAGGTGGGCTTCAAGGCACGATAGCCACTCCATGAACCTGGCATTTACAGCACAGAAAGGGCAGGTGGGCTGCCCAGAAGCTGGAGGCTGAACACTCTGCTGCCCTGTATCTGTCATGGGAAGAAGCCTAGTGAACTGGGAGCTGATCTGGGAACATGCGGTCTAAACTCCAGCTGCCCAGGCTGCAGGGCGGAGGCTGCGTATTCCCCATGCTCAGCACGCTAGCCTCCACCTGAGGCGGGGCCGGTGACAGGTGCCTTCCGAGAACCAGCAGACACCTCTGTGCTCACCCACTTTAATTAGGTGAAGGTGTCAAGACCCATTAGGATCACTTAGAAATACCATGCTGGGCCTGTGCTCCACCCACACATACTCCAAATCACTGCCTTCCCGCTGAAGCTACTATTTCATTAGCATTTCTTTATTTGTAGTTAGTTTTTTTTAAATTTTTTAAAAATCCTCCCACCCCAGCCTCCTGAATAGCCTCCCGATTAGATAATACAACCACATGGTAAAATTTTCAAACAGCACAAGAAGATACATTATAAAAATCAGCTGGGCATAGTAGCGCACACCGGTAATCCCAGCACTTTGAAAGGCCGCGGTGGGAGGATCCCTTGAGCCTCGGAGTTCAAGACCAGCCCAGAGAAACATGGAGAAACCTCGTCTCTATAAAAAATAAAAAATTAGCCGGGCAAGGTGGTGCACGCCTATAGTTCCAGCTACTTAGGAGGCTGAAGTGGGAGGCTCACTTGAGCCTCAAAGTTGGAGGCTGCAGTGAGTCATGATAGTGCCACTGTACTTCAGCCCACCAGGGTGACAGAGCAAGACTCTGTCTCGAAAATAAATACAGAAGTAAATAAATAGTCAATCTTGCTCTAATCACCACGCCCAACTTGGGTGACAGAGTGAGAGTCTGTCTCAAAAAAGAAGAAAAAAGAATTTTTTTTGGCATTGACATGGTACTATGATCTAATCTACGGATCAATTTTCCCAAGAATATATCTTATATCAAAATTTTAAGATTTTTTTTTTCAGGATTCCATCCAGGATTATCCATTGCATTTAGTAGTCATGTCCCTTTAATCTCCTTTCACCTAGAATGTTCCTCAGCCTTTCATGACATTGACGGTTTTGAAGATTACAAGCCGATTATGAGGTACATGTCCCTCGACGCTGTTTGCCTAGGGTGTGCTCGTTATTCAATTCAGGTTTTGCATCTTTGGCAAGATGATCACAGGCTGATTTTGTGTTTGCCTTCATATGCCAGGTGAAGCCCATTATGTTGGTTTGCTTTGTTCTGATGTTGTTAACTTTGATTCCTCAATTAACAGTCTTGCCAGTTTTCTCCGATGTAAAGTTGGTACTGTTTTCTTGGTAATCGACAAGTAATACGCAGGGAGATATTTTGAGATCATGTAAATATCCTGTTTCTCGTTAAACTTCCATCCTTTAATTTTTGCTTCCATGAATGATTCTCCACTGGAAAAAAAAAGTATTCTTAGGATGCTTGCAAAGTGTTACTGCATTCTTGAGAAGATTAAAAGCAAGCATGTATCAAAAGACTTTTAACCTACTGGCTTTATTTCAAGGAGGATATCTCCAGGAAACAACATGAGATGTGAGATTTAGATATAAAGAATTTCATTGCAAAAGTGCTTATAAGAGCAAAACTTGGAAATAACCTAAGTTAAGCAATACAGTAAATTGATATCAAGAAATGTGAAGCAACCTTTAAAACAATGTTTTGGAAGAGATTTCCACCACATAATGCTTAGTAATGTGGTGAGTAATGGTAAGATATTAAACCACATTTGGCTAAATACAATATGAGATGCTGGATTGGAATGGTGGAACAGAAAAAGGACATCAGTGGAAAAGCTGATGAAATTCAAATAAAGCCCTTAGTTTGGTTAATAGTAATGTGCCAATATTAATTTCTTGGGTTTTATTTAATAAATGTACCATAGGCATGTAAGATATTAATATTCGGGCGACTGAGAGATAAAGGAGAATGGTCTCTACTATCTTTGTAAGTTTTCTGTGAACTTAGAATTATTCAAAAATAAAAATGTCATTATTTCCAACACCTGGAAGTGTTGGAAATGTTCATTATCTTTTTTTTTTTTTTTTTTTTTTTGAGACAGAGTCTCCCTCTCGCTCTGTCTTCCAGGCTGGAGTGCATTGGTGCAGTCTTGGCTCACTGCAACCTCTGCCTCGCAGGTTCAAGCGATTCTTCTACCTCAGCTTCCCGAGTAGCTGGGATTACAGGCACCTGCCACCACACCTGGCTAATTTGTTTACTTTTAGTAGAGACGGGGTTTCACCATGTTGACCAGGCTGATCTTGAACTCCTGAGCTCAAGTGATCTGCCTGCCTCAGTCTCCCAAAGTGCTGGGATTACAGGTGTGAGCCACTGTATCCAGCCACATTCATTATCTTGATTGTCATGGGTGTATACAAGTGTGAAAACATATTCTATTATACAGATGAAATATGTGCTGTTTAATTATGTCAATTATCCTTTTTAAGTCAATTACACCTTAATAGGTCTTTTTTTAAAAAAGGAGAAAAATGCTGTATTTGGTAAGCTCCTAATTATGCTAAAGTAGATGCATAGGAAATAGAAACTGGATGAAAAAATATCAACGTGTTAATGGATGCTGGTGTCTGTGGCTAATAGGATGTCGGGTGATTCTAATTCTTATTTTATTTTATTATTTATTTTTGTAGAGACAGAGTTTCTGTCTGCCAGTTAGGCTGGAGTGCAGTGGTACAATAATAGCTCACTATAGCCTTGAAGTCCTGGGCTCAAATCGTCCTCCTGTCCCAGCCTCCAGAGTAGCTGAGACTACAGGTGCCTGTCACCACACCTGGCTAATTTTTTTACATTTTATTTTTTGTAGAGATGGTGTTTTGCTATGTTGCCCAGGCCGGTCTCAAACTCCTGGTCTTAAGTGATCCTGTCACGTCAGCCTCATAAATTGGGATTACAGTCGTGAGCCACCACACCTGGCCCCTATCATTCTTACTTTTATAATTGGCTGTAGTTTTCAAATTCCCCATAATGGGTATGCAAGAGTTGAATACAGAGGGGAGCTGCTGTGTTCAAACGGCCTGATGTGCAATAATAAACCATTGCTCCCCTGTACGTAATGTGTCTGGCTCATGGTTAAGAACTGAGATTCCCCCCTTGGTTTGTTAAGACAATGCGATAAAACACAAAGAAAGAAGAAAATCCCTCACAGCTGAGACTTCTCTGATCTCCTGGTAATAAAGAGCTTGGAAGTAGACACACCAGGACCTGGATCCAGGAGGAAGAGGCCTGTGTGTGTCAGGGTGGGAGGAGATGGTATTTGACGCTAGTGAAAATGCAGATTCCCAGGCCCCACCAGCTGCAGTGCTGGCTCTAGGGTGGGGCCAGGGAGTGTTTCTTAAGCACCCTGGGTGAAGCCAACACAGGTGGTAGAGATCCAGGCTCTTCCCTGGGGCCCGAGTTTGCCACGGGCTTGCACAAGGCTGGGGCAGGTGTGGATTGTATTAACCAGTCCCTTATTAATCTTTCAGGCTCAGGCCCATCTGTATCTCTCTGGATTCCCCACAACCCGAGGAGGATGTTCCCGGATCTCGGAGAGGTAAGTGGTCCTTTCTCCGTCTTCCTGCAGACTTCAGACGAGCTGTGTCCCTTCCCTAGTAACCTAGCCTTGGCGAAGTTTCCTGAGCTGCCACTCATTTGGGGGGACTCAGTTGGCCACTGAAGTTCAGGGAGGAGGAGTCAGGGGGTTGTTTGAGAAAAACTTTGTGTGGCAGGAAGACGTGGAGGCAGAAAGTCTGAGGGGACGAAGGCCAGGGGGAGGCTGGATGGTGCTGGTCATAGTGAGCGCAGCAGGGACAGAAGCTCAGCGGTAAAGGCCAGAAGAATCTCTTTGTTTTTTAGAAGAGAAGCACGCTGTATCACGCAAGCTGGAGTGCTAGTGGCACCATCTCAGTATATGCTGGCTGCAACCTCCGACTCCCAGGTTCAAGCGGTTTTCCTGCCCCAGTCTCCCAAGTAGCTGGGGTTACAGGTGCCTGCCTCCATGCCTGGCTACTTTTTATATTTTTAGTAGAGACGGGGTTTTGCTATGTTGACCAGCTTGACCTCAGGTGATCTGCCCGCCTTCGGCTTCCCAAAGTGCTGGGATTACAGGCCTGAGCTAACCTGCCCAGCCTGGAAGAAACCTTTTAAAAAGTGGGGTTACACATTTTGAACACTGTGCTTGCAGACAGAGAGGGTGGGCGTGCAGAAAACAAAGCGACACCCCCTCCGTTCCTCCCCTCTGCAGGAAATAACTAGGAGGCAGCTTGAGAGACTGCTGCATCGGGGGAGTCCCCACCGCTTCCCGGGTCATCATTCATCCTGGGAGACCCAGGAGTCTAAGTCCGGGCTCTGGCAGCGCCTGTTTTTCCCCGCTCCCCTGGCGCAGGCCCGCGTTGCTCCCTCCAGCCAGTCTTTAGGAAAACAAATAGTATGGCCTTGATGTAAAAGACCGTTTGGGAGTGGGGTGGGCTCTGGCATCAGAAGTCATCTCTGGAAGTAGGAGATGGGGCCCCGCTGTTCATCGGGATGGAGGGGGGGAGGGGGAGAGGGTGGGGGGACACAATCAGCCCTAGCTTAAACCGCTGGTCCTTACGCAGTCCCCACCTCCCAGGCTCCAGCAATTCTCCCGCCTCTATGCACCCCGACCTCCCTACCGAGTAGCTGGGACTGCAGGCACGCACCACCACGCCCAGTTAATTTGTCTGCTTTTTAGTAGAGACGGGGTTTCTCCATGTTGTCCAGGTTAGTCTGGAACTCCTGAGCACAAACGACCTGCCTGCCTGGGCCTCCCAAAGTGCTGGGATTACAGGCATGAGCCACCACGCCAGCCAGCAGAGATCCTCCTGAGTCCTGAAGAGATAAGTCATGTTCCTTGTCTGCTCAGAACCTTCCTAAGACACTTAATATAACATCTGGGCACTGAGCCTCTGAGTCATCTGCCAGCCAACCCCCACCCCTCCCCACCCCTCTTGCTGGTTCTCAAAGGCAGCAGGCATCCCAGCTTTGGGGACTGTGCCACTGTAGTTCCCTCTGAATGTCCCTGCTCGGATGTCCTTGTCATCTTGGCTCCGCAAAGCAAATGGGAGAGAGACCTTTACTGGCTGATCTGCTAGTCACCATACTATAGGCTTTTTTCTGAGTGTGGCCTTTGCTCGGATGTTTATAAGCATTTAGGCCAGTGCCAGGCACATGGCAGAGTGTTTGACAAATATTAACCTGCCATCATTACCTGCCAGATTTTAACTCTTTCCAATATTCTCCTTCCCCTCAAGACCAGATCAATCGGGTCTCTGTTAAAATTTCTCACTATGCCTTTTTTTTTTTTTCCCTCTTGAGTTACAGCTTTTCAGCCAGGTGTGGTGGTTCATGCCTGTAATCTCAGCACCTGCTGAGCCCAAGGCAGGAGAATTACTTGAGCCCAAGAGTGTGAGATCAGCCGGGGCAACATATTGGGACCCTGTCTCTACCCCAGTCCACCCCCCAAAAAAATAAAAATTAGGCATGGTAGAGGCACACCCATGGTCCCAGCTATGTGGGAGGCTGAGGTGGGAGAATGCCTTGAGCCCGCGAGGTCGACATTGCAGTGAGATAAGATTGCACCACTGAACTCCAGCCTGGGCCACAACGTGAGGCCTGTTTCCAAAACAAGTTACAGCTTTTAACTGTCTTTCTATAGTACATGATAAGCTTATGTCTCACTGGTCTAATCAGAATATATTAGGCTATGCTGCAGTAACAAACAGCAACATTCCAGTGGCTTGACCCACCCAAGCTGCCTCTTGACTCAAACAATCCACTGAGTACACAGATCACCATGTGGTGTCTCGGGATCCAGGCTGATTCTGTGATGCCGCCAGCTCAGTCTGGCCCCCAAGGAGGGGCTGAGAGTCATGCCTCAACCCCCAAGTGCTTCAACCTGGAGAAGACACCTGTGACTGCCGTTTGGGACTAAGCACATGATCACAGCTGACTACAAGGGGCCTGGGAAGTGGCAGGTGAGGGAGGCAGCACGTGGGAACTTACTGATGGATGTTGCTACAGTTGCCCACTGAGGATTTACCTCCTGGGAGTCAGAATTGTCAACCCAAAAGATTAAAATAACAGGCACTGCAGACATCAACCAAAATTAACTTTATTCTGAGCCAAGTTTGAGGATGATAGCCCAGGAACACCGACTTAGTGGAAACCGAAAAGCCTGGAGTAGGCAATGAAGAAAAGGTGACATTGTTACAATTGTGATTGGAAAGGCGGGACAACTCAAAGTCGGGAGTAAGTTTCCAGGTCCTAGATAGATAAGAGACAGACAGTTGCGTTCTTTTGTGGGTTGTTTTTTTTTTTTTTTAGACAGTCTTTGTTGCCCAGACTGGAGTGCAGTGGTGTGATCTCAGCTCCGTGCAACCTCCACCTCCCGAGTTCAAGCGATTTTCCTGCCTCCTCTTCCTGAGTAGCTGGGATTATAGGCACCTGGCAACAAATGCAGCTGATTTTTGTATTTTTGGGTGTGGAGAGGGTGGTTTCACCATGTTGGCCAGGCTGATCTTGAACTCCTGACCTCACCTGAGCCACCCACCTCGTCCTCCCCCAAGTTCTGGGATTACAGGCATGAGCCGCTGTGCCGCCTGTTGGCTGCATTCTTTTGAGTTTCTGATTAGCCTCTCCAAAAGAGGCAATCAGATACACATTTATTTCAGTGAGCAGAGGGATGCTTTCGAATAGAATGGGAGGCAGGTTGGCCCTAAGCAGTTCCCAGCTTGACTTTTCCCTCTAGCTTAGTGATTTGGGGGCGCCAACATTTATTTTCCTTTCACAGTATATAGGGTAAAAAGTTAACAAGTACAAAGGCCTCTTCGAGTTTACAGAGGGAGGACTGAGTCTCCTGCCTTTGCTCTTCATCTGGTAGGCACCTGCTGCACGGCAGTGAAATATCTGATTAACTCCACCCTCACTGGCCAGGGTTCAGTTTTCGTTCATAGGCTTAGTTCATATTACCTCTGTGTCCAACCTACAACCATCTTGGGCTGCTTTTTAAGAAGTCTTTCAGGTTCTTTTTTCTGACAGGTTCACGTCTGTCTGATTTTTGTATCCCAGTTTGCCTTAGCACACAGGAGGTGTCCAATAAATGGTGTTTGCCTGTAAGAATGAATAAGCTGAGCGTGGTGGCTCACACCTGTAATCCCAGTACTTTGCGAGCCTGAGGTGGGCAGATTACAAGGTCAGGAGTTGGAGACCAGCCTGGCCAATATGGTAAACCCCGTGTCTACTAAAAATACAAAAATTAGCCAGGTGTAGTGGCAGGCACCTGTAGTCCCAGCTACTCGGAGGCTGAGGCAGGAGAATCACTTCAACCCAGGAGGTGGAGGTTGCAGTGAGCCGAGATCGCACCACTGCACTCCAGCCTGGTGACAGAAGGAGACTCCATCTCAAACGTTCAGAGTGAACTCCAGCTTCAGGGTGTGGTTTAGTGCCCCAACTTTGCTGTTTACTTGCTTTGTGGTTTTAGACTTGCCATGGTAACCTTGGTTATTTTAGTCCTTGAAATGCAAATGATAGCACCTCGGCCATAGGCTTGTAAGAGACTTGTGTGTGGAAATATAGGCGAATGCTTCATACACCGCTAGAGCAGCGTGAGGACCCAGTGATCCTCCAACACAGTGGCCTCCAGAATGGCTCATCATGGGGCAAGTGCATGGTAATGAAAGGGCTCTTGGCCGGGCGTGGCGGCTCATGCCTGTAATCCCAGCACTTTGGGAGGCTGAGGTGGGTGGATCACCTGAGGTCAGGAGTTTGAGACCAGCCTGGCCAACATGGTGAAACCCTGTCTGTACCAAAAAAATTAGCCAGGTGTGGTTGCAGGTGCCTGTAATCCTAGCTACTCAGGAGACTGAGGCAGGAGAATTGCTTGAATCCAGGAGGCGGAGATTGCCATGAGCCAAGATCCTGCCACTGCATTCCAGCCTGGGCCAGAGTGAGACCCCATCTCAAAAACAAAACAAAACTGTTGCTTGACACATTGTGGACTAGACTCTGGTGGGACCACAGACCCTGGAGATAAGTACTGTGATCATCTCAGGAAAAGACGGGGGCATGGGGTGAACCCTGCCTAGTGGGCTTCCCCCGATCCCTGGTCTCCTGGGGAGGGAACAGTCCACTACCAAATCCCAGCCCCACAGCCTCCCAGCTGTTGGCCTTTGAGTGACTCACTTGTTCTCTGTAAAATGGTGATGACAGTTTTGACTTCACAAATAGCTGTAAAATTAAATGAGCATCTATGTAAGGCACCTAGCACAGTAGCTCGTTACATAGACAAGGGTAGGTTCCCATGTGAGGGTTTCCTTTGTCTTTGTGCCATCTTGGCCTAATGTCCGAAGAAGCAATGTCCCAGGCAGGGTCCTGCTGACCCCAATCCACAAGGAGCGCTGGGAGTCACTTGGTGACTGGGGGAGGGAGATGGCATAATTAGGCCAGAACCGTGAGGAAGGGGAGAGAGCATGGGGTTTGGGGCCAGTTAGCTCCCTTTCCAAGGACAAATGGCTCTTTGCTTAGTAATACTGAGGCCCTAACATGTTCTTCTCTAAGCTTCAGTTCCCTGCGTAATTGGAAGGGGTACGGATGATCGATAAAGGATGCAAAGCATTTAGCATACAGTCGACTTGATAAAAGGAGTCTGTTGATTTTAGTATCATTTTTATTCCCATTATTTACAATTTACAGTGTGAGAACTCAAGAGGTGGCAGTTCACTAGGGACTGGGCTGTGTGCCTCATGGCAAAAGTCCCAGCAAGAACAGGGAAGGACTAGAAGGCACCTGTGGATGAGGCCAGGAGGAGTCTGGAAAATCACCGGGGAATGTTGATCAGCGAGCACGGTGAGGTGAGGGCTTGGCAAACTAGGGAAGGAGCTGCCTCCACCTATAGCCGGGACCTGGGTTGGGCAGGTGCACTTATTCTAGAATTGCAGCCTTCAGTATGGCAGCCACCAGCCACAGGTAGCTTTCATGCATTTGAAGAGTGGTCAAGGCGGGGGTGTGGTGGCTCAAGCCTGTAACCAGCACTTTGGGAGGCCGAGGTGGTGGGATCACTTGAGCTCGGGAGTTGGAGACCAGTCTGGGCAACATGGCAAAACTCGATCTCTCAACAAAAATTAAAAAATTAGCCAAGCATGGTGGTACATGCCTGTGGTCCCAGCTACTCCAAGAGGCAGAGGTGGGAGGATCATTTGAGCCTAGGAGGCGGATGCTGCAGTGAGCTGTGATCCCGCCACTACACTCCAGCCTGTGTGACAGGGTGAGACCCTGTCTCAAAAAGTTAGTGGGACTGAGGAACTGAGGCTTGAATTAATTTTAACAACTCTTGAATACATTGTAAGACCTGTTACTCATTTTTTTTATTGGGAAGCTTAAATATGTTTGAAACAACTTGACTATGTGAATGTTATTTTCAATGGAGAATTTTATGAAACTTGCATTTGTAGTAAAAAAAATTTTGCATCTGGATTGAGATAGAGTAGCAGCGTAAGACACATGCCAAATTTCAAAGAATTAGTACCCCTCCAAAAAAGTGAATAGCTTGTAAATATTTATAGTGACTCGAAATAGTACTTTAGATAGTGTGTTAAATAGATACAGTATTAAAATTGCACCTGTTTGTTTTTTGCAATGGGTTCTGGTAATCTTAAAAGTCACATGTGGTTTGTACGTATTTCCTTTGCACAGTACTCCTTAGAATGGTTCATCCTACTTTGTCAACATTATTTTATTTTTGATTTGGATCAGTTTGGTAGCCAAAAATAAATGGCCTATCATTTGTTTTAATTGCTCCTCCTGCCACCTGAGGTCACACACATTCTTGGGTCTATTGGTTTAATTCTGGAAATGGTGTGCCTATTCGATTATAGAATTTTCGGTCTTTTCTACCTTGGTTTGTGGAATATCTTTATATTGCCCATGTATTTATTGTTTGATATTTGTCTGCCTTTTGATTTTTGGCTTCTGTCATTTGATGTAAAGAAGTTAAGGTTTTTATGCTTAAACAAAATTTTTTCTCATATGTTCAGGAACCTTTAATCCTTTCATTTTCACCACTTGGCTCATTATTTCATCTGGGCTTTTAGAATTTGGCGTAAAGTGAGTATCCAATTAATGGGAAATTTGGGGGGCAAAACAGCTTTACATTTTAAATGGGTTTTTAATTACTCAGTTTGTTCATCCTTTAGTCTTAGAAGCAATCTTAAAAATCAAGACAGTCTTCTGTTACCAGCAGCAAATCCATAAACATCTGCACGAGATTTTTACTTTTTTTTTTTTTTTTTTTTGAGTCAGAGTAAAAAGTCCAGCCTGCTGCCCACGCTGAAGAGCAGTGGTGTGATCACAGCTCACTGCAACCTCTGTCTCCCCAGTTCAAGCAATTTTTCTACCTCAGCACCGGGGACTACAGGTGCATGCCACCATGCCTGGCTAATTTTTTGTATTTTTAGTAGATAGACGGTTTCACCAGGTTGGCCAGGCTGGTCTCAAACTCCTGGCCTCAAGTGATCCACCCACCTGTCAAAGTGCTGGGATTATAGGCATGAGACACCGCACCTAGCCAGAAGAAAGAATTTGACCCAGGGGCATATGGCAGAAGGAGAGCCCAAGGCAAGTTTTAGAGCAAAAGTGAAAGTTTATTAAAAAGTTTTTGAGCAGGAATGAAAGGGAGGTAAAGTACACTTGGAAGGAGGCCAAGCAGGTGACGAGAGACGGAGGGCACTGGCTGATAATTGACCTGGGTTTGTATGTTGGCATGCTTCTAGGGTCTTGGGTCCCTTCCCGATTTTTCCCTTGGGGTGGACTGTCCACATGTGCAGGGCGTGCCAGCACTTGGGAGTGGAGCATGTACTGAAGTGGGGTGTGCTTACTGAAGTTGTTACAAGCCCACTTGAGGTGTTCTTCCCTTACCAATCGAGTGTTTAAAACTCCACTATTTTGCCTCTCTGTGTGCATGCTTGAGCCCACTTGCCCAGCTCCTGAGATCTTACTGGGAAGCTGTTGATCACCAGTTTAGTGTTTTTTTTTTTTTTTTTTTTGAGATTAAGTCTTGCTCTGTTGCCCAGGCTGGAGTGCAGTGGCACAGTCTCGGCTCCTCTCAACCCCTTAACCTCCGCTTCCTGGGTTCAAGTGAGTCTCCTGCCTCAGCCTCCCAAGTAGTTGGGACTACAGGTGTGTACCACCATGCGTGGCTAATTTTTGTATTTTGGGCAGAGATGGGGTTTCACTATGTTGGCCAGGCTGATGTCCAGCTCCTGACATCGTGATGCACCCACCTCGGCCTCCGAAAGTGCTGGGATTACAGGCATGAGCCACTGCACTTGGCCTCAGGCATGTCTATCTGTTGTGAGCCTGTCTTTCCCTGGCACTGGCTATGACCAGTCGTTAGACCATTAACAACTGCCAGAACATCACCCGACAGTGGCCTGGCATTCCTGGTGGTGGTGGGGTGGGGGCTGCTGCTTCCTTGCTTGTGTCTGGCTAGCTACCCACTGTAACGTGAGCACCTACCGTGATTCCAGGACCTGGTCTCCTTTCTCTCTCCTCTGGGGCTGATCTTGATGAGTTTCATGTGCACTTTTCCAGGCCCTTTCCTATACATTGACATCTACGCCTTCAGCAACTGTTAGGTATAAACTGTATCATGTACCTATCATTGAGCAACCTGGTTTTTTCACCACTTGTGTCTCGGCTGTATCAGTATACCCAGACAAATTGTCTTTCTCTGACGCAACCATCCCATCAATTGGAGGTGATCTGGGTTGTTTACTGTTAATTCTTTCTTGAGCTACTCTACACAACTCGGGCCCCCCTGGCCAGGCCATCTTGCTGATGTTGAGGTAAATGCTTTTCAAGCGGAGATACTGATGGTGGCTCCATGCTGGGGCACGCACATATTTCTTCGTCAAAATTTTCTCCAAAATGGTTATAGCAGTTGGACCACAAGGGAGGTATGAGAACACCTGATTAAGTTTTTGGTGGTTTGATAGAAACAATTCATTAACTTACAGCCCCCTGATGGCTAATGAGGTGGAACACCTTTTCATATGATCAGTGGGTATTTGCATTTTCTGTGAAGAGCTCATTTACCCACCCTTTCTTTTAGACTGGAATCCCATTTTCTTTTGAAATGGGGAGCCCTTGGGGGAAAGAAATACATTGTTTCTCTGAAATACGTATATTGTAGATCAGCAGTCCCCGAACTTTCTGGCAACAGGGACCGGTTGTATGGAAGACAGTTTTTCCACATATGGGGATGATTCAGGCACCTTACATTTCTTGTGTACTTTTTTTTGGTTTTTTGGTGTTTTAGAGACGGAGTCTCGCTCTGTCGCCCAGCCTGGCGTGCAGTTGGCGTGATCTCAGCTCACTGCAAGCTCCGCCTCCCAGGTTCATGCCATGCTCCTGCCTCAGCCTCCCAAGTAGCTGGGACTACAGGTACCCGCCACTGCGCCCTGCTAGTTTTTTGTATTTTTTAGTAGAGATGGGGTTTCACCGTGTGAGCCAGGATGGTCTGGATCTCCTGACCTCGTGATCTGCCCGTCTTGGCCTCCCAAAGTGCTGGGATTAGCGGCTTGAGCCACCGCACCGGGCCTCTTGTGTACTTTTTCTATAATTATTACATTATAATGAAATAACTACACAACTCACTATAATGTAGAATCAGTGGGAGCCCTGAGCTTGTTTTCCTGAAACTAGACGGCCCCATCTGGAGGTGATGGGAGACAGTGACAGATCATTCGGCATTAAGTTAACGTTGTCACAAGGACACACAACCTAGATCCCTCGCATGGGCAGTTCACAATAGGGTTCATCCTCCTGTGAGAATCTAACGCTGCCACTGATCCGACAGGAGGCAGAGCTCAGGTGGTGTGATGTGAGCGATAGGGAGCAGCTGTAAATACAGATGAAGCTTTGCTTGTTCACCTACTGCTCACCTTCTGCTGTGTCACCTGTTCCTAACAGGCTACGAACCTTTCTTGGTCTGTGGCCTGGGGTTTGGGAACCCTTGTCAATAACAATTTGTTGTAAGTTACAAATATCTTCTGGGATGTTGATTGTCTTTTCATATTTTTGTCTTGCAGAACCTTGAAACTTTGCTGTGGTCAAGTTCATCAGTCATTCTATAGTTTTTGAAAAACTTCTTTGTAAAAGTCTGTAATAATGCGAAGTCCATGACTTTGATTCAAATAGCTTGAGGATTTGCTAAAGTTTACTTTTGTGTGTGATAACAGTGTTCCAATGTACTGACTCTCTGGATGCACAGGCAGTTGTCTTAAGACTATGGAAGAGTCTTTCTGTGCTCATGTGAAATACCCCCTTTAACATCTAGTAAACCTATGTCTCTACCCGGGTTTACGTTTTTTCATGGGTTTGTGTATTCCTGCCCTGGTTTTGTAGAGCTTTGTAATGTTTTTGGTATCTAGTGGTCAAAGTTTCCTTTTTTCCTTCCCAAAATTGCCCTAGCTCTTCTGTATTTCAGAATAAGTTTGTCACATTCTACAAAGAATTGGCCTGGGACTAGGGTTGTGATGCATTAAATTCATAAAATTTGGGAAGAACTGACCTACATCGTTGAGTCTTTCTCATTCATGAGGATATTATAAGTCTCCTGTCATTCAGGAAAGATTTACAGCTTTTTCTATAGAGATCATTTAAAATAAGACTTAGCTTTGTGGCTATTGTTTTTAAAAAGCTTCCTATTGGCCGGGCGCGGTGGCTCAAGCCTGTAATCCCAGCACTTTGGGAGGCCAAGACGGGTGGATCACGAGGTCAGGAGATCGAGACCATCCTGGCTAACACAGTGAAACCCTGTCTCTACTAAAAAAATACAAAAAACTAGCCGGGCAAGGTGGCGGCTGCCTGTAGTCCCAGCTACTCGGGAGGCTGAGGCAGGAGAATGGCATAAACCCGGGAGGCAGAGCTTTCAGTGAGCTGAGATCTGGCCACTGCACTCCAGCCTGGGCGACAGAGTGAGACTCCGTCTCAAAAAAAAAAAAAAAAAAAAGCTTCCTATTACATCTTTGACTTGTTCATTTTAGGTTGATGTAGTTTGGGGCTACACCTGCTCAAAGTAAATCTGTCAGTTTATTTCCTGAGCATTTTCTAGCTTGGACAATTATCTGTAAGTAAGTACAATTTTGTATCTCCCTGCTACTTAAAATTATGATGTAAGCTACAACCTCAAGTGCAATTTTGAAAAGTAGCAATGGGGTGGGGTGCAGTGGCTCAGGCCCGTAATCCCAGCACTTTGTGGGAGAGGATGGCTTGAGTCCAGGAGTTTGAGACCAGCCTTGTAGTCCTAGCTACTCAGGAGGCTGAGGTAGGAGGATCTCTCAAGCCTGGGGAGGAGGTCAAGGTAGGAGGATCCCTCGAGTTCGGGGAGGTGGAGGCTGCAGTGAGCCATGATTGTGCTACTCCACTCCAGCCTGGGTAACAGGAGACCCTATCTCCCCACCGTCCCCCATACCCCCAAAAAAGGCAATGACAGCATGTGTCTCTCTTGTTCTTAAAAAAAAAAAAAAAAAAAAAAAAAAAAATGGGGCCATCTTAAGGCTATTAATACAGTTCCCATTAATCTGACGGTTAATTCTCAGAGCAGTGTGATATTAGTATATCTATTCAAGCTTTACGTTACATTTTAATATAGAGGGCTGAGTCACTGTCAGTTACTTTTTTCTTGATTGCATTCTCTTATGTCTTGTTTAAACATGAGAACAGTAGTTTGGTTTGGCATAAAATTGTTAGGTCATGGCTTAGTCCTTTAAATTTTGTTCTATTCTGGATTTTTTTTTTAAACTGCGGCCTGTTCTGGTTAACATTTTATTATCTTAGATATATGCAGGATTCTTTAGCCTTATGATATAAGAACTTTGCTACGCTAGAGATCTCCTTTTACCAGTTTTGTTTATCCTTTCTGATCCGTAAAATGAGTATTTTCAGCTCCAAGTTTCTTGAGCTATATCCTTGTTAGTTTTGTTGTAATTACTAGGGAAAGATATTGCGGGATCTGGCCAGCAGCCCGCAATGCAATGGGGCTCTCTTTAGTCGCGCCAGATCGGTAGGTCGAGAAATAGACACACACAAGATAGTGAAAGCTGGGTCCAGGGGGTCACTGCCTTCTGGTTCCATGGTGCCAACAACGCACTGGATATGCCGGCATTTATTAAGTTTAGTGAGGGCAGGGGTAGGTTAGTGAGGGATTTAGGGTCATTTGATTATGAGGTGAGATGGTCACATGGGGATGAAGTAATTCTTTAACATAACATCTGTATGCAGAAGTACAGTGTACAGATATAAGAATTGACAATAGTGTGTGCATCAGTAATTTCTAACAGCCTTAAAACAGGAACAGTCTTTCCATAACGTATGATTAGCAAGATACTAATCAGCAGTAACAGCTACAGCAAAGGCTGGTTACAAACAATTCATAGAAACAGGACGTAAAGGTAGACAACTGGTTAGACCAGAAATTCTCAGAAGGGAGTATGCCTCAACTCTAAGGAGGCCTAGAAGAGCCGTGGCAAGATGAGGGCATTTATAGCCCTATCTTATCCATATGGACAGGCGCCCCCCATGCATCCATTTATAGGCCGTCCACGAGGGTCGCATTCCATTCCCAGAGCTATGAACATCTTTTCTGGGATAGGCATCTTGGTGATGTGAAACCTCCCTGACTGCACGTCCATTCATAGGCTCTGCAGGGGGAAGCGCATCACGCGCTCTTGGCTCATTCTCGCAGTCCAACCTGGCATTGTCTTTACATAATCACGCATGCAATTTTGTATTTACAATAATCAGGAGCATTTCATCTTTTATTCCATAGCAATGGTTTCAGGGGGTCTCCCTACAGAAAGCATTGGTTTCATGATTCACTCTTTCTTGTCCTTTGTATTCATTGTTATCTTTCTGATTCTTCTCCTTTCTGATATTTTGTGGTCTTTGGCCCTTTCTTCTGCTTTTTGGGACAAATGGATTTTCTAATGTAATTTCTGTTCATTATCTCCAGTGTGGAGTTATTCCTTGATGCCCATCTCCCCACTACCCCCAACATTTTTTTTTTTTTTTTTTTTTTTTAAAAGAGGATCTCACCCTGTTGTCTAGGCTGGAGTAATGTGATATGATCACAGCCTCGACCTCAACCTCAAGTAATCCTCCGAAGTATCTGGAAACTGTTGGTGTATGCCACCACTCCTGGGTAACTTTTAAACTTTCGTAGAGACAGGGTCTTGCTATGTTGACCAGGATGGTCTCAAACTACTAAACTGGAGCAATCCTCCTGCCTTGGCCTCCCAAAGTGCTGGGATTTTAGGCATGAGCCACCAGGCATGGCCTGACCCTCTCTTCATTGCAGTCACATGTTTTGTAACAAGGTTTTCTTCTACTTTGGGGGATGGCTCGATTTAGGGAAAAACAAGATTTCTTAGTCTCTTCCTGTGATAAGAACTTCTTACAACTATGATAATGGATTATGTGTGCACATGATGACTCACGCTTTGATATCCATCATCTGATTTGATTACCACAGTCATGCATTTAAAGAGATTAGTGTATCCTTTCAAAAACGATACACTAAGAGGTGAACTAAGGATGTTCTATAGCTACTCAATGTCATAACTTGTAGGAAAAAGCAGAGGACCTGTGTTTAACTCCCAGTCCCCGTATTGGGTGACCATTGAGTCACCTGGGTGGCTTCCTAAATGCATTTTTGCCAGAGAACTATTCACTAGATCTGCCTACAGAAAGCACACACAGGTGTCTGAAAGGCAGGGGCACTCGGGTCAAGAGCAAAGGCTTCAGACTCAGCACGTGGTGTACATCTGCAAACCCTGAAAATCTGAGACAGGTCTCAGTTAATCTGGAAAGTTTATTTTGCCAAAGTTGACACATGCCCATGACACACCCTCAGGAGGTCCTGGTGACATGGGACCGAGGTGGTCAGAGCACAACTGGGTTGTATACATGCTAGGGAGACACGAGACATCAACATACGCAGGATGAACATCGGTTCACTCTGGAAAGGTGGAGCAGGTCTAGAAAGGCAAGACAACCTGAAGCAAAGGTGGGAAGACTCAATGGGGGAGGGGCCTTCCAGGTCCTGGGTAGATAAGAGACAAATGGTTACATGCTTTTGGGTTTCTGATGAGCCTCTCCAAAGGAGGCAATGGAGTGTGCATTTATCTCAGTAAGCAGAGGGGTGACTTTGAATAGAATGGAAGGTAGGTTGGCCCTAAGCAGTTCCAAGCCTGACTTTTCCCTTCAGCTTAGATTTGGGGGCCCCAAGATTTATTTTCCTTTCACACATCTGAGATTACCTACTGCACAACTTGAGCCTCAGTTTCTACATCTTTAAAATGGATAATAGTGCCCAGGGGGAGAGATAATTAGTAAGATAATCGATGTAAATCACAGTAACTAGCATACCATAGTGAAATTCTGGCTTTATAGGCATTAGTCACTGCTGCTGTTACAAAATCCTTTGGAACAGAAATAGGTCACATTTAGACCTTTGACCTCTTTGCCAGTGCTTTCCTTCCTCTCCATGGATTATGTCCCATTGGGTAATATTCATACAGGTTTATAAAGGTGGTTTTTGTTTTTTGTTTCTTTTTAGAGATGGAATCTTGTGATGTTGTCCTGGCTGGTCTTGAACTCCTGGGCTCAAGAGATCTGCCCCACCTTGGCTTCCCAAAGTCTTGGGATTACAGGCATGAGCCACTGCGCCTGGCCAAGGCGTCTGTTTTGTTTTTTGAATGTAACTTACACTTTGTGAAAGACTTAGATTATGGTAATTGAGTTTATCACCCTGAGTTCTAAGCCAATTTGGCTGACTGTGAAATGTGAGGTACGTTCGTGAGAGAACTGGGACTCGCACATAAAGATTTTAGTATACATGGTTAAACAGTCATTGTTACTGCAGAATCAACATTATTTCTCCATGATTTCCAGTTACAAACTCATAATGCATAACCTTGTCCAAAAAGAGCCCATGTGCCCAAGGAGAGCAGACGTGCATGATTGTAGCTTTGGCCCTGAGCACCATGCTGCTTTTATTTTTGGAGAGGGGATTCCAAACACAGTGGCTGTCAGAAAGTTTCTCATGGACCAAGATGTTACAAATAAATCTTCAGTGCCACAAAAGAAATAGCACTTGAAAGTAAATTTTCTCAGCAAGGCAATTTTTACTTCTATAGAAGGGTACAACTCATGGGTGGAGCAATGGTGAGGGCACCCCTGAACAAAGTGAGGGGAAAGGGTTTTTATTCCTGATGCGGGTAGCACCTACTGCTGTGTCATTTCCCCATTGGCAAGGGTTGGACCGCACAGTCGAAGCTAATTTCGACTGACTATTTTAAAGAGAGCAGGGGTACAAGTCAGAGTGGAGGGATGAGTAGCTTGGTGGGAAGGACAGTTACAGAACAGGTGACTCAGCATGAGTCAAGACAGCAGGTGACCAGGGGTGACTCAGGTCAAAGCAGGTGAGCAGGGGAACAGATGTGAACTACTGATTAGAACTGGTGGGAAAGTTGTTTACTGAAATTAGAGGCCAGGGGACGAAGAGAACCACAAAAAACTTTAAAACAGAGAACAAAGAAGACAGCTGAACATACTGATTCTTTGAAGAGAAACTTGGAGTTCAGTATATTTAACAAAGAGGTGGTGGAAGGCACGGAAAGAAAATGAACAAGCATCCTGTCTTGATTCCTGTCTGTCCCTCAGCCCTTGAGTTCAAAGGGCAGAGGCATTCAAATGTTTGTTGGGTTAATAAATGATTAACATCTGCTGGTCTGCTGCTGTTCTCCCTGGGAGCATGGCCAAGGTCTGTATCCCTGATTCTACCCCCTCTCTGGCTTTATCAGTAGTTTTCATCTAATTTGCAAAAAATTAGCATAGAAATGACAGTCTCAAGGCTGAAAGACTTTAAACTCAAGCACCATGTGACCCACTGAAATTTTTGTTTTTTTAGTGCGGGTTGGGGGTTGAGACGGGGAGAATGGGTAAGAAACTTTTGGGATCTGTGGTTATCAGAGGCATTCAAACCAGAGCAACTGCATCCTGAGTGAGGACTGGAAAAATGAGAGTGGGACTTGGCAGGCTGCATTCTGGACTGTAAGCTATTCCTGGCCTCTAGATGTTTATGGTTAAGGGAACAGACTAATAACACTGTTAAAATTTTTGGTGCCACAAAAGAAATAGCACTTAAACATGAATTTGATTTTCTCAGCAAGGCAATTTTACTTCTATAGAAGGGGGCAACTTGTGGGAGGAGCAATAGCGAGAGCACACCTGAACAAGGGATGGGGTTCTTACTCCTGATGCAGGTAGCACCTACTGCTGTGTTACTCCCCTATAGGTAGGGTTGGACCACAGAGTCTAAGCTAGTTCCGACTGGCTATTTTAAAGAGAGCAGTGGTATGAGTCTGAGTAGTGGGGTGAGTAGTTTGGCAGGAAGGCCAGTTACAGAACAGGTGACAGGATAATTCAGGACGGAGCAGGTGACCAGGGCAAAAGATGTGAACTACTGATGAGAACTAGTAGATAAAGGTTGTTGACTGAAACTGGGGCAAGGAGATGAGAATGAAGAAGTTAAACTTTAAAATGGACAAAATGCGGGAGCCAAACATACTGATACTTGGTTCTTGGGAGAGGATGTCAGAACTCATTGTACTTAACAATTTACAGCCTGAAATACTTGAAGAGGTATTTATTATATCCTACAAGACTTAGTAAAGAGACCCAGAATTGGGAGTGTCCTGTTATCCTGATATCTTGAACAGAAGCATTCCTAATTTTGCTTTAAAGATATTGATTCTTGCAAAATATAGTGATTAAGAATTTTTTTTTATCACAAATCCTTAAAACAGAGCATATCTCTCCCCATGATTTTTTTTTTTTTTTTTTTTTTTTTTTTTTGGACAGTTTTGTAGTCTTGCTCTGTTGCTCAGGCTGGAGTGCAATAGTGCAATTGCAGCTCATTGCATTGGCTACCTCCCGGGTTCAAGCAGTTTTCCTGCCTTAGCTTCCTGAGTAACTGGGCTCACAGGCACGTGACACCACCCCTGGCTAATTTTTATTTTTTAGCAGAGATTGTGTTTCACCATTTTGGCTAGGCTGGTCTCGAACTCCTGACCTTAAGTGATCCGCCCACCTCAGCCTCACAAAGTGCTGGGATTACAGGTGTGAGCCACCTCGCACCTAGCCCCTTACGATCTTTTTTATGCTATATAAACTAGTATTATACCTAGGGTGGACGCATTTCTCCTTATTTTCAGGAATGCCAAATTCTATGGATAACAGTACTTTCACTACTTCCTTAGTAAACTTGTGCTTTGCATTGTAGATTCGCCCTGAATTCTTTTTCATGAGATCCAAGAACTCGCTGTTGGGGTCTGGATTGCGACCCCTTGCCTGTAACATTGTTACCTCCCTTTCAACCAAAGCAGCCTCCCTTATCAGTTTATTCTGACTGCATTTTGGTGTGGAGCCCCAAAACTAGTTGGTGTCTCTGGGTCCCTTAAAATCTAGGTAGTAATTGGTGAATTTTTAAAATCTCCCTTTTCATGGGTTTTTAGAAGTTCAAAGTACCCTCCAAGATTTGCCCAAATCCCAGGTGCTTCTGACATGATCGTTGTTACAGGAACGGGTTCCTGATCCTGCCCTAAGAGGGTTCTTGGATCTCGCACAATAAAGAATTCAGGGTGAGTCTGGAATAAAGTGAAAGCAAGTTGATTAGGAAAGTCAAGGAATAAAGGACTATTCCATAGAGCAGCCCCAAGGGCTGCTAGTTGCCCATTTTTATGGTTATTTCTTGATAATATGTTAAACAATGGGTGGACTATTCATGTTTCCCCTCTTTAGACCATATAGAGCAACTCCCAGACGTTGCCATGGCATGTGTAAGCTGTCATGTTGCGGATGGGATTGTAGCCGTGAGGACGACCAGAGGTCACTCTCATCACTGTCTTGGTTTTGGTGGGTTTTAGCTGGCTTCTTGACTGCAACCTGTTGTATCAGCAAAGACCTGTATCTTGTGCCGACCTCCTACCTCATCCTGTGACTACGAGTGTGTTAACGATCTGGGAACGCAGCCCAGTAGTTTCAGCTTCATTTTACCCAGTTCCTATTCAAGATGGAGTTGCTCTGGTTCAAACCCCTCTGACATCATCACGACATCGTCTGTAATTTTCATGCTTGTGTGAAATTCTTATTTGGGCTGAAGTGGTCAGACAGCCTGGGCTACCTTGTGTCAGCATACTGTGCTGGGTGGAGGCTACTGCCTTTAGAAGACTTTGTCTATTGTGCCTTGAACACCCAACAGTGACTTTGGAAGGCCATCTCACTGGATAATACAACATACCACTACCCAAACAGGAGAATCAAGGCCGAGACTGGATCAGGCCCAGTGGATCACAGCGAAACAAGAATGGGCTTTTCTATTAGAATCCTGGCTGTGTGATTTTCAGCAACTTCCTTAACGTCTCTGAGCCACTTCATTTATCTGGAGAAAGGGGCTAAGTGTTTCTTCCTGAGTTTTTTCTGAGGTTTACAGCCAATAAATGTAAGATACCTGACACACAGTAAACAACTAAATCAAAGGTAAATACCGTTATTCAGTCTTCAGCATAGAATTTGTTCATTTTCTTACTATACCTCCCTTCTTCCCCGTTTCTAAAGGACAGAGAAAGACAAACACCTCATTTTTTTTCCAGATCTAACATGCACCCCCATCCCCATGACTGGCTTTCAGTAGATTGATCATAGTGTGCAGAGGCCAGCAAACCTTGGTCCGCCTGTTTAGTAAATGTTAATTGTAACACAGCATTGTCCACGCATCAGTTGAATAGTTGGAATGAGAATCTCATGGCCTGCGCCTACAGTATTTACTATTTGGCCCTTTACAGAAATAGTTTCCTGTCCCCTGGCTTATAGTGTTGTTTTTTTTTTCTTTCCCCCCAAGAGCTAGGATTCGGGCTAGCCTCAGTTTGTCTAATCAGGTCTGGGGAAAGTGCATTCAGTTGATGAAATCAGCTAACAAGGGTTCGTTGCTATGGGCTCATGGTGTATTTGGAGATGGGGGTGTGTGTGGGTGTTCAGAGCCTTAACCCACAGTCCTGCTCCCAGGAAGCTTTCTGTCCACTTCTGTGGATAAACAAGGCATGTGTAGCTGGGCACAGTGGCTCACACCTATAATCACTGCACTTTGGGAGGCCGAGGCAAGAGGATCACTTGAGTTCAGGAGTTTGAAACCAGCCGGGGCAACATGGCAAAACCCTGTCTCCACTAAAAATACAAAAACGAACAGGGTGTGATGGAGTGTGCCTGTAATCCCAACTACTTGGGAGGCTGAGGGAGGACTTGCTTGAGCCCAGGAGGCAGAGGCTGGAGTGAGCTATGGTTGTGCCGTTGCACTGCAGCGTTAGGTAACAGCAAGGCCATGTCTCAAAAATAAAAACAAAACAAGCCATGTGAGCCACAGGCTTCAACCTTTTAATCACAGCTTCAACCTTTTAATCTGTCTGGGCCTCGGTTCCCCCATCCATTAAATGGTCCAATAATCATAGGACCTCCCCTTCCACCCCATACTGAATGAGTTATTTTTGTTCTAGGAATTCTTGATTTGAACAGCATTTGGGGGATATGTGATCTCTCACTTCACCTCTACTCCCGACTTTGCCTAGAAAATGTGTTTACCCCTAGAATGACGTGAGGGACCCCACTTCAGATCCATCTGTCCTGGTGCCAGCCTTCCTGCCTCAGTTCCTCCTCCCTATCCAAACTGCCTGCTCTGGCCAACTCCTCATTGTCTGGTGACTGCCTCTGCCTGGAGAACCCCTCCCACAGACCCCTAGTGCTGACCGACTGCAACGGGTAACCATGTTCTTGAGAAGTCCAAGGGCCCCTTTCTAGTTGGAAAGTATGGAAATGGCATCTGCCTGCTAAGGGTATCACCAAGGACACCTGGGCCCCTGCAGCCCAGACCTTGCGACGCTTGTACTTTAAACCAAATTGGGGTCACCGAGTCTACATCTGTCCTAGTCCCTCCTTTCCCCCAAAGCCCTGGAGCAGATGGTGGTCATCTTCTTCCATTCCCCTCCATCTCGCTCCTCATTAACATGAGTCTTCCTCCGCCAGGGCCTCTCTCAGCAGATGGTAAATGACGACCTTGTTCCATACTATATGTTCCTCCGGGGACAGGAGGAACTTTTAAGGAGTGTCAGCAGTTTTTGGAGCCTGTTGTTCATGGGAGAATGTGGTGGAAGGGATGTGCCACACACATACCTCCCTCATCCTGCCCCTACCCTGAATCTGAGAGGGCAGCCACTGTAGGCACCCCCTCGAATCTGTCCATTGGTGCCTCTCCTCCATGGGAAACCCTGGCCTGGGCTTCTAGCACCACCTGTGTGGGTGCTGCAGAAGCCTCCCATCGGGGCTGCTTGCGTCTGCTTTCATGCTCTAGTCAACCCCGCAGCAGCAGCATGAACTTCACGGAAGGTGGCCTTGAGGAGGCTAAGCCCTGCTGCATCTGCTTGCTCCTGGTCCCTGACACTGCTCACCACACACCTCCCTCCACGTGGAGGCAGGCAGGGCTGAGCAGGTCTCCCTGTACCTTGGGTACTGCCAAAGCCCCTCAAAGGTGTCGACCTCCTAATCCTTGGAACCTACGAGTGTTAACTTGTAGGATAAAAGGGATTTAGTTAGCAGCTGTGATTAAGGCATCTGAGATGGGGGAGATTATTCTGAATTATCCAGGTCCATCCAATATAATCACGTAAGTTCTTTTTGGGTCTTGCTCTGTCATAAAAGCTGGAGTGCAGTGGTGTGATGTTGGCTCACTGCAACCTGTGCCTCCCAGGTTCAAGCGATTCTCCTGCCTCAGCCTCCCGAGTAGCTGGGATTGTGGGTGTGCACTACCATGCTGGGCTAGTTTTTGCATTTTTACTAAAGACGGGGTTTTGCCGTATTGACCAGGCTGGTCTTGAGCTCCTGACCTCAGGTGATCTGGCCGCCTTGATTTTAATCCCATAAGCTCTTGAAAGCAGAGAGCCTGTCTTGGCTGTGTTCAGAGAGAGATGCTACAAGGACCTGAGATGTGAAACTAAGCTGGGAGGACAGATTTGAGGTGAGAGGGGCTACTTTTATCTGGCTTTGGAGAGGAAGGAAAGGAGGCCACAGACCAAGGAAGGTTTTAAGCTACTAACTCTGGTCGCCTGTTACAGCAGCCATAGGTGTCTTAATAGTGTTTGACCTAGTGATACAGTCTTCGGAGAATAGGGCAACAGGGCGTATACATTTTCACTTCTGTAGACAGGATCACATCAGTCGCCCTCAGAAGTCTGATACAAGTCTCTGGATAAAATCAAGGTGTTGGCTGCATCCCTTTAGGAAGCTCTAGGGGAGACTGTTTCCTTTGTCCAGCTTCTGGAGGCCACCTGCATTCGTTTGGCTTGTGACCCCTTCCCTCTTCAGAGCATTTCTTGGCAGTGACCACCTTTGCCCTTCCTTTCTGCTTTTAAGGACCCCTGTGATGACACTGGGCACAGTCAGCTAATCCAAGATAACTTTCCCGTCACAGTCAGCTGGTTAGCGATGTTGATCCCATCTGTATCCTTGATGCCCCCTTGTCATTGTCACAAGATCTTCAGGGTGTTGCTTTGCCAGCTGGAAACCCCTGTGGCTAGTGGTGTCTTCTGCCTGAGCATTGCTTGCCCCTGCTGGGCTCATTCTGCCCACCTGGCCCAGTAGGCTGCACTTGGCTCATGCCACTGGCCCAGATTCCCATACCTGCCAAGGGTGAGCCATGCACAGAGCGCCAGCGGGTGTGTGGGTGAGCAAGTACAGGGTCTCTTCACTGCGTTCGGCCAGGTGTGCTGGGTACTATAGCAGGGCAGACAGCTCCAGGCACTGGCACAGGTGCTGGCCGTGCAAGGCTGTGACTGGACCAGATGTACCACACGTGGCTTCTGCTTTGGGTACTTGTGTCTGAATGAGGGGCGTGGGATGGCACCTGAAAGCTTGGAGATGCCAGGAACTGCTGAGCCCCAAAGAGGGTATCACAGCCCTGGCCTGGGGAGCCTCTAGGTCTGGGCTCCCTGGAGGGCCACAGCTCTTCTCTCCTCGTTGCCTCCAATGTGGCAAGTTAGTGTTGCAGGAGGGGTGTGTTTCAGCCCTGCTTGTTACAAAGCTCTTTCAGGCTCACCATTTGGCGGGTCCCTAGTTCTTGTCCTGCTTCTTGGAAGAAGGAGGTACATGGACAACTGGAAGGTGAGCAAGGTGAAGAGCTTCATTGAGCGACAGAACAGCTCTCAGACCCACAGAGGGTAGCTGCTTTCTAAAGGCAGGTTGTCCTGATAAATGTCCAGCTCTCAGTGGAGAGGAGACCTGAAGTGGGTAGCTGCCTCCCGCAGCTGGTAGTCCCAACTTCTGTTAGTCTGGCTGAGTCTGGAGTTGTCAGAGTCTCAGAAGAAAGGAAGTACATGCAGGCCCAGTGAAAGCACTGTAAGTTCCTGTTCCACCTGGAACAGCTAGCCTGGGCTTCAGGCCATCCCTGGCTTTGAAGATGAGGTTTCACCAGGGACCTGCTCCTTTCTGTCCAGAAATGTGTCTGCCTCTCGCCATCAACATGCTGTCCTTGGCACCCAGGCTATTTGCACCGAGGGGGTTCTCGCAGGCCCATGTTGAGCTGCCCTCAGCCACCCCTGACCTCCTTCCCACATACGTTGCCAAAGTCTGGAGGGGGCCAAGGTAGTGGCGGGGGTGGTGGTGGTGTGTGTGCTGGTGTTTCAGTGCCGCTCCAAGCACACGTACACCCAGGTGGGTTACAAAAGTGCCCAGGCTTGGCCACAACTTCGCTTTGAAATTGGAGTGGGCACCGGAAGTGGGGAGAGACCGGGGAGTGGGAGCAGGCACTTGAGAGCCTGCGGGGAGGGGTGGGGAGGGGAGGCTTCCCGGGCCCTTGAGAGCACAGAGATGCCTGGGTCCAGAGGCACAGCTGGGTGGCTGCAGCTGTGCCAGGAGGGTGGGGCTCCTGCCTATTCCTAGCTCTTGCTGGCTCTGTGGATTGCGCAGCCTATGCCTCCCCTTCTGCAGCTGGCATCCCTGCAGTGGCTGCTCCAGAAGGGCTGCTGCTGCCATCACTACGTCCCATGACAGGAGCCTGGGGAGGAGGAGATGGACGCCTGCAGGGAGCCGTTTTTCTGCCTACCACATGTATTAGGCTTTTACAGATGCGAGCCTGGTATGCCTAAAATGAGAAATCACTGTGGTCTTAATTTGGATTCATCTGAGGTGTGTTTTTGTATGAGGAACAGTATAGCATCTTGAGGCTTAGAAGCAGTGATAAGCGTTAACACACTCATAAGTGTTGTTGACGTTAGTATCTGTGGACTTTTCACCAAGGAGCACTAGCTTGGGAGTTGGCTGCCCTGAGTGTCTGGCTCACGCCCTCCTAGTTGTGTGGCCTTGTTCTGGGTGTCACTTCCCATCTAACATGGTAGCTCTAAAATGTTAGTCACCTGTCCTTGTGAGTAATAGATGCTCAAAAAAATGACTCTTACTGAAACCAGGGAAGATGAGCAGGATCAAGGTGGGATCTGCTTTGTGAGCAGGACAAAGGCTTTCAGAACTGTGTAGTCCTGAGTCTGAGAACCCAAGAAAACAAAAGCCAACCTGCATCTCCAGGCTTTCCCTTACCTTGACAATTTCCATTGCAATGGGATGAAGTTCCCCAATTTCCAGAGCCTGACTGTTCAAGCAATATTCATGTTAACTACACAGCAACCAACCCTTAGCCAAAGTGGATTCTTCAGTGTCCAAACAGCATTCTTATTTGAGATGTAAGAAGCTTGCTCACCATAGCTGAGCTTTGTGGGGTGAGACCTTGTGATGCTTTTGGAGTCGATGGAAGAGTTAAAACTGCTTTTATTAACCTCAGTTGGAAATCCTGGACCTCTTTAAGGCTGCCGTGTGCTGTTGAACAGGTTGCACACAATTCCAGGATGTCCTTTGATGGAGCCAGTAGGAGTTGAAGCCTGACCTGTGCCCCACTCACCTAGCCTGTGAAGCTAAGTATAGGGCTACATCTGCCTCGGGGAAGAAACATTTCTCATTTGTGCAGAGGCAACTTAGGCGTTAACAGCAACTTGGTCCCTGGTAATATTCAACTGAAGCTCTCATGCATTTGGGGCAGTGAGAGGCGAGTTGTTCCAGGTATCACCAGAAACCTAGAAATCAAGCTTGGGTTGTGTCTACACAAACAAGGACTTAACGCACCCTAGGTCTTATTTCTGGGCCCCATGTGGTAATGGACACACATTGATGGAATGTGCTGAAAAATGAAGGGCTCCATTTGTCATTCATCTTTCCTAAGAGAAACAGAAAGCTTACATGTTGATGTTCGGGGACTTGAGGGTTCTCCTGTGTTCCTTCCATGACAGCCTGGAAAAGTGTATTTGTGAACTGATTTGGGAGGATGTGAGGGATACAGGAGATCGGCAAGGAAGACCTATTGTGACTGGCACGTGGCCAGAAATTAGTCCCATGGGCCGGGCATGGTGGCTCATGCCTGTAATCCGAGCACTTTGGGAGGTTGATGCAGGTGGATCATTTGAGGTCAGGAGTTTGAGATCAGCATGGCCAACATGGTGAAAAACTCGTCTCTACTAAAAACAGAAAAAAATTGGCTGGGTGTGGTTGGGGCATGCCTGTAATCCCAGGTACTTGGGATGCTGAGGCAGGAGAATCACTTGAACCCAGGAGGAACAGGTTGCAGTGAGCCACAGTCATGTTACTGTACTCCAGCCTGGGTGACGGAGCAAGACTGTCTCTCAAAAAAAAAAAAAAAAAAAAAAAAGTCCCATGGCCACTCTTAACTTCCAAGAGGCTGGGAACATAGTCTATATCCTGGGTGACCACATGTCCCATTGAAAAGTAGATGTTCTGTCCTTGTAGAAGGAAGAAGGAATAGATATTGGGAACTTCAGGGATGTCTACTACAGTGGCTTCCAGAAACGCTCTGGCTACTGGGAAGGTTCTCACGATATGCGTGCAGAATGTTACATACTTCCTCGGCCGTGCTGCACAGCCCAGCCCAACTCAGCAGTCTTCAATGGAAAGCTCTGGAAAGAGGTAGAAGAAATAGGACACGAAGTTGAAAGGATGGAAATGGCCCCAGGTGCCTTTTCTCCCATTCTCGCAGGCTGAGTCCCAAGGCCCCTCCTTATGAGGAATGTGACTGGTGACTGCTGTAAAGATAATGACTGTCCTGGGAGAGACGTTTGGCTGCTGGACTTGAGTTCATTTGCTACCATTATACTTACAGAACTGGTTGAGAAGAATCTTACAAACTCCATCTAATGCCGAGGTTGCTGCAATAGAGTCCGTGTGCCCCAGAGGATGCATAAGACAAGTCGTTGGGTAGATGTATAAATCTGAATAAGTCTACTTTTGAAAATCTCATATCAAAAATTTCCTTTGGGGTATGTGTTGTGATATAAATAGTATATTAGAATACATTTCATTTCTGAACTGAAGAAATCTGTTAGGAATTCATGCTCAAAATTTTTGCTGACAAGGGCATTTGACAACATTTGAAAGCACTGCACCAAAGGTTACATCACAGCAGGCTCCTTCAGAGGCCCGTTCTGGAGCTGCCATCCTCCTGTGCATCTGGACCAGCCCCTTTCCCTAAAACTCATGCATTGGAATCACAGCTGGGGGCGGTGGCTCAGCCTGTAATCCCAGAACTTTGGGAGGCCAAGGTGGCAGGATGGCTTGAGCCCAGGAGTTTGAGACCAGCCTGGACAATCGAGTTAAGACTTCATCTCTACCGGGGGGAATAAAATAGCCAGGTGTGGTGGCATGCGCCTGTAATTAGTCCCAGCTACTTGGGAGGCTGAGGTGGGAGGATGGATTAAGCCCAGGAGATTAAGGCTGCAGTGAATCGTGACTCTGTCACTGCACTCCAGCCTGGGTGACAGAGTTGGGACCCTGTCTCAAAAGGGGGTACCTGTCATCCATGCTGAAGTTAACATAGTAGTGATTTTCTTTTTAGTTCAGGGAGTCGAGGTTTCACATTAGAAATTAACTCACTTGTCTGGTCAAATCCCGTCATCTGGTACAAAAGCTTCTTTGGAACTGTTGGAGGTTTTCCATCTGAATATCGTCCTGTTCTGCTTCCTGAATGTGTGGGGTCTCTGCCTCCGCGTTTTTATCCCATGCTTGTTTTATTGACCACGATGGCAAGCTGCCCTAAAGCTCAGACTTGACTTTGTTGAAGAGCAACACGCTAGACTTTGAAGGCAAACCATTTACACATAAAATAAAGGCCGATGAGAAGCCGGCCTTTCAAACGGTTGTCTATTGGTGCCTCTTCAACAGCAGTCTTAGCTTTCAAGCTAATGTTCGCAGTTGATAGAGAAGAGCGAAGTTGCTGAGAGCGGCCGAAGACCTTGGATTATCATTTGCTGTCTGGTTGAGTCTGATATTCATCCATGCATCCACCCAACAAATGTTAGGGCACCTGTTCTAGGGGCTAGGAGTCCAGAGAGAATAATACAAACCACGGCCTTGCAAGAGGGCACGTTCTAGTGAGTGTGAGAGATGGGAACTGATTAATAAGGGAAGTGTACGGTGGGTCTGACCATCATGGAGAAACGAAGGCAAGGATGCTGGGGTGGGCAGGATGGGGGGGGGGGTCACTTAACAAAGGTCACTTAACTTTAAATGAGCCAGGCATGGTGGTTCATGCTGTAACTCCAGCAGCTTGGGAGGCCAAGATGAGCAGACCACCTGAGGTCGGGAGTTTGAGACGAGCTCTGGCAACATGGTGAAACCCTGTGTCTACTAAAATCACAAAAATTAGCCAGGCATGGTGGCGGGCACCTGTCATCCTAGTTACTCAGGAGGCTGAGGCAGGAGAATTGCTTGAACCCAAGAGGCAGAGGTTGCAGTGAGCCGAGATCATGCCACTGCACTTCAGCTTGGGTGACAGAGTGAAACTGTCTCAGAAAAAAAAAAAAAAAAGTAGTAGCTAATGGATGCTGGGCTTAATACCTAGATGATGGGATGATCTGTGCAGCAAACCACTATGGCACATGTTTACCCATGTAACAATTTCAGTTGTCCTGCCTCAGCCTTATGAGTAGTTGGGATTACAGGCACCTGTAACCATTCCCAGCTTATTTATATATTTTTAATAGAGACAAGGTTTTACCATGTTGCACAGGCTGGTCTCAAACTCCCAATCTCGGGTGATCTGCCTGCCTTGGCCTCCCAAGGTGCTGGGATTCCAGGTGTGAGCCACTGGGCCTAGCCTGCATTGGCTATTCTTTCTGATGCTCTGCTCCCCGACCCCCACCACTGGCCCCAAAGTGTGAGTTGTTCCTCCAATGTGTCCATGTGTTCTCGTCGTTCAGCTTTAACTTACAAGTGAGGATATGCGGTATTTGGTGTTCTGTTCCTGCGTTAGTTTGCTGAGGATAATGGCCCCAGCTTCATCCATGTCCCTGCAAAGGACGTGATCTCTTTCCTTTTTACGACCGCATAGTATTGATGGTGTGTATTTACCGTATTTTCTTTATCCAGTCTCTCATTGATGGGCATTTTGCACGTTTAAATATTCCTGTGGATGTCTTGTCTTGGACGTGTGAACTACTATTGGGAAGTTAAACAGTGGGATTGCTGGATCATAAGACAGGCATCTATTCAACCTTAGGAGATACATCAGTCTTCCAAAGTATTTGTACCTATCTGATCTCCCACCAGGGCTGTATGAGAATTAGTTTCATCACATTAGGCCAAAACTTACTATTTTCTGCCTTTTTCATTTTAGGATTTTAATAAGTATGAAGTGCTGTTTTAATTTGCATTTTCCTGATGACTAATGACTCAAAGCTTTTTCACATCTTTGTTAGCCCCCCCTTTTTTTTTTTTTTTTTTTTTTTTTTTTTTTTTTTTTT
>NW_016809864.1:2964858-2972407 GCF_001698545.2 Rhinopithecus bieti | reverse complement strand
GCCCCCCTTTTTTTTTTTTTTTTTTTTTTTTTTTTTTTTTTGAGATGGAGTCTCACTCTGTTGCCCAGGCTGGAGTGCAGTGGCACAATCTCAGCTCACTGCAACCTCTGCCTCCCAGACTCAAGTGATTGTCCTGCCTCAGCCTCCCAAGTAGGTGGGACTACAGGTGTCCAACACCACACTCCGCTGATTTTATGCTTGACTTTAGTAGAGAAGGGGTTTTACCATGTTGGCCAGGCTGGTCTTGAACTCCTGACGTGAAATGATCCACCTTCCTCGGCCTCCCAAAGTGCTGGATTTAAAGGCATGAGTCATCAAATCTGGCCCATTAGCTATTTTTTAATGAAGCGTCTCTTCAGATCTTTTGTTCACTTTTCTATCAGGTTGTCCTCCTCATTCCTTTGCAGGAGTTGTTTATTTCCTGCATCTAAGTTGTTTGTGGGGTAGGATATTGCAAATATATTTACCTGCCCTTGGGGCTTGAAGGTCATTGTATTAGCTTTCTGTTGCTGCATTAAGAATTACCACAAACGTAGCAGATTGAAATAGCCTACATGTATATCTCACTTCTGTAGACTTAGAGTCTACCAGAGCGTGCCTGGGTTTTCTGTTCAAGGGATAATACAACCGGACTGAATTCTCACCTGCTGGATGTGGGGAACAAACTTCTAAGTTAATTCTTTTTTTTTTTGTTTTCTTTTTTGAGAAGGAATCTCCCTTTGTCGCCCAGGCTGGAGTACAGTGGCGCAATCTTGACTCACTGCAACCTCTACTTCCCATATTCAAGCGATTCTCCTGCCTCAGCCTCCTGAGTAGCTGGGATTACAGGTGTGCACCACCACACCTGGCTAATTTTTGTATTTTTAATAGAGATGGGGTTTCACCATCTTGGCCAGGCTGGTCTCAAACTTCTGGCCTCAAGTGATCCACTTTCCTTGGCCTCGCCAAGTGCTGGGATTACAGCGAAACTCATTCTTGTCACTGACAGGGTTCTGTGCCTTGTAGCCATAGAGTCACGGTCCCTGTTGCCTTGTCTATCAGTTGGGGCTGCCATTAGCACCTTACAGCTACTCACGTTCCTTTTCCACACAGCTGCCTCCATCTGCTAACCCAGCAATGGGACTTCGAATCCTTCCCACACTTGGAGATTCTGGCCACTTCTGTCTCTGAGCTCTTGATCCAGATTTAAAGGGCCCAGGCAATGAGGCCACCCCCACCCCACATTATCTCCTTTTGAATTAGCTCAAAGTCAACTGATTAGTAACCTTAATTACATCTGCAAAATCCCTTTTGCTTCCACATAAGATAACATAATCACAGGAATCCCGTTGGGTCCAGCTCACTCCAGAGCATCAGTCAGGCTGTCAATCGAGAAAAACGATGAGACAGGATTCAGTCATGCTGGGATAAGGATGTGTGCCCAGGAGATAAGTCTATGCCTTTCTCTGAAGATGGTTTTGAAGGCTCCAAATTTAGAGAGGGATATTGTGAAATACACAATTCTCATGTAAGAGTGGGGAAGGGAAAAAGTCATTTGTGCCTTTGGCTCAGTGAATCTGCATTTTTTATATAAGACAGATAAATGGGGCAGAGGAAAAATACAGGGAGTCTACATTTTTACGTAGGATAACATAGAACGGGGCAGAGAACAATCAGATCCACATTTGTGCCTGGTGGGCCCTGGGTGACTGCACTTCTAAAGATAAACTATCAATTTACATTGCCTTGGTGAGAATTTAACAGAAACACCTTAGGGTTAAGGATCTTGGAGTTCACAGTTTCTTCATGGGTAAAATAAGGAAGAGGCTTGTAGCTCTTAATCTTGTCACCATCTTGTTTAGGAAGCAAAATGGGGAGGCAGGTTTGCGTGACCCAGTTCCCAGCTTGACTTTTTCCTTTGGCTGAATGAGTTTGGGGTCTCAAGATTTATTTTTATTTTTTTTGAGAGATGGGGTCTTGCTATGTCACCCAGGCTGAAGTGCAATGGTGCGATCTTGGCTCACTACAACCTCCGCCTCCCAGGTTCAAGTGATTGTCCTGCCTCAGCCTCCCAAGTAGCTGGGAGTACAGGCATGTGCCAACATGCCCAGCTAATTTTTGTATTTATTTTTTTTTCAGTAGAGGTGGGGTTTCACTATATGTTGGCCGGGCTGATCTTAAATTCCTGACCTCAGATGATCCTCTTGCCTCAGCCTCCCAAAGTGCTAGGATTACAGGCATGAGCCACTGTACCCCGCCTTGTTATGTTGAAGAAAAGGTCCCACTCTCGCATAGGCTGGAGTACAGTGGCACAATCATAGCTCATTGCAGCCTTGACCTCCTGGGCTCAAGCAGTCCTGTTGCTTCAGCCTCCCAGGTAGCTAGGAGCACAGGTGCAAGCCACCATGCCTGGCTGATGTAATTTTTAAAATGTTTTTGCAGAGAATGGGGTGTTGGTATATTCAGGCTGGTATCAAACTGCAGGCCTCAAGCAGTCCTCCTGTCTCAGACTCTCAAACTCTGGGATTACAGGCATGAGCCACCATGCCAGGCGGGATCTGGATGTATTTTGATAGGAATTGCTGACAAATCGGTTGTGTGAGGCATGAAAGGAAGGACTGAAAGCCAGCTCTACAGTTTCTGGCCTACTGACTGCAGTTACTCAGGGACTCTGAGAGGGGAAGATTGGAGGTGGAACACGTTTGAGAGCAAGACCAGGAGCTCCCTTTTGGAAATACGGAATTTGAGAGGTTGAGATGCCAGGCAACAGTGTCAAGCAAGCAATGAAAATACAGGTCTGTAGCTGTGGAGAACAGCAGGGATTACAGGTGGGAATTTGGGGGTCAATAGTATGTGGCCTCTGGTTAAAAGCACGAGACTGAAGCAGGGTGTGGTGGCTCATGCTTGTAATTGTAGGACTTTGGGAGGCCGAGGCAGGTGGATTGGTGCATTACCTGAGCTCAGGAGTTCTAGACCAGCCTGGACAGCATGGTGAAACCCTGTCTCTACTAAAAATAAAAAATTAGGCATGGTGGGGGGCACCTGTAATCCAAGGTTCTCAGGAGGCTGAGATTGGGGAATCATTTGAAGCCAGGAGGCAGAGGTTGTAGTGAGTCGAGAGCGTACTCCAGCCTGGGTGACAGAGCAAGAATCCATCTAAAAAGTTAAACGATAGGAGGCTGAAGTGACTAAAGCAGAGAGAAAGGGGCCTGGTACTGAGCCCTGGGAGGCTGGGGAGATGAGGCTGAACCAGCAAGAGAGGATAGGCAGGAGTATTACAGGGGGGAAGGAAGCTAGGAGAGGGTGGTGTCCTGGAACCAGGCAAAGAAAGGGTCATGAGAAGGAGAGCATGAGTGGCCACATGAGATGCTGGCCAAGTAACACAAGGACCAGAACTCAACCACTGGGCTTCACTCTGTTAGTCATTGGTGTCCTTAACTTTACAAGAAGCAGTCTGGGTGCAGTGGCCGGGCCAGCATAGGATCAGAGAGCATCTAAGAGAGGCAGGCCGGGGATGGTGGCCCATACCTGTAATCCCAGCACTTTGGGAGGCTGGGGTGGGAGGATTTCCTGAGCTCTAGAAGTTCGAGACCAGCCTGGCCAACATGGTGTGAAACCTTGTCTCTACTAAAATACACACCCATAGAAAACTATCTGGGTGTGGTGGCCTACACCCACAGCCCCAACTACTCCGTAGACTGAGGCATGAGAATTGCTTGAACCCAGGAGGTGAAGGTTGTAGTGACCTGAGATTGCATCACTGCACTGCGGTCTGGGCGACAGAGTGAGACTCTATCACCCCCCAGACAAAAGAGGCAGGAGGGGAACGTGGAGGTTATGTGTGAGAAAACTATGAGTTAGGATACAGTAGGTTATGCTGCAATAACAAACACCCCCAAAGGGCATTGTCTTCACACAATAAACTTGTTCATTGCTGGAGGCATCCATTCAATACAGGCAAACTGGGGGCTTTGGGCATTGTGGCTCCCTTGGGAGAAGGATGGTGGAGGGTCTCTCCACATGAGCTTGGTGATCATCACCCACAGCAGAGGGAAGGGAAGGTAGATCCCACACCAGCCTTCTGAGCTCACCCCTGGAATGGACATGCATCACTTCCTTTCAAATGTCATTGGCCAAACCAAGATGCATGACTACTTCTAACCTCACAGGGGGCCTAGAAGAAGAGAACCAGGGGTATCAACAAATGGCACTCAGGAATCTTACAAAAGGCATAACTTGTGCTTGAAGCTTTCTGCAGATGATTCACTCAAATATTTGAGGATGAACTGCCCTGGAATTTATTCTAGGGGCTGAGAGGGCAGCAAGAGAGTAAGGCGAAGTCCCCACTCCCACTTTGCTCTCTGGAACGCAGCAGTGTGTTCGGTGCTGTTTCAGACAGAATGGCCAAGGAAAACTTCCCTGAGACCATGAATTGAACAGGGTGAGGAGGATTCCATAGGCACAAGTGTTTGGGTCAGCCTCAACTTGAGCCTGGGACATGCTGGGCCTGGGGAGTTAGGAGATAGGTGCGGTGGGCAGGAATCAGGGCCACTAACACCAGTGGGCTGCAGCGAGGGGCTAATGTTTCAGTTCAAGCCCGCAGGCAGCTGTGGATGAACTTTCAGTATGGGGAATGACCTCTGATTCTATTTTATCCTTTGAGATGGAGTCTGCTGTTGCTCAGGCTGGAGTGCAGTGGCACCATTTTGGCTCACTGCAACCTCCATCTCGCACCGTCTCCCAGGTTCTAGCAATTACTGTGCCCCAGCCTCCCAAGTAGCTGGGACTACAGGCATGTGCCACAATACCTGGCTAGTTTGTGTATTTTTGGTAGCGACAGGGTTTCACCATGTTGGCCAGGCTGGTCTTTGAACTCATGACCTCAAGTGATCCACCTGCCTCGGCCTCCCAAAGTGCTGAGATTACAGGCGTGAGCCACTGCGCCCAGCCTCTGATTCTATTTTACAAATATCGCTGGCAACAATAGAATAACTCCGTGATAAGAGAATGAATTATTGATACATACAGCACTGTGGATGAATCTCAAAAAGATTATGCTGAGTAAAAGAAGCCAGAAGGGACTGTTTGCACACTACAAGATGTAATTTACATGACATCCAGGAATAGGCCAACTCCTCTATGGTGACAGAAAGCAGAAAGCGGCCGCCTGCTGAGTTCGGGGTGGAAATTAGCTGGAAAGGGGCGGGAGGGAACATTCTTGGTTGGACGATGCTATATTTTGCGAGGAAGTCACAAGCATGTGTTATGTATGCACATAGGACATACACATGTATACACCTGTTTAAAATACAGCTTATGGGGTGGGCACGTTGGCTCATGCCTGTAATCCCAGCAGTTCAAGAGGCAGAGATGGGAGGATTGTGTGAGCCCAGTAGCTCGAGACCAGCCTGGGCAACATGGCAAAACCCCAAGTCCACTGAAAATACAAAAAATTAGTCTGGCGTGGTGGTGCGTGCCTGCAATCTTAGCTACTCATGAGGCTGAGATTGGAGGATCGCTTGAGCCTGCAAGTTGACAGCACCACTGTACTCCAGCCTGGGCAACAGGAGTGACACCCTGTCTTAATACATACACACACATACTGTGTATATACATATAGCTTATGTGTTTACATCATGGAGGCTTATATGTGCATATAAAATATTTGGTTTATTATGGAGGAAAAAGGTAGGGGGGATAGGCCAGAGACTAGCAGAAGCCTTTTGGTGTGTCCCAACAGGTGCTTATGGTGACCTGGGACAGCATGGCAGCACAGATGGAATGATGTAGATGGGTGTGGGTGGAGAGCGTGTTAGTTCCTTTTTTTTTTTCTTGCAATAGAGTGTCACTGTGTCACCCAGGCTGGAGTGTGGTGGTGCAATCTCGGCTCACTACAACCTCTACCTCCCAGGTTCAAGCAATTCTGTCACCTCTGCCTCCTGAGTAGCTGAGATTACTGGCGTACACCACCCCGCCTGCCTAATACTTGTGTTTTTAGTAGAGATGGGGTTTCTTCATGTTGGTCAGGCTGGTTTCAAACTGCTGACCTTAGGTGATCGGCCCGCCTCGGCCTCCCAAAGTGCTGGGATTACAGGCGTGAGCCACCACGCTAGGCCAGGTTAGTTTCTTTCTAGGGCTGTTGTGATGCGTGACCATGAACTTGGTGGCTTTGTAGAAGTTTGTTCCCCAGCAATTCCAGAGGCGAGAAGGCTGGAATCGCAGTGTTGGTGGGCCCCTCCTTTCTCTGAAGGGCCCTTCTTTGGCTTCCTGTGGTTTTTGCCACTCCTGGGCATTTCTCAGTGCAAGGCTTTGTGGCTTCAGGCTCTGCCTCCTCTTCACCGCACCTTTTCTTGGTCATCTCTCTGTGTTCTCCTTTCTTAGTAGGGCTCCAGGCATGAGATGGAGGACCCGCTCTAATTTAGTATGACTTGACCTTAATGTAACTAACTACGTCTGCAAGGACCCTATTTCCAAATAAGGTCACATTCTGAGGTTCTGGGAGGACCTGGATCTTATGGGGACATTAATCGGCACATGACAGGTATTGAATGTGGAGCAGATGGGACTCGCTGATGTGCCCGGTATTGTGGGAAGTGGGTGAAGGCAGAAGATTCGGGTATAATTCAGGTGTGAGCTTGAAATGCTGGGCGGAGGTGCCTGTACCATCATGAGAGACTGAAGGGACAGAGTGGGGGAGGCCTCAGGGTTTCTGCTTGTGCCATGTGACATCTGAGATGCGTATGAGATACCTACATGGGAGCAGTCATGAGTGTATGGACAGTGTTGAAAGCAGCAGATAATACTGGGAAAGGGTGTAGACAGGAAGAGAGAAGGGGTCAAACACCCAGCCTTGAGCCCTTAACCTTGAGGTTTCCAAACGGAGGGAGAGACTGAGGTACGGCAGCTTATGTGGCGCTTCAAATAGAAACAAGTGCAAGCTACAGTAGCAACAGTCCAAGAAAAAAGGCAGATTAGGCCGGGCGTGGTGCCTCATGCCTGTAATCCTAGCACTTTGTGAGGCCGAGCTGGGTGGATAACCTGAGGTCAGGAGTTCAGGACCAGACTGGCCAACACGGCTAAACCGCATCTCTACTAAAAACACAAAAATTAGCTAGGTGTGATGGCACGTGCCTGTAATCGGGAGGCTGAAGCACAAGAATCGCCTGAACTGGGGAGGTGGAGGTTACAGTGAGCTGAGGTCGCACCACTGTACTCCAGCATGGGTGACAGAGTGAGACTCGGTTTCAAAAAAAAAAAAAACAAATTAAGACATTGCAGTTGCACTGCAGAGAAATCAATTATTTTCCATGCGTTCATGTATCGTCAAGCAACCTCCTCAAATTCATCTAACTCACTTCATGCAGAACAGGGAAGCACTTCCAGTTTTCAAAGAATGAAAAAGCTGTTATGGCTACTTGGGGACTGAGGCAGGAGAATTGCTTGAACCCAGGAGGTGGAGGTTGCTGTGAGGCGAGATCGCTACACTGCACTCTAGCCTGGGTGATAGAGTGAGTGAGACTCCGTCTCAAAAAAAAAAAAAAAAAAAAAAAAAAAAAAAAAAAAAAAAAAA
>NW_016809864.1:2880709-2964651 GCF_001698545.2 Rhinopithecus bieti | reverse complement strand
AAAAAAAAAAAAAAAAAAAAAAAAAAAAAAAACTGTCATAACAATTCATCCTCAGAACATCTCGAGCCTTGCTTGGAGTGGGATGTTGCTTTTGCTCTTCCTCGTCAGGGTTAAGTAACCATAGGGAGGGACATTTAGGGAGAGCCCCTCTCCAGAGGACACAGGATACAGGGGTGTCCTAGATTTCTGCTGCTATGAACCCTTGTCCTTGAAGGGAGGCAGTGGGATCCTCTTCAGGGATGAGGGCGAGCTGAGGTCTCATGATCCAAGGAAGCTTGCTTTCCTTTTTTTTTTTTTTTTTTTTGAGGTAGGGTCTTGCTCTGTCACACAGGCTGTAGTGCAGTGGCGTGATTATGGTTCACTGCAGCCTCAACTTCCCAGGGCTCAGGTAATTCTCCTAACCCAGCCTCACAAGTAGCTAAGACTACAGGCACGTGCCACCGCACCCAGCTATGTATTTACTTATTAATTATTTTGCAGAGATGGAGTCTTACTATGTTGTCCAGGCTGGTCTTGAACTCCTGGGCTGAAGCAATCCTCCTGCCTTGGCCTCCTGAAGTGCTGGAATTACAGATGTGAGCCACTGCACCCTATCCCACAGAGGCTTTTGAGGTCCAGATAAACACCCATCCCCTGGTTCCGGTCCTGGTTCACCTGAGTTGGGTTGTCTACGCGTGGTAGAGGCTTGGAAGACCAACATGTCACGCCCATCCAGAGAGCAGCTGCTCAGTGGCCAGACATGAGGCACATGCAGCCATTACTGAGACGCAGGTCAGAGCCTAGGGCCCAGTTGGTGTCTTCACAGCCAGCCTTTTTCAGGGAAATCTCGTAGATGGCGGTGGGATAATGAGGCCTTTTCACCAGGAGAGAGGGAGAAGAGCCAACAACACATGTGATCGTTAATTAGTTCATTCGTTCACTGAATTACTCACTCACTTAACTATCTATTGTGTGCCGGCAATGGTGAATAAAATCAATGTGGTCCCCTTCCTCTCCAGCCCTCTGGGTGATGCTGGGGTATGCTCAAGTGTGCAGCCCGCTGAGGAACTGAGCTGGGTGGGTTTTTACTGTCACTCCGGGGAGACCAGGAGCTTGAGCAAGCACACTGCCCGGGCTGAAGGCACAGAGAGCTGCTGCCACCCAGACGGCACCCCCCTGCTGGAGTTGGAGGAGGGTGGTGGAGGGACGCAGGGTTGTCAGCCTCTGGTGACGGGGTTTCACCACACTCAGTGCCTCTGTTACCTACGGTAATGATGCAGATGTTCCCGAGGCAGAAGGTGGCCTCCCTGAGCTGCAGGTCACACTCATGTCCTGGGGTGACAGTTTGGTAGGTCACTGCAGGGGTACTCTCAAATTCCAGAGCCCGTGCAAACAGGACTCACCTTGCTGTTACCCAGAACTCCTGGTTCCATAAAGAGCAAGAACACGGAGTGACACTGTTCCTTAGGAGAAAGTGAGGGCAGGGAATGGAGCACGCAGACTTGGCGGGCAGGCGGCTCATGGAGAAGTAAGGATGTCTGTGACTTAACAACATGGAATTAGAAGAAACCAGTTTTCTTCCTAGAAAAGGCATGTCTTGGCTGAGTTGCTCATCTCTCTGTGCCCATGATACCTCGGGGAGCATGTTAGGTGTCCCGGGCAGGCAGGGGTGAGGCTGGGGTACAGGAACCCTCTGAACCCTGCAGAGATCCCCTCCCTCCCTGCCTCCCTCCCCCTTTCTCCCCTGCAACACGCGGTGCTCGCACTTAAGTCTGCCTTGCAGTGCTGTGTAGCTTTGGGCACGTTTCACCACCTCTCTGGGCCTCAGGTTCCTGCCAGCATTGCTGTAAGTATTGTAAGTGCTTTGAAGGGTAATACATGAAGGGCTTAGCCCAGGACCCTGGCACACGGTGCTCAGTCAATAAAAATAACCATGATTAGCAACACAGTGTGTCCTGAAGTGAGTCTATGGATCTCTGCCTGCCATGGTGGAACGAGTCTCCACAGCAAGGGGATGGGAGTGACCATCTATTGAGCACTTACTGTATGCTCAATGCTTCATCCCCTCATTTGTTCCTCCTGACAACCCCATGAGGTGAGTAATTCTGACAAACGGAGGACTCGGAGGAGCGGGTACCTGTTCCAGCCATTCTCTATGTCGTTCCTGAGTCTTTGAACTGCTTTTTAGGTTTTTTTGGTTTCTAGGTAATTTGCCTTCTCCAAATCTGTTTCCCTGTTGGGGAAAATGGGGGTGGAGAATCCCTGCCTTATGGGACTGAGGATTTTAAATAAGACAAGGTGGCCAGAGGCTCACTGGTGCCTTCACTGTCTGAGACATTTCTGGCTCCTGGGTCATGCCCCAGGCATCTTGCCATGGACAAGGACCAGGGTCAGAACAGAGAAAGTGGAAGAATGAGCTAGGGGAAGAGTGGGAGGCATTGAACAACACCTGTGTTCGCAGATGTGAGGAGACTCTTCAGAAATGCTCGCTTGGGGGACAAGCAGTGCTCTCAGCACTCTACACATCTTACTGATTTTTAAAACAATGAGCAACAGGAAGGTCATTTTCCTGATTGAAGACACTGAGGCCCAGAGAGGTTGATAGAGAAGGCTCAACTCCCATAGCCAGGTGGGGCAGAGCTGGGCCTGGACCTTGGTGGGAAACCCCCCACCTCATGCCCTTGACTCTCATTCTGACAATCAGTGACTTTTTTTTTTTTTTTTTCTTTGTTTGAGACAGTCTCACTCTTGCCCAGGCTGGAGTACAACAGCATTCTTTTGGCTCACTGCAACCTCCGCCCCCTGGGTTTAAGCAATTCTCCTGCCTCAGCCTCCTAAGTAGCTAGGATTACAAGTGTGCAACACCATGCCTGGCTAACTTTTGTATTTTGAGTAGACACAGGGTTTCACCATGTTGGCCAGGCTGGTCTCCAACTCCTGACCTCAGGTGATCTGCCTGCCTTCCAAAGCGCTGGGATTACAGGCGTGAGCTACCACGTCCGGCCAGTCAGCGCCTTTTCATGCGTGGGCTTGCAAGGGGTTCTGTTCTTTCATCTGATTTTTCTGGTCTGAAGATCGTGTTTGAGGGGGTGACCCTGGGAAATGGTGAAGCACTGACTGTGTCATCAGAGGGAAACCCCCTTTACAGAGGAACCCTCCCATCTCCCCCCACGGATTGCCAGCATAGCTCAGAAGTCACGTGGCCCAGCCCTGCTTTGGGTGGTGACTCCCATCTATTCTTTGTGATAAAAAAGTTAACCTCTGCCCATGAGCCACTGAACAGCCCTGTGACAAATGTTACCCTTGTCTGACTTAAAATCTTCAGCAAACTTGGTTGGCCATCTCAACTGGTGTCGAAGCCAGTTGATGGCACAGGATAGGAAAACAATCCCACATTGGCAGACTCTCTACTCTTATATCATCATCATCCTCCTAGCTGACCTTTTACTCAGTGGGCAGGGCTAAGATTTTTGAATGGAAAAGCTTCGGTTTGAATTGGCAGTCATGCTGCGTCGAAGCTGCGGGCACTCGGGTAAGCTTCTTGCCTCTCTGGGCTTCAATAATCTCATCTGTGAAATCGGGCTGATGACTAAGGATTTTATTGTGGTAAAATACATGGAACATAAACTGTCTAATCTTAACTATTTGTCAGTGTGCTGTTCTGTGGTATTCGGTACATTCACATGGTTATGCGCCTGACAGTGTCATCCATCTCCAGATTCCTTTCATCTTCCCAGACGGAAACTCCGCACCCATTAAACATGAACTTCTCATCTTCCCTTCCTCCAACCCCTGGTCACTGGCACTCTACCTTCTATCCCTATGAATTTGACTCTTCTAGGAAACACCATAAGCGCATTCATAAAGAAACGCCCATTCTTACTGGTTTATTTTAGTCGGCATAATATCCTGGCTATTAGTCCATTCTCATGTTGCTATAAAGAATTGCCTGAGGCCGGGCACAGTGGCTCACGCCTGTAATCTCAGCACTTTGGGAGGTCAAGCTGGGTGGATCACCTCAGGTCAGGAGTTTGACAGCAGTCTGACCAACATGGTGAAACCCTGTCTCTGCTAAATACAAAAATTAGCGGGCATGGTAGTGTGTGCCTGTAATCTTAGCTATTGAGGAGGCTGAGGCAGGAGAATCGCTTTAACCCAGAATGTGGAGGTTGTAGTGAGCTGAGATTGCAGCACTGCACTCCAGCCTGGGTGACAGAGTGTCTTTAAAAAAAAAAAAAAAAACTACCTGAGCCTGGGTAATTTATAGAAAGATTTAATTGACCACAGTTCTAGTAGGCTGTACAGGAAGTATGGCTGGAAGGTCTCGGGAAACTTACAATCATGGCAGAAGTCGAAGGGGAAGCAGGCACATCTCATCATGGTGGAGTACGAGAGATAGTGAAGCGGGAGGTGCTACACACTTTTGAATGACCAGATCTCATGAGAACTCTCTTGCTATCAAGAGAACAGCGAAGGGGAAATCTGCCCCCATGATGCAATCACCTCCCACCAGGTCCCTCCCCCAACACTGGGGATTACAATTCAACCTGAGATGTGGGTGGGGACGGAGCCAAACCATATGAGTCCTCAAGGTTTATCCATGTGTCAGCACTCCCTTCGTTTTTAAGGGAGCACTGAGCACTCTTCCCTTGTGTGGAAAAGTGCCAGTGTTTTTGACTCATCAGGATGATTTTCAGGTTGAGAGGCCATGTCCTGTTTTTGCTGCAGGAAATGTAACCTAAATCCTTTAGGATAACATCAAGCTGAATTCTTTTTTTATCCAACTTTTAGGTTCAGAGGTGCATTTTTGTTACCTGGGTAAAATTCGGTGTCATGGGGTATGGTGTAGGGATTATTTTGTCACCCAGGTAATAAGCCCTAGTACCTGATGGGTAGTTTTTCAAGCTCCAAGGAGGCTCTAGTGTCTGTTGTTTCCTTCGTGTCCATGTGTACTTGATGTTGAGCTTTCCCTTGTGAGAACATGTGGGGTGTGGTTTTCTGTTCCTGCATGAATTCTCTTAGGATAATGGCTTCCAGTTGCATTCGTGAAGCTGCCCAGGAAGTGATTTTGTTCTTTTTTATGGCTGCATAGTATTCCATTATAGCGCATTTTCTTTATCAGATCCACCATTGGTGGGAACCTAGCTTGATTCCTTGTCTTTGCTACTGTAAATTCTTGAGGTGCTCTCAGCATCATCACAGACAACACGTGTCACCCAGCAGTGCACTTTATTCTCGGTATTTGAAACAGATTTCCTAATTGCCCCTCCCCAGGCCTATCTCATTGTTTCTAGATCCCAGGGCTCAGTGTAGGGCTGGCATGGAGAGATGGAACCCCTGGCTACCATAATGCTGGCCACACTGCCTCCCTCAGCTGACCACTGGTGGCCAGTTTCGAGGAGTTGCTGGATGCCCGTGTTAGCCCTGGGGTTGGCACTTAAAGGGTGATATCTGGAAGGAGCACTAGTTCCCTGTCTTTTCTGGCTTCCAGAGGCCGCCTGCATTCCCTGGCTGAAGGCCCTTCCACCATCTTCCAAGCCAGCAGGGTGACGTCTTCAAGTCTCTCTAATGCTATTCCTCGTCTCTCTCCTACCACCATCACGTCTTCTCTCCTGACTCTTCCAAGGACCCTTCTGATGCCACTGGGCCTACCTGGATGATCGGGATGATCTCCCCATCTCCAGATCCTCCCGTTAATCCCATCTGCAAAGGCCCCTGCACCACGTGTATTGCTTCCTGGAGCTGATGTCATGAGCGACCATAAGATGGTGGCCCAAAACAAACGTATTCTTTCAGTTCTGGAGGCCAGAGGTCTGAATTCAAGGTGTCGGTAGTGCTGGCTCCTTCTGGGGGCTCTGAGAGTGGGCGCCCCGTGCCCCTCTCCTGGCCTCTGGTGGTTGCCAGCATTCCTGGACGCTTCTTTGGTTGTAGCTGCTGCACCGCAGTCCCTGCCTGTTTTCACACGCTGTCTTCCCTCTGCGTCTAGATTGCCCCTTCCGGCAGGGGCACCAGTCACTGGATTACTAGTACCCACTCGAATGCAGTGTGACCTCGTTTTGATGACATTTGCAAAGACCCTGTTTCCAAATAAGGCCACATTCAGGTTCTAGGCAGGCATGAGTTATGGGGGATACTCTTCAACCCACTGCCCCTTGTAAGGTCATACATTCACAGGTTCCGGGCATTTGGGTGTGGATGTCTGGGGCCATTGTTCAGTCTGTCACAGATGGCATCTCACAGATGTATGGGGACTCTAGGAAAAACAGTCCACGTGGAGAATCCAGGCCTTGTCGGCATATGTCATCAAGGGTTACAGAGGTCCAGCTTGATGCACAGTGATGCATTCATTACTCATCACATGAACATCATAAAGAATCCTCAGAATATTCAGCTACAAATGTGGGGCATTTATTATCGGGGCAGGCCTTGAGGCCACTCTCAGGACGAGTTTCTATGACAGCCCCCCACATCCCTGCCCCTTCACAGCAGATCTTAGGGTTTTGTTTTGAGACTGGGGCTTGCTTTGTTGCTCAGGCTGGAGTGCAGTGGCATGATCACGGTTTACGGCAGCCTCTGCCTTGTGGGCTCGAGCGATCCTCCCCCTCAGCCTCCTGAGTTGCTGGGACACAGGCATGTGCCAAATCACCCGGCTAGTTTGTATATGTGTGTACATACATGTTTTTTGTTGTTTTTTTTCTTTTTTTTCTTTCTTTTTTTTTTTTTTTTAAATAGATGGAGTCTTACTATGTTGCCTAGGCTGGTCTCTAACTCCTGAGCTCAAGTGATCCAACCCGCCTTGGCCTCCAAAAGTGCTGGGATTGCAGGTGTGCGCCACTGCACCCAGCCAATACTTCTTGTTTTGTTTTGAGACAGTCTTGCTCTGTTGCCCAGGCTGGAGTGCAGTGGTATAATCTCTGCTCACTGCAAGCTCCGTCTCCGCCTCCCGGGTTTACGCCATTCTCCTGCTTCAGCCTCCTGAGTAGCTGGGACTACAGGTGCCCACTACCATGCCCGGCTGATTTTTTCTATTTTTAGCAGAGACGGGGTTTCATCATGTTAGCCAAGATGGTCTCGATCTCCTGACTTCGTGATCTGCCTGTCTTGGCCTCCCAAAGTGTTGGGAGTACAGGCGTGAGCCACTGTGCTCAGCCCTGGACAATGCTTCTTAAAGCAATGCTTCCTAAAGCATTGTCTGCCATGGGTCAGCTCACCAGAAGCAGAGCAGGGCCGGGCCAGGCAGGCATCCTCCAGAGGGTTGTAATCAAGTGAGTGACCCAAACCAATGTTAAAGGTCACAGTGGGTGCTGCGTGGAGAGGAGCCTGAATGGCAGTGTGATGGCACGGGGGGGTGACTGGGTAGGGCAGTGCGGCACTCACATCGTGACAGGCAATGGCAGCTCTGACAATGGTGGTGGTGAGGGGTGGAGGGTGCTGGAAGCTGTCAGATCCACATCTGTTTCAGGGGTAGATCCGAGGGCAATAGTGCACCTTACCTGTCTTGCTCACTGCTGTATGCCTGGCAACTGGTATACACTAGGTGCCTGTTTCTTATGGGAGTGAATAAGTAAGAACCTGGTCAATTAGATGGGAGTTAGGGGACAGGAAGAGGCAAGGACTGGTGGCCTCTACAGCTGCTAAGATGGAGCACTTACTTCCTCAACTGGGGAAAGTCACGGGTGGGAGCAGTTTTAGGGCAGAAAACAAAGAGAGGCCTTTTAGTTTGGTTTGAGATGCTTGTGAAGTGATGCAGATGGAGTGTTGGTTAGACAGTCTGACGTGAGGCTGACATAGCTTTGGGAGATGATGGTCCACAGAGCTCTGCTGCCCAATCCAGGAGACACCAGTTATACAGGACACAGAGCACTTGAGATGCAGCTCATCCAAGCTGAGCTGTGCAGTGCATAAAATAACACCATTTTGGTAGACTTAGTACCCCAAATGCAAAATACATCAACATGTTTCAAAAGATGGCATGCTGAAATGACAGTGTCTTGGATGTAGCGGGTTAAATGAAATATACTATTATAATTTTCACCTGCATTTTAAAAGTATTTTTAATGGGTTACTAGAATTTTTTTGTTTTTGTGAAACAGGATCTCTGTCACCCAGGCCAGAATGCAGTGCTATGATCACTGCTCACTGCAGATTTCAACTACTGGGCTCAGGGGATCTACCTGCCCTGGCCTCCTGAGTAGCTGGGAAGACAGGCACACACTACCATGTGTAGCTAATTTAAAAAAAAAAAAAAAAACTTTGTAGAGACAGGGTTTGGCTATGCTGTCCAGGCTGGTCTTGAATACCTGGCCTCAAGCTGTTTTCCTGTTTCAGCCTCCCAAAGTGCTGGGGTTACAGGCCTGAGCCACTGTACCCGGCTGAAAATTTTAAATGGCATACATGGCGTTTCTGCTGGACAGCGCTGGTGGTGGTGGCATTGGGGGGTCACTTAGGATGGTGCAGGGCAGGAGCAGCAGCCTGAAGACGATGCCCTGAGATCCCTCTGCACTCCCCTACGTGCGGCCTCCTGATTTAATGCCCACTGCAACACAGCTGTGGAGTGCCTGGCATGGTACCCATGTCACTCACCCCCCAGACAAAAATGGTTACATGTCGCCTCCATTGGTGACAGCCCACAGCAGCCTTGGCCCAGCTGGGCTTCGAAGGTCACCTGTAACAATGACCTGCATGCGGCCCTGGTGGGAGCTTGCCCTACACCTGGATTCTCATCCCAGAAGCCTTTCTTTTCTGAGTTACCATAACTGGGTTAAAAATCTTGACTACCTTGTTATAGGGTCTGAGTATTTGAGCCAGTGTGAATTACTTGGGAGGTGTGGGGGCAGCGTACAATTTCTTCTTATTCTCTAGATCTCAGCTTTAAAAGTCACTTTAGCCAGGCAGGTGCGGTGGGCTCACACTTGTAATCCCAGTATTTTGGGAGGCTGAGGTGGGCGGACTACCTGAGGTCAGGGGTGCGAGACAAGCCTGACCAATATGGAGAAACCCCATCTCTACTAAAAATACAAAAAAAATTAGCCAGGTGTGGGGGTGCATGCCTGTAATCCCAGCTACTCGGGAGGCTGGAGCAGGAGAACTGCTTGAAACCCGCGAGGTGGAGGTTGCGGTGAGCCAAGACCGTGCCATTGCACTTCAGCCTAGGCAACAAGAGTAAAACTCTCAAAAAACAAAAGCCACTTTAGCCAAGAGGACCCCTTGGCCTTAGCCCCATGACTCTCCACTGGCTCCCCCTTCCCCCCAGGGGACCTCTGGCCATGTCTGGACATCTGTCTAACTAAAGGGGTGTCCCTGGTCCCTGGCATCTAGCAGGTGGAGGCATCCTACTATGCATGGGACAGTCCCACACAACAGAATCATTCCGTCCCCAATGTCAGCAGTGCCTAGGATCTCTGATCCCTGTCACTCTTCTGCAATATTTACTGTGGTCTGAAATTATCCAGATGGTTGACTTCTTTAACAAAATGTCTTTGATCTGCCTGCTTCGTGTCCACTGTGACTCCCACAGTGCACCTTACCTGTCTTACTGCTGTATGCCCAGCACCTGGTATATAGTAGGTGCCTAATGGTCTGTTTCTTACAGGAGCGAACACATACGTACCTGTAATGAGGTTTTTTTTTTTTTCCTATATGAAATTTTAATTCTACATTGCCAGTTTATCCCGATCTGCCTAATATAATTAACTCAAAATGAGATTTTGTTCCATTTCAATTCAGTTGATCACACATGTATTAAAAGTTCACCTCAATCTCTGGTTGTTGAAAAAGAATTGAGACAGAGACCGTCCACTGAAGTATCTAATTTATAAAATGTCACCATTTTTATTTTGTCATTGTAAAGAGGTTTATCTCAACCAGGCTGTAACAAAATTTCCACATCTTATTCCAAAAGAAAATTTTAATACAAGAGATCTTAAAAAATTAAACACATTTGTTTAAAAATCCTATTATGTAAACCTTAACATAAGAGGGTACTTAAGGTAATACTACAGGTTTCAGGGCGTTTCTGTAGACTTCTAGACCTTATGTAGACACAGACTATCATAGACTCCAGATACAGTCCTCTTACCACTAAGACGGCTCACTGGGACCCGATCATGGGCACCCCCCAGTGGGGTTACCATCGCTCCTACACTCAAAAGACTCGCTTCTCTAAGAAGTCGGTGTCAGATGAGTAAGTGTTCTACCTGACGGCTAAGCCAGGGATGAAGAGAGGCCGACATTATTCGGATGAAGCCTGGATAATAAAAACTCTAATTAGCTCTACCCCCATTCCCTTCACTCCGGGAAATTTATGGTCTCTGGGGTCACTTACTGAGCGTTTAGTTGCTCTGGGTGCAAATGTACGATCCACCATTGTGTGTGCTTCTGTCCTCAGTCCCGATTTTTGCAAGGACATCCTCTGTCTTTCCTACACTGACCATGAATGAGTGGTGGTTCCCTTTCATGGAGACCAGCGGCAGAGAGCAGGTTTGAGGGGAAGCGGGGGGCCTGGGTGAGTGGTTTTCTGGTTAGGATGGGAAAACATGTATGCACCAGTAAGAACTAAATCCCTGGGCCTTAAACCACCAGTGAATCTAGAATCTTCTGCCAGCAGGGCTGCTCGCTCAACCATCTTTTGAGGAAGCCAGATTTCTTTCTCGCTTGTCTAGAGAAACTAGCTATAAGGAAGGATATGCAACTTTGTTGCTGAGATTTAGAAACAAGCGTGTGCTCCATTACAGAATTAAGTTACCCAAATCCGGCCCATAAGATGGCAATGGCTCATGGCTAGAGTGAGGAATACCAGAGACGACTGATCCAGGTGCATTTCAACAGCCCTGGGAAGATAAGCTACGGGATCTGGTCTGCCCCGAGCCGGGAGACCCTGGATGCTACACCCTCATTTCTACTGACCCAGGAGCTGAAGCTTGATTTTAGAAACATAATCAACATTGTGTATTACAAAAAATGAACTTTTTTGGCACAGAAATGAGATAAAATATACAGTGCTACAACTGTGCAAAATCACAGAAGCCAGTCTGAAAACAGCAAATATTGAACAGTAGCTTTAATGAATTAATGCACAATATTTTGATGTTACCATTGGCCTTGCTAATAGCAGATGCCTGTCTTCCAGAAATGCCCCATGTCTGCCGTGATTCTGAGCGAAACAGCAAGACAAAGTCGAGACAATCACTGCCTTAGGGGTTGAAACCCAGGCACGAGGCTGCCCTTTGTGGGATTTCCAGAAGACTTCTAGACCTTATGTACACACAGACTATCACAGACTGTAGATACGCGGCCCTCTTACCGCTAAGATGGCTCCCTGGGACCTGCTCATGGGCACCCCCCAGTGGGGTTACCATTGGAGGCCAACTGGCCTCCTAGCCAGTGTGATGTACGGGGGGAAGGAGGAGTGAGGTGGGGTCTTGCTCAGGTCCCAGGAGCTGAAAACCCAGCCTGCCCTTTGCCATCAGTTCTGTGCCAAGTTCAGAAGATGCTTCTGGAGTGCAGGGCCTCCCCAGCATGGGCGCTGCAGCTCACATAGGAGCTTGGCGGAGGAACGAAGTATGGATTTTGGGGGTGGCCGGAGAGGGAGGGGAACAGAGAACACAGCTGGGTCTCCCTGTGAGGGGCCAGATGGAGTCGCAGCCCCACGGGGGCTTGAGCAGGTGGGGCGGGAAGGCCGAGGCCTAGAACCCCATGACTTGGTCCTCGGGGTGGATAAATCATCCCATGCAGAACGAAGAGAGGCAGCCACAGCTCACCTGGGCCACAAAGCCCTGGCTCAGGCTGTTAGGATAAGCCGACTCCAGAAGGCAGAGCTGCCGCGCATCAAGGAGGCAGGCTGGTGGGCTTCCCTCCTGTTTCCAACCCTGGGTTGTGATCACTGGTCCCAGTGCCTGTTGGATCAGTTACAGCCGTGCTATCAATCCGCCTGGTGTAAATGACTTTTGGGCGCCCCTGGTTTTAAAGCACGCGATGTTCTAAAGAATTAAATAGTGCGAGAAGAGAGTCGACGCGGTGAGAAGAATTATTAGTTATCAAAGAATTCACCTTAATAAGTTCCAAGGTATAAAGCAAGGCCAAGGGCTGTGATGGACCCAGTCCACATCCCTCCTCTTCCTCGATCTTGCAAGATGGCACCCTCGCTTACTTCACTGGATGATCCCTTTTGCAGCCAGCAGGTCCCTAGATGAAACTGGTGACTGGATGTGAGGATGGGTGCCACCACGGCCTGTAAGAACTTCTGTGAAAGTGTCTTCCTCCACCAGGGCCTGCCGGTACAGAGATGCTGGTGGCTTTAAACCCCAGCTCCACACTCTACAATGGCTTGCCAGCAACGTGAGTGGAGTATACTGCTAAGTGCAAATCAAGCTAGAATTTCAGACTGATTCCAGGAAGAGTGGTGAAGAAAGTTCTGTCTCAGGTCAGGAGTGCAGGGCTGCGCTAGGTTTCTAGTAGCCTTTATAAACTCCCCTCCTGGAAGCGTTTGTTGTCTTTCAAGGAGAGACACCTCTGCCCAGCCCTATGTTTCCTGAGTCTTCTTTAATCTGTGGGAGAAGAAATGAGATGATGCAAAAGATGGAACCCGGTGATGTTCTGTTTGAGTCAGAGCAGGCCATGGAGAGAAGGATTCGGCGTGAATTCTTCCTCCCAGCAGAGGTGGTCCCAGAAATCCAAGGCCCTTGACAGACAGGCAGGCCCCTGGTTCCCCTCTGAATGGGCGAGGGGGCTTCCTTTCTGAGATGCTGACTTTGGAAACCCCCGAGTAATCATCTTGTGTGAAGGAGACAGACGTGAGGTGCAAAGGATCCTATCCGCAGGGGTATCTTTGCCACTGATGGGCCATGAGCTGAGCCAGCCCTTGGAATTGAATCCACGCTGAGAAGCAGGTGACGACACATTTAAAGGGCATGGATTTTGGGCACCAGGTTCCAGCCACAATCCTGCTAGGCCTGGGTGTTGCCACCCCGTTTCTCCAGGAACTGGGAACCCTGCCAGTTGTCTCTGTTGCCTGAAGTTCATCCCACCACATTAGAGAGCAGGACAGGGGTCTTTTGGGCAGCAAGGTGAACCCAATCATTGCAGAACATTCTATGGGATTTCAAAGAGAAGGCTTCGGGGAGCTGCTGCCATGTGCCAGTCACTAGCATTTCTGAGTGAAAATGAGGGGAGATGATCTGGATCTGAGCGATGACTCGAGGGTCAGTGCATGATCATGGGAGAGGGAGCAGGAGCAGGCAGCTGGGATGGTCCCCATGTAGCTACTGGGAACATGCTCTCCACATTTGGGAGAGGAGGTCAGGGTTTCTGTGAATAAGGAAGCTTTATCAAAAGCGGAAGGCAGAGTTTCTCCCACCCATTCAATATCAGCTAAAAGCATGCTTGTTTCTCACGGGTTAGTATCTGTCAGCTCTGTGAGACTGACTCTGCGTGGTTTCTTGACATCATGTGCAGAATGTCCAAGGTGCTTCCTGGTGGGGTATCTGGAGAAGAGGGCAAGACCTGATTCACATCCTGTGTTTCGGGGGTAGCTGTCAGAAAAGGTGCGGGTCATAAGCCTGGGCCCAGGGGCATGTTGGAAATGGGAGGTTCCTTTCTGTATCTAGCAGAGAACAGGGAGATGACCTCCAGGGCAAGTTCCCTGGCTTAGGGAGGCCTTCCTGAGACCATCTCTGAGCTGGCAGCAAACGTACTTCAAAACGAGAGATGTGGCATAAACCCAATGTGAGGGGCCATGACAGACGGCAGCTTGAGCCAGATGGCAGCTTGAGCTTTTAGACAGTCCCTGCCTCAGTCTGTGAGGACACTCAGAGTTGCCAGCCACGTGGGCTGATGTGCACTGTGGCCCTGGAATTTCCAATAAAGCGTGTATTGGCCAGGCGCAGTGGCTGACACCTGTAATGCCAGCACTTTGGGAGGTCGAGGCGGATCACGAGGTCAGGAGATCAAGACCATCCTGGCGAACATGATGAAACCCCGTGTCTACTAAAAATACAAAAAAATTAGCCAGGCGTGGTGGTGGGCGCCTGTAGTCCCAGCTTCTCGGGAGGCTGAGCCAGGAGAATGGCGTGGACCCGGGAGGCGACGGAGCTTGCAGTGAGCAGATACTGGGCCGTTGCACTCCAGCCTCAGCAACAGAACGAGACTGCGTCTCAAAAAAAAACAAAAAAACCATATGTATCGCAGCAACGTTGGCAGGTGAGTGGGACAGAGACCAGGCTGCCTTTTAGGGATATCTCGGGTCCTCCAGACTCGCAAACTGACTGCAGGGTCCTTACCTCCATGCACACTCCGGCTCATTGAGTCTCACCAGGGCGTGGCTTACCTGGCCCAAAGTTCTCTAGGAAGTCATATAGGCCTCGGCTTCTTTGCGGGGGGCTGTGTGTGAGTGATCTCACCCTTAAACGCCATGAGCAATCTTCCTCCTGGCTACGAGGGGAACACACAGCATAAACCTTCCAGATGATTCTCCAGAGAGTTTCTCGAGCCAGGAAATGCTCTATGCTCACCTGGGTAGTACACATTTTAAGCCACTGAGTTGAAGCAGGTCCAGGACAAGCCCATGGCTTGCCGTCTAACTATCACCTTCCACCCCCTTCTGTCCTCAGGTTCCACTGCGTCTCTGCGTCAGCTTAAGGCGGAATGCACTAACTTTTTCTTGCATAGTGCATTTCATGACCTACCTGGTTATTTTACCCCAGAAATGCAAACTGCCTCAACGGTGCTGAGCATGTGAGAATAGCCCTCGTCCTGCGAGGGGCTCTGGTGTGAGCTCACTGGAGGAGGAGCCTCAGGGGCCGCCCTGTTGCTGGTCCCCATCCTCCTCTCCACCTGCCAAGGACCCCTGTACTCTGAGAGCCATCCTAGCATGGAAGGAAGTAGAGGACTCCATCTTAAGGGATGCAGAATTCTCTTCCCAAGGATAACGTTAGCTGGGCAGACGGGGGATAGAAAATGTCTTTAGTGGAGAGAAACATGATCTGTTCAGTGTCCATGCTGGGTCCAAGTACACAGATACGGAGCTGGGTTTGAAAACCATGGAACCTCCTACTAGTGGTTCCCTGAGCCAAGTGTCTCATGATGGTGAGGCCAAGGCCACTTTGGACAAGCTGGATGATGCCGGGTTATCAGGTTGCTGCTGATGACTGGGTCAGATGTCCAAGTCCCCCCTCCAAGCCTGGTGAGGGCCTTGGTGGCCTCAGGCTCCTGAGGGCACTGGTCCTTCCTGAAGCCAGCCGTGGGGAAGATAGGGGAAGTTCTCTGAACTCAAACACCACTAATGGCTCCTTGCCAAGGCCACAGGAATATCCCTCGGGAAAAGTGAGAGGTGACACGGCTGGGTGTCTAATGACCGTTGGTGGAGAATGCAGTAAAAGGAACCAGATCCCCTCCCCGCTGCCAATTCCAGGCATCCCTACGTTGGGCCAGGCAATAACTTTAAACAGCAAAAAGTCATTCTAGGCCCCGTGTGGAAAAGAGTGGAGAGGTTGGCTCTACAGGAACCTTCCTGGGTTAGGGGATAAGCTGTGCATCTCACCCAGGGGGCACCCTCCTGCCAGTCCTGAACTGCTGGGAGGTGAACGAACAGCCCCTGCAGCCCAGGGCAGACCCCAGGAGCAGAAGGACCGCGTGTTGCAGTCTGTCCAGCGAGGCACGGCCTTGCTCTCTGGGGTCAGGGACCATGTGGCTCCAAGACTGACCACTTTAATCAGGGTGTCGTGTAACTGGTGTGGATCGTGTGCTCTCAGGGTCACCGGGTGGGCGTGGTCGTCACGCCGAGGTGAGGGGCCAGCGGCAGTGGCTGGGGTGGAGGCAGCTGGCGCGACGCATAGGGCCCGTGGCTGGGGTTCCGTCGAGGTCAGAGGTCGCCGCTCTGGGGCTCCACATTGCGCGTCTCCCGGAGCTGACCTCGGGACAGTTTGGGGAAGCGGGAAGCCGCTTTGGCCCGGCTGTTCTTGTTCACAGGCTCTCCGGGTGGGGCGATGTCGCTGGAAGAGCAGAGAGAGAATCAGCTTAAGTCTGGGGGTTCGGACGCAAATGACCACGGGCCGGGAAGGGAGCCAGGTGTGTGGGCAGCAGGAGAGATGTGCTTGGGGACTGTGGGCCGGCTCACTGGAGCAGCCTCTGACTGGTAAGTGCCCCCTGGAGAAATGAGAAACCCGTATTGTCACATAAACTTTCTATGTTTTTAAAGCACTGCGAGGCTCCAACCAAGCTTGGCTGTGAGTCTGAGCCAGCTCATGGTACCAGTGTTCCGGCTGCATTTTAAGGTTATGAAAGAATGTTGTAGGCATATATTTCTTCCCCACGTTTTCTTTCATTTTCCAGCAAAGGTACAGTTCCAAGTCCAAGGTGACTTTGGAGAACACTGTAAAGTCATAAAAGATGTGTAGCAAAACACAGCAGAGGGACTTCCTGTGGAACTGATCCTGAGGAAATCATCAGGCCCTAGGCCCCGGTCTAGTTATAAGGTGGCTGGGCATGGTATTGTGTTTAACAACCAGGAACAGCAGAAGATACCACCAGGAGGGGGACACCGATCCTGGTTCTGAAGCAACACGAAGCAACACACAGCAGCACAGCATGTGTGAGTCCCAGGGCACACTTCTGAGGGGACAGAGTAGAGGCCAGGAGGCTGTACCCTGAGAGAGGAGGGGGCTCAGCAGGCAGTCCCATGTTGCAGTTGCATTTTTAAAAAACTATTTTCTTGGGACAGAGTCTCAACTCTTGCCTAGGTTAGAGTGCAATGGTGCAGTCATAGCTCGCTGCAGCCTCAATCTCCTGGGCTCAAGTGATCCTCCCACCTCAGCTGCCTGAGCAGCTGGGACTGTAGGCACTAGCCACCATGCCTGGCTAATTATTTAAGCTTTTTGTAGAGATGGGGTCTTGCTCTGTTGCTCAGGCTGGTCTCAAGTGATCCTCATGCTCAACCTCCCAAAGTGCTGGGATTACAGGTGTGAGCCACTGTGCCTGGCTAATCCTTAATCACACTTGAAGAGTCCCCTTTGTTAGCTAAGGGGACATGTAAAATCTGGGGCTGGGAATGTTCTGTCGATCACAGGCTATTGGAATAGGAAGTAAATATCAACAGGATGCAGCAGTTGATAAGAATGATCTCTAAGTGCTAAGATAACAGATGTTAGAAAACAGACATAAGAAAAATTGTCTCCAATAAATATCTCACTGGGACAAAATGCTTTAAAACAAGACAAAAACCTACTAGGACCAGTGTTCACTCTTGTATCCTGAGCACCTGTGTGCTGTCATAGCTTTCTGGATGTGAGCCCTCTGGATCCTACAAGGGTAGACAGGACCCTGTCCACAGCTAGCTCCGCCCTATTTGTGGCTCAGGGAGGAAGAGGGCCATCTAGCAAGTAAGTGTCCGATCAGGATCATCCACCCCCAGCTGTCTCCAAGCCCAGTTTCACACACCACATGAGTTAAGGGGAGACTTGGGTTCGTAAAGAAATCCGTTCCCCTAGAGGGTTGCCGCAGTGTTCCCTGAAATACCCCAATGTGTCTTCATGCATCTCAGGAGTGATTCTTTTTATGATGATCTGGTTTGCGTTGCACCGTTCCAGGGACACAACCACTGGGAGTGAAATACCTCTCATTTCAAGTTTGACACCCTGATAAGCTAAGAAAATGAAAGACCCCTTTTAATGATTGCCTTCTAAAAGTCAAGTTGTGCTTTTCCTTCTGTGCATGGATGAAAAAAACATTTGACCTTGAACAAAGCTGGAGATGCCCTCAATCATCTGTGAGCCCGTCCAGCCTGGTATGTGCCACCCATTCCTCCTCTAGGTGGGCGTCTGGCCGCAGGCCCAAAGCAAACATGCCCCTCTTACTTCAAAGGATGACCCGCCTTACCAGAAGCCTCTTTATCCCTGGAGCCTTCTGAGAGGATGGTTTGAAGATGCTGGAAGGAGGTCTTTGCTCACGGTGTAGGGGGACTGATTCTTAGAAAGATAAAGGCAGCCTTGGATGTAAATGTCTGTTTAAAGCGATGCCCTCACAATCCCCTCCTGTCACGCTATTCAGATCCAGGGTCTGACCAGCCACTCCTTAACCTGCAACCACCGCCATCGGTCAGCACAGCCAGGACGAACCTGGCCTGCAATGTCCAGAGCCTGGGGAGGAGCCCTGGAGGTAACGGGCTCTGAGAGTGGTTGGGAGAGGCCAGTGCCTTGCTGGTTGTGAGAGAAGAGGTACCAGTTGGTGGGGCGAGGATGCTTTTATAACAAACAGTACCTGCCATGCGCAGGGGTGGAGAGAGGGTGGGGCTCTGAGGCAGATGCCTCTGTTCAGTCCTGCTGTGGATGGTGCTGTCTGAGGCTTCGTTTCCTTGTCTGTCATTTGGGGACGACAACCGAGAGCACATCCAAGTGCTGTGGTAGGGATTCTAGGGCTGCCTGAAGCCACCAACTAGCTGTGTTTCTGTAGGCAAATGCCTGCTATCTGAGCCTTGGACAGAATAAAGGTAGGGTGGTTTTAAGCATCATGGGGATCCAGTGCCTGCAGTGACAATGAGTAGGCAGCATTGAACATTCAAACACATAGGGGCTGTGCCACCAGACACCAGGCTGGGCACAAAGGGGTGCAGAAGTGGCCTTGGGCTTGGAGAGCCACAGTCCCATTGAGGATGGGGAGGGCAGACCCTGGACAGATCACTGGTATAGAAGCATGGGGTGGCGGCGGGGGATGCCCCAATGAGAGGGAACCCAGGTGGTTCGGAGCAGGGCACAGAGGGCTTCCCGGAAGAGAGGTGTGTGGAGGGTGAGCAGGAGTGAGCTGAGGGTCACTGTCCAAAGGGCCCTGTAGCTGTGAAGATGAGTACAGGTGAAGTGGCGGGCCTGTGGGGGAGGGGTGGACTTGTAGCCGGGCAGACCCAGCCTAGCTGTTTCCTCGGCCTGGAACGCAGGGTTAGCTCAGGGCGTGTACTTGAGCAGTCACAAGGCTGTGTCTGTCTGATGTCCGAGCCTGGCACCTGGGGACTCCCAGTGAGTGTTGGCTGCTGTGGTTCACAGTGTGACAGTGGGCTCATGTGACATGCAGATGCTTCAGTCCTCCTGGCCCTGTGGAGCAGAGCCATGTCTTGGGACACAGGCGTGGTGGGTGGTGAGACGGGTGGACCCGGGTGGACTGGCAGCAGGGCTGCTGTGATGGTTCCTGAGAACCCAGGGTGAGGATGGGCAGACGAGGGTGCCAGACGATGGGCTTCATTCGGGACAAGTTGAGAGGATGATACCTGCAGAAATCTGCATGGAACAGGGGCTTCAGTGAGTGTGTGATGGACGGAAAACCCGGACTGCTGGGCACAGTGGGCTTGAGCGGAGAGTGCTGGCGGCTGCTGACATAAGAGGCTGAATCTCTTGCAACGGCCATCTTTGTAGGTCGACAATAGCCTAATACTGGTAATGCTGTCTGGCTGAATAGCACGATCTGAAGGTGTGGGGTGGGTGGGACTAGGAGTGTGTAAACTGGGGAAGGAGGCGGACTGATGTGGATAGAAGAGACAGGGCCACTACTTAGCGATGAAGGGAAGGAGACCCCACATTCCCCCACTGGGCCCCTCCCCTACAGGGGAGAGATGAGGCCAGTGCCACGCTGACTCCAGGACCGGCATCCAACAGTACAGATATGGGCTGTAGTCAGACACTTTCCAGGGAAGCTGAAAGGCCTTGCATTTACAATGACAGCCTTCAATAAGACCCATTGATTTTTTTTTTTCCCCCTTTAAAACCAAGGCTCCCTCCAGCCCCTGCTGCAGATGCCTCCTCCCAACAGCATCCTCAGAGTGAAATTGCCATCCCCCATAGCCCTTGTTAGCTGGCGACTTCTGCCTCGTGTACCACTGAGACTTCCGGAATGACGGCACCATTTCTTACCCAGCTTCACTGATAGAAGCTAGCCACCAAGAAGCAGACTGTCTCTTGTCTGGAATGACTGCATTTTTTAACAAAGTGGGCTTGCAGCTCTGGGGCCTAAGCAAGAGACGAATGCATGGACAAGGTACGTTCTGTTCCTGCTCGCCAGCAGGGACTCTGTTAATGCTGGGGTTAGGTTTGTTCTAGTTTTGCAAACAAGAAAAAGGGGGTCTTGACGGCAATCCATAAGAATGGATTGCCAAAGGCCTTAAGTCCATATTCAGAGTCAGAAAACTTGGGTTCCTTCTGTTAGACACTATAGACCTTGGAGAAAGATCCATAACCTCTGCAAGACACATCTTTCTGATGTGTGAAGTGAGGATAATAGTGCCCATCATACATCACTCAGTGCATATGTATGCGGTTGGCAATAATTAGAAATAGATATGGCTCTTTTGCTAGCCTGCAATAAGAAGGTAAAAGGCACCAGTGAAGTCTGGCCAGCAAATTCATAGCAACTTTTAGTGCTAGAAGCATCTAATAGGCCAAAGAAACTGGGTAGAAACTTTTTTTTCTCTTCTAGAGATGGGGGGTCTCCCTATGGGGCCCAGGATGGTCTCAAACTCCTGGGTTCAAGCGATCCTCTCACCTCAGTCTCCCAAGTGCTGGGATTATGGGCATGAGCCACCCTACCCAGCCAAGGAGGCGTCTACAAAGATTTTACAAACTCCCAAAATACAGCATACTTCCCAAACTACCTCCTGTTCCCAGTGCAACCCCTCAACTCCCTGCCCCGGGGGAAGGGGGCTAGAGGGAGCCGAGGGAACCTTCTCTGAAAAGCCCATCCTCGTCTTTCTGGAACAAGATCAGTGTCTAGACATTGCAGGTGTTCTGCCGCCTGGTCCCGATACAGCAGAGGCCTCGGAGGGCTACGTAGATGGGGAGAGATGGGTATTCAGCAGGGATATTTACGGACAGCCTGAAGAAATAAAAGGTAGTCAGCAAATGGGTGGGGGTTCCAGTCTTAAGACAGCTCAGCAAATGAGGGTTAGGAAATCGTGGCCGTTCCGTCAACAATGAGAGAGTGCCATCTCTGGCATTCTTCGTGTTCCTCTTGGCTCTGGGGAGTTCAAGAGAAAAGACTCAGTTTCTAGGGGCCAGGACAGCCTGTGGGATGTGATAGACAGGAGGCCTAACGAAGCCACCACGCGAGGGTGCAGACCCCTCAGCTAGTGCTGCGAGATGTCTCAACATCTTTCAGACTTGGGGAGCAGTCTCCCAGTTTTTTTTGTTTTTGAGATGGTGTCTTGCTCTGTCACCCAGGCTGGAGTGCAGTGACTGGATCTCAGCTCAGTGCAAGCTCCGCCTCCCGGGTTTACGCCATTCTCCTGCCTCAGCCTCCCGCGTAGCTGGGACTACAGGCGCCTGCCACCATGCCCAGCTAGTTTTTGTATTTTTAGTAGAGACGGGGTTTCACTGTGTTTGCCAGGATGGTCTTCATCTGCTGACCTCGTGATCTGCCCCTCTTGGACTCCCAGAGTCCCCCCATTTACTGGCCCTATTCCTTGAGCCAATTGTTATTCACCCTATTCGGTTGCTAAATTTACTAATGAAGGACATACTACAAGAAACAAAATCCAGTCCCCATCTATTTTCACCATTATGGCTGAAATACCAAGGTGGTGATAAAGGACTGGCTCAGGATAGCGGCCACGCCTCTAGGGTGACTTTCTCCAAAGCAGACTTTCAGAGCCATGGATCCAGATCCCGACGCTCCTCTGGTACCCGGAGGGTGGGTACCAGGAGGCCACTTTCAGGGTGTGAGCGTCAGAATCCCAGCATCTTGATTGTGGGAAGTGACATCCGTTAGCCCAGAGTCACCCCACCTGGAGCTGTGATGAGGACAGGCCGTGCCCTTTCCCAGGCTCCATTGTTACTGTCTTCTGTGCATCTCCTATATGACATTCAGTACCTTTATTTTTCGGTGACCTTGGCCTTTGCAACAATATTCATGAACCCGCTTTTAAAGGCACATTGAAGAATTTGAGAAGCTTTTCTTAAATACCAGCCCTCGTTCCCTTGCTGCCCCTCGTATTGGGTGAATGTTTGCTGCTTACTATGCTGGTTTTTGCAACATGGACAAATCTCAAGCGCATTGTCAAATTCCCAGAGCTGCCCCACAGCTGAGTCCATTCATAGGCCGCTCCGGAAAAGGCAAAACTAGGAGCGACAGAGAACACATTGGGGTTGCCAGGGGTTGACTATAGAAGAACGCTGGGGACTTGGGGGGTAAAGGAGCTGTTCCGTACCTTGATGGTGGCGGCCACAGGACTCCATGCATTTGTCAAAATTCACCGAACTATGCCGTAAAAATGAGAAACACTACCATGGTAGGCTTCCATCTCAAACCTGACTCCAAGAGGGCAGTATCTGTAAATCTAGACTTTCCCGGGGTGAAAGAGCCCCTCAGGGAAGACCCTGATAGCCTGAAGCTCTCAGGTCAGGGACCTTTGTCCCTGTCTCTGGGCAGAAAGCAGGGGCCGTGGGGACAAAGTCTGAGATGACTCCCGGCCGTGTCATTTACCAGCATGGGTATTTGGGCCGGTCACGATGCTCTTCTCTGGGACTCGGATTCCTCGCCTGTGAAGGGGAATCAAAGTCAAACTACCAAGCTGCGTGCACTTCAAATGGTTCAACTGTACCTTGAGCTGTTTTAAAAAATGGTGCAACAATACATGAAGGGGAAATCACAGGATCTCCCTTGCAGGTTCTTGAGACAAAGCCGAGGGTGTCACGTTGGTTGCTGGGATTGAGCGCGGCTCGTGGGGGTGCTGCTTACTTGGATACCCTCACCCTTCACTGCTGAACTTGGCTTTGGCCACCTCTGGCAGGGTTCACTCCTCTGCGAACCCTGTGTTCAGGTCAGACCTTGATCTTACTCCTCAGACCTGGTATTACCAGAGCCATTTTGGGGTCACACAGGGAGGGAATAGACTTAGAAATGCAGTTCTAACTACTGGGCAGAGAACACGGGAAGGAAATGGTACAGAGGATTCATCCGCAAATCCACGAGGGGCCGGGCCCTCCTGGGTTGCAGGGTCCATTGCCACCAACCTGGGAAACTCTGGGGACATCAGTTCCCCTGGGCTGCACCTGGCTCTGAGCTCATCTGGAAGGCAACTGGAGAAAATGGAGAAAAAACTCCTGGGACACCACGGTCACTTAGCAAACAGCCCATGCGTCCCCATGGCACTGCCTCCTCCCCTCCCAGGAGAAGGATGTAAGCTGCGGTAATGAGCCCCCTGCCAGGCCATGCGTGGGGACTGACACACACGCTTGGTATTCATTTCAGAAACTCCATCTCCGTCCTTGCCGCTGCTGGCATCTACAGCAGCACCGGGAGAGTTGGGGCGAAGGCGGGCTGTGACGGCACCCGCCAAGGGGCCCCAGGGGTGGCTGTTCTTTTTAATAAGCCTCTGGGGTGCACTGCATGGTGCCCTGTCACCAGCATATGCGGCTGAAATTAATGTGACAGCCTCAACTGTTCATCAGTGAAAACGGCTGCCAGGAGCGACTAGCTTTTCATTACATTTCACCTGTGATCTGGGTTTAGCCGAGCTGGTCAGTATTTCATTTACTAGGAGCTGCCTTCATAGGGAGGAGGGCTGGGTCTCTGCAACCCAGGTAGGACAGAGCTGTGTGTGCCGTAGGGATGTGGCCAACATCCTCCACGACCCAGCTCTCTGATAAGTCTGTGCATGTACTAGTTTGAAAACCCAGTTCTGCCTCCAGGACGTGGAAATCATGGAGAATGTGCTCCCTGCATCTTACTTAGGCCCTGGATTTGTGGAGTGGGAGGGAGTGGCGCTGCCCTGCCTTCTGTACCGCATGGCCTTGGGGGTCTCGATGGGTGGCGTCAGAGCACACCAGGCTGAACAGCCTTTGACTTCGTTCCTCAGCAACACCTAGGCCTCAGGACTGCGTGATGGGTGCCCCATGAAATCCAATTCCACTGTGAACTATGTTGACATCCACCAAGACTTTTACCTCCTGCCTCTTGGTTTGAAATGGGTCTCTATGACTTCCACCATTGACACAAGCGACCCAGAAATGGCTCTGGCAGTATCAAAGGTTCCTTGAAGGCAGGGCTGGGTCTGGTTCTCTTTGGATCCCAACACCATAAGGCACTTGATTTAATTACTCTGAATAATTAAATCTTGAGCTTGTCAAATCTTGAGCTAAAGGAATAACAGATTCTCATACCATCCTTAAGCTGGCCACATGAAGGGGGTGCTGTAATTACCATTCTAATCTTGCGGGTGTGGAAAATAAAGCAGGGAGGGTAAATCCTATGGCTAATGAGGAGCAGAGGCTGGTCTTGATCTCGAATGTGTGGTCTGAGCCCACAGTCCATGACTAGATGCAAATGCATCCAAGCCCAGCCCCCAAGACGCTACAGTTAGGTGGGGGCAGAAGTGGGTATGTGACAAGGCAGCTGTTGCTCGCTGCTTTGAGAGGTACAGATGGACAGACCCTCGGTAGCCACACTGAGCAAGGTTTCAACCATACATAGAAATGGTCCGGAAGGTGGAGGCCAGGACAGGCATGCCCAGAAAAGCAGGAGGTACATGTGACTCCCAGGGAAGAACCCAAAAGACTCGGGGCAGGGGACAGGGATGCCTGCAGAACAGACACTGGCTTTTGGGAACTAAAGAACTCAAAATACTGAGGGCACAACCTGTCACCAGATGAATGTAAATCCCCCACCCAGCATTTTTTCATGATCTTTTGAGTGTGCTTTCAATAACGCTGTGACGTTGCTGCCAAGTTCATTGATATTTTAAGCTTCAGGCTTTTCTTCTGCAAACTCTGGCTGTGTAGTTGCTCTTCTACAAGCACAAGTTAAATGGTGAAAAGAGAAAGCAGTAAGAATCTAGAGAATCCTGTCATTTAAAAAAGTATTTAAAGAAGAATGATACAGGCTCATTGCTTGAAAAAAAAAACAGCTTGTCAACCCACCCTTTGTGGATAACTACTGTTAGGACAGTAGTAGACAGTTCTCTAGTCATTTTTCTACATGTGTTTGTCATGGTACGTATCCCAAAATGAAAGTAAAGTTGCTTTGAAATTTGGTATTGCTTTAAATCAAAGCATTCTGGCCTTGGATATGCCAGAGACGATGGTGGAAATGGCCTGGAAGATACTAAGGACGAAGGTGCTGTGTAAGTCTCGCGGAGTGACTGCTGTGAGGCTGGGTGTCACTGTTTCATCTATTTGCCATCCTTACCATGGGAGATGGGAAGTTACTGCCCCAGGCCCACATTAGAGAAGCAGAACGTGGCTTACGTTCGGGTTCAGGGCCATGCCCAAGGTGACGTGGCAGCAGTCCCCAACCTTTTTGGCACAAGGGACCAGTTTTGTGTAAGATAATTTTTCCACAGGCTCGGGGGGTGGGGATGGTTTTGAGATAAAGCACATTACATTTGTACATAATATTTCTATTACTACATTGCTATAAATAATAATTACACAACTCACCATCATGTAGAATCACTGGGAGCTTTTGGGAGCCCTGAGCTTGTTTTCCTGCAACTAGACAGTCCCTTCTGGGGGCGATGGGAGATGGTGAGAGATCAGGTATTACATTCTCATAAAGAACACGCAGCCTAGATCCCGCGTATGTGCAGTTTACAGTAGGCTTTGCACTGCTATGAGAATCAAATGCCACTGCTGATGTCAGGAGGCGGAGCTCAGGCAGTGATGTGAGTGATGGGGAGTGGCTGTCAATACAGAGGAAGCTCTGCTCACCTGCTGTGTAGCCCAGTTCCTAACAGGCTACGGACTGGGTACTGGTCCAGGGGTTGGGGACCCCTGGCCTATGGGACAGAAAAGGGATCCAAACGCAATCCGACTACTACTTATCCTGGGCTAAGGGGCAGAGGACAGGGCAGTAGACCTCGAGGTTTCTAGGAAGATGTTGCAGTTATGACCTGTGAATTTACTTGCTTAAAAGAAGTCTTTTCTCCATCCTGGCTAACACGGTGAAACCCCGTCTCTACCAAAAAATACAAAAATCTAGCCGGGCGAGGTGGCGGGCGCCTGTAGTCCCAGCTACTCGGGAGGCTGAGGCAGGAGAATGGCGTGAACCCGCGAAGCGGAGCTTGCAGTGAGCTGAGATCCGGCCACTGCACTCCAGCCTGGGTGACAGAGCGAGACTCCGTCTCAAAAAAAAAAAAAAAAGTCTTTTCTCTCTCTCCCCCAATATCTGTGTAAAGTCTCTTAATTCCTCTATTATCTGAAAAATGGGGCCAATATCAACCACCTATGAGATTAAACAGGAGAAGACATTTAGGGTCCGAAGCAAACTCGGGCACATTCTCTGCAAATGGGCTGCCTCTGGCCCTGTTGTGGATCTTGGCGACTGCGGACCTGTCCCTGGGGAGCACCATCAGGTGGATAAACGAGATGTACAACTTGTGAAGATCACCCAAGGGGCCTGAGGAGTGTTGGGGACAAAGACGAGTCTGAGACAGGGAGCCTTGTGCTGAGGCAGGTACAGCACCCCCGTAGAAACGGAATGGGGCTGGATTCGGATCCCAGGCACAAGGACCAGTAGTAGGATGGGGGGATGGAGAACGGATTTCTTTGGAGCTTGGGGCCTGGACTGTGGGAGCAGCTGGGGCAGAGGGACAGGTGTATGGATCTACCATGGACGGGGTACTGAGAGGCATGGCACTGTGGGGTGCATGCATCCCCGGGGTAAACAGTGCCCATTAAAAACTAAAGATGCAATGTGCCTAACTTTCAAGGATGGCTTAAGTTCATAGAGCAGTCTACCAATGCTTTCTAGACGTCAGCTTTCACCATTTCAAGGCTAAAAGATGGCTCTGGGTAAAATTCTGATCATGACCAATGGCTGTGATGCTGCGGGCCTCTTTGTTGGTAGCCCCTGGTCACCTTTAGTGGGTACCTCAGGTTTCAGAGCTGGCTCGGGTTGACATTTCAGAAGGCCTCATATATCATCTACTAGGGCAGGCTAAAGAGGCTGCGTGATGGTTCTGCTGGGGTAAACTGCCTAACTTTCCAAGGATGAAAAGGATTCTCCCTTAATCCTGCTGCTGTTCTAATTCTCAGTTGCCCCTGTCCCCACGTTCCATGGGATGCTCAGAACACATCATGTCTCTGTTGTAATCCCAGCCGCTTCCCTTGCAGTCCTCTCTCCACCACAGCACCCAGTCCAACCAACCCTGGCCAAAAACTTAAGCAGAAGACCCACAGGAAGACAGCGGTGAATGAAAAACGCAGCCTGCCTGCCCCGCGGACTTGAGAGTCCTCCAGTTCCCGTAAGATCATGATGGAGCTGAAAAATGTCACTGACATCACAATGCACCACACTACTCCTATGTCTGAGGTGATGCTGGTGTCAAGCCTACTGCACTGCCAGTCATGGAAAAGATTTGGGCCGGGTGTAGTGGCTCACTGGAGCTCAGGAGTTTGAGATCAGACTGGCCAACATGGTGAAACCCTGTCTCACTCATTGGGAGTGGTGGCATGTTCCTAGAATCCCAGCTACTTGGGAGGCTGAGGCAGGAAAATCACTTGAACTCAAGAGGTTTCAGTGAGCCGAGACCATGCCACTGCATCCCAGCCTGGGTAACAGAGCAAGAGTCCACCTCAAAAAATTTAAACAATTTAAAGGGAAAAGAAAAAAACCTCATCAGTAGGGCTATAAAGAAATATTTTTTACACTGCGTAAGTATTATGAAAGTCAAGAGTTTTAAGAAAACTTGATAAAGTACAAAAGTTAAAAGCAAAGGCTAATTATTAAAGGAAAATATCTTATAAATGTAGTATAGCGTAGGGGTCCCACCTTTGTAAAGTCCCCTAGTGCACGTGACATCCACTTCCCCCTACCACTCACCCAGAACGACTTCCAGTCCTACAGGCTCCAGTCATGGGTACGGTCCGAGGCAGGTGGATAATTTTTCATCTCTTACCCTTTGTAGATACACGAATTCTGCTGTGTTGCAGGTGCCCATGGTATCCAGTACACTCATGTATTGCATAGGTTTGTGTACATGAGCACACTCTTAGGTTCACACACCACCGCAATCACCTAACGACCCCTCTCTCAGAACGTATGCCCATCACTGGGCGACACGTGATTATTTTGCACTGTACACCCTGCGCTAGGCCCCAACGGACCAAACGAGTCACTCAAGCCCAATGCCACCTAATTAAGCTACAACTGTATGGAAGCAGGAAGACCCCCCACGCAGGCGATTGCAGTCTACCCGAGACGAAGTCCCCTCTGTTTAACTCTTAACAAAAACGCAACCTGAGGTAAGTAACCTGATGTTAACCAATCCACTTGTCCCCACCTCACAAAACCTGTTCTACCATTGACCAGTGGGGGCTCTCATCCTATTTTATACAATGGAGGCTGCCTCAATTCGTGAATCATAAAAGCCAGTTGGCTCTATATTTACATTTACTATAATTCTGTCTTTTGACAGTGTTCCCTGAGAAGGCACCAGTGTACACCCTCCCTCTGCTACTCCTGACATAAGGACGGAAGAGCCCTGCTCCCGGGGAAGGCTCACCCCTCCATCGGGCTGTTCCCCAATAGCTTCCTCCAGGACTTTGCAACTCCACAACTCCCCTCTCCCGTGGCCCCACCTGCAACAAAGCCCTAGGCCCTCTGGCCAGTATTGAGCTCTCCATCCCCATCCCAGGAGAACTTAAAAGACTGGTGGGTAGCAACTGACTACTTCCTCTCATCTCAACCCCACTACACTTTTAAAGCTCTCAGGAAGGTCACCAATGACTAATTGGCAAAGTCAACTGGCGGGCTGGGCGTGGTGGCTCACACCTGTAAGGCCAGCACTTTGGGAGGCGGAGGTGGGTGGATCACTTGAAGTCAGGCGTTTGAGACCAGCCTGGCCAACATGGTGAAACCCCATCTCTACTAAAACATACAAAAATTAGCCGGGCGTGGTGGCAGACACCTGTAATCCCAGCTACTCGGGAGGCTGAGGCAGGAGAGTTTGAATCCGGGAGGCGGTTGCAGTGAGCCAAGATCACGCCACTCTATTCCAGCCTGGGTGACGAGCAAAACTGACACACAAAAAGTGGCTTGTTCTAGTTGCAAGTCCTCAACCATTCAGCATCTCCACCCTCTTCTGAGGTTCCTTCCATCTCGCTGAGGACTGCTTTGCCACTAAATCGTGGAGGGTCCTGGGTCTCTTCTGCCTGCACTCCCCACATGTGCTCTCGTCCATTCGGATGGCTCGCCATAGATCCAAACGGCAAAGCTTCCCAAATTCACTGTCGGCCCTGACTTCCCTCTGGAGTCCATGTATCTACCTTGAACATGGCCAAAATGGAAATTGTGGCCAGGTGCAGTGACTCATGCCTCTAATCGCAGCACTTTGGGAGGTAGAGGTAGCTAGACATCTTGAGTTCGGAGGAGTCTGAGGCCACCCTGGGCCGCATAGTGAGACCCTATCACTACAAAAAAAAATTAGCCAGATGTGGTGGCGTGTGCCTGTAGTCCAGCTACCCAGGAGGCAAAGGTGGGAGGACTGCTTGAGCCGGGGACACAGAGGCTGTAGTGAGCCGAGATCACAGCACTCCAGGCGAGGTGACAGATTGAGACCCTATCTCAAAAAATTCAGTATTTTTTCCCCATTAAACTTCTGTTCCTCCTCTGGACTGCCATACTTTAGTAAATGGGGTAACTGCCAACTCCACTGCTCAAACCAAAACTCTGGGAAGCATTTTAACTTTTCCTTTTCACATTCCATACCAAGTCCAACACCCAATGGCCTGTGGCTTCTGCCTCCAGACACGTGTCCGCTGCTTCCACTTCTGTCTGCTGTGTCTCCTAAACCCAGACACCTACCCTTCCTCAGACCAAACCCTTCCATGGCTTCCCACTGCGTTTAGAATCAAATGCAAATGTTTCTGCCTTGACTGTCATTCCATCGTCACTTCCTCCAGCACCGCGGGGACTGCCCGTCATGCCCTAACTTCTCGAGCTTTTGCCCTTTGCCCAAAAGTCCCCTCTAGTCACCCACTACTGCATCGATCTCTCGGAGTTTCTTCACAGCATCTGTCGCTGTCTGAAGTGGCATCTCCCCCGCTATATCCCCAGGGCCTGGAATTACATCTGGTGCACTCAACCAGATGAGTGAAGTCAAAGTGGTCTGTCCTGGTCTAGCTCCTCTATAGTGGACCACTGCCCCCTGGCCCCACGGCACCTTAGACTTGCCAGCTTAGGGAGGTGCGGTATGATGCCACGACACCAGTCTCGCAGTCAGAAAGCCCTGCGTTGGATTTCACACACAACATCTGGGATGTGTCATCGTGGCAAAGCTATTGAACTTCTCCAACCATCACTTTGAGAAAATAACCCATACTCATCTCTCTTATTGAAAGCAAAGATTGTTACTTTTAAAAGACTGTGAATAAGAAAAGCGCCCTCTAAGCCTCACTCAGTGCAATGCGAGATGGCATGAGTCCAGAGGACAAGTGAGCAAAAAAAGACATTTGAAAATTGATAGCCAGGCAGGTGGCGTTACAAGTCAGTGTGATGTAAACAGACCTGATACCACATGCAAAAATACGTAAGGGTCGAGACCGAGACTCCCTGTCATGAAAGCCAGCCTGGGAGATGGCAGCTAGGGAAATGTCCTGCGGGCACGAGGGCCTCCCACATAGCAACTCGAGGGACTGGCAGTCCAGCAGACACGCAGGGAAAGGCAGTGAGTGCCTCATAGCAGAAAGGCTGACCAACGTGTTTCTCAGTATAGTCCAGTGACATCTGCTGCAACCCTTCCACGTGCCAAGAAGCACCGGGGCTACCAGAGGGACTGAGCGAACAGTGCCCCTACTCTGGGAAGTCATACCCTGGGCTCGGGCACCCTCATCTCTCTTCATTTCTCCCTGTACCCAGCAGCTGCCTACAATCCAGTCTCCATGCCACACCTGAGGAACGCCACTGACGCCAGACCGTGTCACTCCTGCCCCAAGTCTGTCTTGGAGAATAAGCCTTCCAATACTCTGCGAGATCCTCCCTGATCAGCACTTTCACCTTTCCACCTCCTCCCCTCCTTCCTGTGACTCCAACCAGCCTCAAGGCTCCTCGGTGGCACCAGGCCCCTGCAAGACAGAAAGGCGCTCCCACCGGCTGACCCCTCACCACCTCCGTCACTTTCTCCGGAGGCCATACTTGCTGCCCTCCCCAACTCCCCTCCCCTGCACCGCCTCTCTTGTATGGCATGCTGGTGTATCTTTGTCCTCTTCCTGAGCACCCCGGCACCTATAGAGAGTGAGCGGCACAGAGCAGGTGCTCAATACAAATTTCTGGAATGAACAATTGCATTCTACAGGGGGAGAGGACATGTTCAAATACATTTACCACCATGAGCCATCAGGAAAATGCAAACTGAAAACGATTAAAAGATGGCTGTTACCAGGCATGGGCAGGGATGCTGAGAAATGGCGCACCTGTGGTTAGCAGAGGCACAAACTGGTGAAACCTGGGAAAACCGAGGCAGGTGTGTGCGTGAGTGAGCCCCTCTGACTTGGGAGCTCCACGTCTTGGTGTCTGCTTTAAGATATTGTTGAGCAAGTTCACAACGACATGGGCGAGGATGTTCAGTGCAGCATCTTTCTGAGGAGGAAACTTGGAAACCACTCCATGCCCGTGTGCAGGACCCACGGACCCGGGATGTCAGGAGTGCAGAAGCAATAGCACATGCTGCCGTTAAAGAGGATGATGCACACCCGTGCACAGGGGCACAGAAACGCCAAGACACAGGTAAGGGAAAAGCTACAGAACAAGAGACATCTGGTCCCATTTTAGTTAAAACTGAAACCTCACATGAAGCAAGCACCCATGTCTACACAGACGCGCCAACAGGCAGAGACGAGGATGCAGCCAAGGGAGATGTTCATGTTTTGCTCCATATACGCTCATCGTTCAAATGGTTTAACCCAGAACTTATTCACACATTGCTCATTTAAAAACAGTAAAGAACAAAGCATCCTGGCTGGGCATGGTGGCTCAGACCTGTTATCCCAGTGCTTTGGAAGGCCAAGGTGAGAGGATCACTTGAGGTCAGAAGTTAAAGACCAGCCTGGGTAACATGATAAAACCCTGTCTCTAGTAAAATACAAAAATTAGCCAGATGTGGTGGCACACGCCTGTAGTCCCAGCTACTTGGGAGGCTGAGGCAGGAAAATCGCTTGAACCTGGGAGGCAGAGGTTGTAGTGAGCTGAGATCGTGCCACGGCACTCCAGCCTGGGCAAAAGAGTTGAAATTCCATTTCAAATCCCAGCACTTTGGGAAGCCGAGGTGGGTGGATCACAAAGTCAGGAGTTCGAGACCAGCCTGGTCAACATGGTGTAAACCCTGTCTGTACTAGGGGAAAAAAAAAAAAATTAGCCGGGCATGGTGGCGCGTGCTTGTAATCCCAGCTACTCGGTAGGCTGAGGCAGGAGAATCACTTGAACCCAGGAGGCAGAGGTTGCAGTGAGCCAAGATTGCGTCATTGCACTCCAGCCTGGGCAACAAAAGTGAGACTCCATCTTGGGGGCGGGGGAGTGGCGGGGAAAGAACAAAGTATCTTGAGAAAGAGCCCACAGCTCCTGCTTAGCCCCCTGGAGTGCTCTGCTGGGCCCCTCCTCCGGCACTGTGACGGCAGGTGTGCACCTGCCCTGCCTGGTCTAAGCAGCTGGAGCTGGTCTCAGCTGGTCTACACCATGCTCAGCAGGTTGGAGTGTGTCAGATCTGGTTTTTGGCAACCAGAACTACTTATAATACATTCAACTTGTGAGCACGTCTGGCAAACTCTGAGCAGATGAGCTTCCTTCTCTGCCTGCCTCGTCAGGGCATTTCCCAGGGCTGGGCAACCACTCATTTTCCCTTTCCTCTGTGTGCCGGACGGGTGGCCCTAGGCGGCAGCAGTCTTGTACGATCTCCCTCTGTATTCCTGAGTCCCCATCTGCTAGCATGGCCACTGGAAATAACTGCAGCTGTATACTGACTTAAGGATCCAAAAATCCCAGGAAGACCCCGGAGCTGTGAGCCAGATGCCCAAGGCCTCCCCAGCTTTCAAGCCCCAGGCCAAGCCTGAACAACATGGAGGTGAGTGTTGCTTTGCAGTTACTGTCTCTAATTAGTGTCCACAGCCTCTTAAAGCTGACCGAATCCCACTCTCCTAACTTCAGGCCCTCAGACAGTGCCTGCTGCACTCAATACAATCCATGCTCCTGATGATGCGGCAGATGAGGCACAATCAGCTCTGCCGCCCTTGCCTTTCCCCTGCCCCCATGTCCACGTCTCCCCAGGCCCTGCCATCTGCAACCTGCCATGCCCTCTCCTCTCTGGCAGGTCAGGGCCTCACACTGCTGGCTGTTCCCTCCTCCAGGACGACTCAAATCCCAGAGCGGAGACGAATTCACATCTGAGCTCAGAGGTGCCTTCACCGGAGATATCGTGTCTCTTATCAGTCCCCCACTCGAAATCTTCTCCCGACCCTTGTGAATGCCCTTCATGGCCTTGTCTCCCACTGCAGTCCTTCCATCTGTTTGCTGTTTCGTTTTTTTTCAGTCACCCCATGAGAATGTAAACTCCATGAGGGCAGCAACTTGGCTGGCCTGTGTGCCAGTGCTGGGGACATCATCAAAGAATGAAGGCCTATTTGGCAGGCTATTTTTGAGCAAGATTCCTGAGGCCCGATGGTTGGTGATGAGATGGACCGAGGTATTTCACTCCAGCTCTTGAGCTGGAAGAACCGAACATGTCCTCAACACTGCTCTGCGCCAGGCACTGTCCTTGCTGTCTTACAGGTATTGGCTTATTAAACCCTCACAGAAGCCAGGAGGGAGGTCCCATTATCACCACCCCTTCCAGATGAGGAAACTGAGGCACAGAAGCTAACTGGCGCGGGCTTAGAAGCCCCGTAGGAGGCAGAGTTGGGCTGTGGAAGCAGCTGTGTGACTCTATGGCCCTCCTCTGCCTCATCTGCCATTTGTTTCCGTTTCTGCAGAATTTGTAGATTAAGCTGTACTGGAACGCAGCCTCACTCAGGCATTTCCGTATCAGCCATGTTTGCACTCACTGAGAAAGTACAGCTGAGTGGCTGAGACAGAGATTCAGTGCCCCAGAAATCCTTCCCATCCGAGCCCGGACTTGCCACCTGTTTTAGAGACGGGGACCAGCAGGAGCTGCTGTCACATGGCACTGAGTTGGGCACAGCCTGGCTGAGGGATCTCACTGCATCCTCACAGCAGCTCTGTGTGGTTGAGTATAGCGGTCTCCACCTTACAGATGAGCAGACGGAGGCTCAGAAACATCATCTGCCCGGTCCTGTATCCCCAGCAGCTAAGCAGCAGAACTGAGACGGGGACACAGAAGTTTGACGCCCATGTGCTTCCGAAGTGGGCCCCCGTTACGTGTATGAAGCAGCCAGGAAGTGATTATTTGTCAGCTGCTCCCTTCCAGAAGCTGGCTCACCACCTGAAAGGAGGGTGGCACTTTTATCCTACCGCACAGGAACGGAAACCAAACCTCAGAGAAAATACTGGCTGGGTTGATGCCTCAGACTCAGATCTGATTCCAACACCAGAATGTGTTCCAGCCTTTTAAAAGCAGGGCTTCTCAACTTTGGATGCACCTTAGAATTACCCGGGGAACTAGAAAAAATTACTGATGCTCAGGGCCAAAGATTAATGTTGCATTAACCAGGCAGGGCCTGGCCTCCATTTTTAAAAGCATGCCGGGTGATCCAACGTGCAAGCTGTGGTTGAGACCCCAACTTGAAAGTAATCGTACCATTAGGGAAGTTCTGCAAATGGAAAGACTAGCCCCCAAAAGAATGATTCCACGTATCTCTGAGGTTACAGGTGGCTTTTTGGTGGGTTGAGAAACTGGTTAAACATTCAACGGTGTCTGAACCTTCTGGAGAAGTGATTTTTAGACTGTCCTCAGAACATGGCAGATCTGAGAGCACTCTGTTCCCGAAGAATCACTGCAGGAAAGTCTGCACGATGGTGCCGAGGGTTTTCTGAGATGCTCCCGGCAGCTATGGACCACTGTTTCATCATTTCAGACCAGATTTCATCCAAAGAAAGAGAGGATCAATGAAGATGAAAACTCCCCACTTCCTTCACCTGGATGGCACCTTGCTTAGGAGCCCATCACTTGGCCAGAGAAGAAATATTTAGATCGAGAACACCTTTCCGCTGTGCCCTAAGCCATTCTACGTTTATGATTCAACTAAAAATTTATTTCCGCTTACATGAAACCAGCAATGCTGAGCTGCTCCTCCCCTCACACGTTTCCTCCCAGAGTCTATCGTGAAAATACCACTCAAAAAGCATCCGTAAAAAGGTAAATCAGGCAAAACATATTCTTTGCTCCATCTTCCTTACCTCAGCTCTTCAGCCTCAGTATACTTTTTGAACTATTTTATTTCATCACCTTTTTTGAATAGGCAACACAGAAAGGACTGCAGAATGAGGTGGTGAACGCATGAAAAAGTGACTCTCCCCACCTTGGTCCTCCGGTAAGCCACGGTTATTTTTTAATGTATCTTCCTAGAGGTATCCATTACATATAGAAGCATGTATGTATGCACAGGTGTGAGTATATATCCTCATATTGGCTTTTTTTTTTTTTTTTTTTGGAGACTGAGTCTCCCTCTGTCTCCCAGGCTGGAATGCAGTGACGCAATCTCAGCTCACTGCCACCTCCACCTGCAGGGTTCAAGCAGTTCTCCTGCCTCAGCCTCCTGAGTAGCTGGGACTACAGGCATGCACCACCATGCCTGGATAATTTTTGTATTTTTAGTAGAGACGGGTTTTCACCATATTGGCCAGGCTGGTCTCAAACTCCTGACCTCAGGTGATCCATCCACCTTGGCCTCCCAAAGTGCTGGGATTACAGGTGTGAGCCACTGTGCCCAGCCCATATTTGCTATTTCTAAAAATAGAAAGGGATTATGTGTGGTACTTTTGCATGCTTTTTCCTCCTAGTGATTATGTCGTGGAAATTTTTTCCACGTGATACGGAAGGTATTCCCTTCCATGTAGGTGTACATCAGCCTCCGTATTCTAGCCCATAGGTTGGCAAACTTCCTATAAAGGGTGAGACTGTAAACATATTAGGCTACAGGGAGCCATTCCATCTCAGTTACAACTCTTCAACTTTGCCCTTATAGCAAGAAAGAAGCTATAGATGAAGTCTGAATGAATGGGCATGTTCCAATAAAGCTTTATTTACAAAAACAGGCAGAAGGTAGGATTTGGCCTGTGGGCTGTCATTTTCTGACCTCTGTTCTAGTCTGAACCATCTTTGGCTGTTTCACCACAGTCATATGGCCACACGGGGCCAAGGAAGCAAGGCCTGCTGGCACGGGGGACAGAAACCATGATGGGCCTTGGCTGCAAATGGAAATTACCTGTTAATTACCAACAGCTCTCAAAGTAAATGCTGCAACAGACTGTATGGCGACTCTCCTGGCCCTAAGCAGCATCTGGGCCATTAAGATGCCAGCTGCCTCAAGCTGGTTTTGGCAGCTATGCTTTCTTTCCAGAGACTGTGTAGAGGGTGAGGGCTCTGGAGTGGAAAAAGGCCTTCGGGCTGGGGTCCTAGGGTGGACCTCTCACACTCCAGTCCTTACTGGCTGTGTGAGATAGAGGACGAAAAATGACACGGGCATCTTTGTGTGTGTGTGTGTGTGTGTGTGTTAAGATCTCCCTGTCATCCAGGCTGGAGTACAGTGGTGCAGTGGTTTGATCTCGCTTCACTGCAACCTCCACCTCCCAGATTCAAGAGATTCTCCTGTCTTAGCCTCCTGAGTAGCTGGGACTACAGGTGCACACCACCACCCCTGGCTAATTTTTGTATTTTCGGTAGAGATGGGGTTTCACTGTGTTGGCCAGGCTGGTTTCCAACTCCTGACCCCAAGTGATCTGCCACCTCAGCCTCCCAAAGTGCTGGGACTACAGGCATGAGACACCATAGCCAGCAGACACAAGCATCTTGAGGGGACCTGGCCCATGCAGACACTCCATGAACAGCAAATGTGATCATGATGTTAATTGCTAAATCAAAGGTCAAAACTCTATCCCAGGATTGTCCATCTGCTGTGTCCCCAAGAAACGACACCGTGTAACATAAAGCCGAACACCACGATGTCTGTCCAGCTGCAAGAGTGGCCTCACCTTCTAAGATATTGCACAAGCTTTTTATGCTGCCTGCAAAGAACCCAAAACATGGGAGAGCAGGGACCTCGCTTGTCCTGCTGCTTGAGGGTTCCCCAAGCACCGGGCCATAGCAGGTGCTGGAAAATACCTACAGCCCAAGTGAATGCCCGTAAGTGCAGGGTCCACACCAAGGGCCCTGGCTGCAGAGCTGCGGAGCTGAGAGCTAGACAGGGCTGGGCCCGCCGGGGGAAAACACCAGCCCAGCTCTGACCCAGAGCTGTGGCGGATGGGGGATGAACTCAGCACAGAAAACACCTTGGAGCCTGGGACCTGCCCCTCCTACAGCAGCACAAAGCCCTGTGGTGCTCTGGGCTTTAAACTTCAGTTCCTGCTTAGTTGACACCAAATGAGGTTCCTGAGGAGCCTCTTCCTCTGTGGGGCTTGGACAGAGGATCCCGGCCTAGAGTGGGACTTACGGGCAAGCCACCATCATGGAAAGGCCCCAGACAGTTTCACCCTCAAGGCATCTGGTTCAGACAAGACAACCATGACCACTCATCCTGAAAGCGCAGTACTGTCCAAGAGACACAGATGCTACAGGGATGTGGCACAGTCTGGGGGGCCAGGGGTAGGTTAAAAAGAAGGAGACCTTGGAAAGTGTGGGACTCCCTTCCACGTGGGTGCAGAACCCACACTGTCATCCCCATGGACGCAACAAGCTGGGAGAGCAGCGCTCCAGGGACAGCAGCCTCCACCCTTCCCAGTCAGGTCCACACCCGGTGAGCCAGGAGGAAGAAAAGGTGACCCAACACCATGGCAAGATCCAGTGTGACTGTGGGAGTCCCTGTGGGATGAGCAAGGGAGCGAGTGTATGTGGCCAGGATTAAGAATGAATAGGGATAGAGAACTCCTGCTGGACCCAATAAATGGACCTCAGTGTCCCTTAGCAACACCTTTTTATGTCATGCCTGGCCCTGCCCATGCCAGAGGTGATGCCTGCCTTCCTATAAGCATGGGTAGTGCAAAAGTCTGGGATGCCACCTTCACTCCAGACTGCTGGGCCACACGGCTTCCTCCCCGCTCCCAACAGACTGTGAGCACCGCAAGGGCAGACCGAGGTTGAGGTGTCCCTGAACCCCCGGCACAGCCCCTGTGGAGCTCTAGAAACGCTACTGAAGGAAGTGGCTCATTTTGCCGGAAGCCCAGTTTGGAACTCGGGGCTCAGTAAGGCTATCCCTGCAGCACATCCTTGTGCCCATCCTGCTTGGCCAGGCAAGTGTGAGCAGCTGTAGCTTCACAGCAAGACGCTTAGGCAGTGATGAGTGCCACACTACGCAGATCCCAGACATGAACTCAGGGGCCAGCTTTCACTACAAGAGATGGTGCCCAGGGCGGCAATCCTACCTCTGTCCCATGGGACAGCTTGGTGGTGCTGAGGCTGACTCCATGGGGATGTATTTAACCCTCCTTGTGAGGTAAGGAGATGCTGTTGACCCCATCTCGGGACTGTTCTTTCAGTTCCTCACTCCTCTTTCACATCCTCATTCAAACTAGCAGCACGTACTGGTAGCTCTGCTTTGAGAATACCCCTCCCAGGCTGCCCGAGGCACCATCCCCTCTCCCCAGGGTGACTACAGGGTCCCCTGCCTGTTCCATCACCCTCTGCTGGCTGCACATGGCAGCCAGAGTCCCCTTGGCTGCAAGGCCTCTGTGCCCGGGCTCCCCTGCCCTGGCTTCCCTGCTGTTTCTCCAGGGGGCCAAGTCCTCACAACCTCAGGACCTTTGCACCTGCTGTGTCCACTGCCTGGCTCACTGCCTCAGGTCTCCACTTCATGTCAGACTATCCTTGTGGTCTTCCTGGACCATAAACGGCACATCCCCAGCAGGCTTCTTTCCCTCCCCAATGACTGTGATGTCCTTTCCTGTCTTCTCACTGGGAATCGCCACCTGACATACACCCATCTACTTGGCTATTCAATGTCTGTGTCCCCCATAAGGGCAGATGCTTTGTCTCATCTGCTGTTGAACTATCAGGATCTGAAATGGTGCACAGTAAGTACTAATTGGAGGGATGGGTGGATGGAGGGGCAGGGAATTTACCTCCTCTTCATCTCTGCTCTCATCCTCCTAGGGCTTCGGGCTGTACTCCCAGCCCAGCCCTGGGAAAACCAAACCAGCCTGATCTCACCTGTGACTATTTAATCTTAACCCCTTTATTTTCATGTATTTTGAAAGCAATCCTAATCACTTGTTTTTAAAATTTCCTTTAATAAACGTTCTTGCAAGGAAGGTAGCTGCTTAAATGTCTCTGTAATTTTCTCATCATGTTTTCTTAGTTTTCTAGTCAAAATAACAGCTTTAATCACAGCAGTTCTAGATGGATTCAGAAATGAAAAATTTTCCCTCTTCTTGGTAATTGTTTATAATTATCAGTAAATCAATCTGGCATTTATGTTCTACCCATATTATCCTTCTTGGGTTGGTGATATAGTTTGGCTGTGTCCCCACCCAAATCTCATCTTGAATTCCCACGTGTCGTGGAAGGGACCCAGCAGGAGATAACTGAATCACAGGGGCAGGTCTTTCCTGTGCTGTTCTTGTGACAGTGAATAAGTCTCACGAGATGCAATGGTTTCATAAGGGAGAGTTTCCTAGCACAAGCTCTCTCTTTGCCTGGTGCCATTCATGTAAGATGTGACTTGCTCCTCCTTGTTTTCCACCATGATTGTGAGGCCTCCCCAGCCATGTGGAACTGTGAGTCCATTAAACCTTTCTTTCTTCTGTAAATTGCACAGTCTCAGGTATGTCTTTATCAGCAGTTTGAAAATGGACTGATACAGTTGTACCAAGGATGGAAAAGAGAGGTCAAGTTTTCCTCTAAAGCAATGAGTACCTACTATGCGCCTGGTTACTTTACATTCCTTGCATCACCCCCGTTAGTACGTTACCAGATGGAGGTTATTAGCTGTGTTTTGTGGATGAGGAAATACAGGGTGCACAGGGGCAAATACATTGTCCAAAGTCACACAGCTAAGTGAAAGACTGGGGACTCAAACCCAGGACTGCTTCACTCCCATCATGTGAACTCAAGTGTGTTTTGTTTTGTTTTTGCATCCAGGTATTCAAACTATAGTCCCCAATGAAGCACACATCCTGCCCTTAGTTGTCAGAATAATACATAAATATTAATAGCCCCAAACATCTGGAATGCTCCAGGTACCCCACCCCAACGCCCACAGCTTAGACTCTCCTCTCAGTGACTCTCAAGGAGAGGTGGTCACTCCCCCAGAGATCTGGAGAGTCACAGCAGGGAGGCCCCTGTGCCAGTTGAGTTGTTGGGGGCTGAGCGAGGCAGCAGGAGACCAGGCTGGGCATCTGCAGGGCCGGGCAGGCTCAGCTGAGGGTCATCCCTGCCCTACCCACTGCAGCCCCCCAAGTAGGCTCTGGGTGGAGACTCGAAGGGCCCCTGTGTGCTCAGTGGTGAAAGGTGCTGTTTAAAGGCTGCCTCTCCATCTCAGGTTAAAATCTGAACGCTTCATGGTGACCTTGTCTCCTGCCACCCACATGGCACCAGCCACTCCCCTTAACCTGGAGTCTAGAGGCTGGGAAGGGCCATAGACCAGACTCGGAGAACAGAAGGAAACAGCCAGACCCTTGCTTTCTGTATGTCTGGATTCCAGAGGAAATGGGTTCCTCTGTCGATTCAAACATTTCTCTGTAAATCCTATGCTGGCAGAGGCCCTGGTCACGCACTCTGACAGGATACACGGTTTAACCACGGCTGCAGGAGGAGAGTCACCAGCATCCTATCCGTCCACAAGTCCTGGAAGGAAGAGTCCTGGGGGTGGCGACAGGCAGGAGCTGGCTGGGACTGTGCACCTGTTGTGTGACAATGGGTTGTTGCCATCTGTATGCACTGTAAGTATATGACACCCTTGTTCTGGGGGGTGCAGGTCTTCCAAATGTGAAGAGGGCCACGTGGCAAACCAATTTCTCAACAGTACTCTTTGGAGCTGCTTGAGAGCAGAGGCCCTCTCCCTGTCATTGCCTGCCCCACCCCTTCCTTTTTTGTACTGATCATTTTTGCTCCTCTGAGGGCTGGCAGTGTCTGTATTTCATAGCTGTGCTACGGAAGTGGGGCCTCACAGAGATGGCTACCGCAGCCCAGGTCTGAGTGCTGGCAGAGTGCATTTCGTGGCTGTGCTAGGGGAGTATGGCCTCATAGAGCTGGCTACTGAAGCCCAGGTCTGCTGCTTCCTAGCTGTGCCACCTTGGACAAGTTACTCAACCTCTCTGAGCCTCAGTTTCCTCATCTGGAAATAGAGTGAACAAGGGTTGATGATGATAACATCTAACAATTATTGATTACTGGCCCATTGACCACAGGGCCAGGGCCAGGATTGCTTTCAAAATACATGAAAATAAAGGGGTTAAGATTAAACAGTCACAGGTAAGATCAGGCTGGTTTGGTTTTCCCAGGGCTGGGCTGGGAGTACAGCCCAAAGCCCTAGGAGGATGAGAGCAGGGATGAAGAGGAGGTAAATTCCCTACCCCTCCATCCACCCATCCCCCCAATTAGTACTTACTGTGAACCATTTCAGATCCTGATAGTTCAATAGCAGATAAGACAAAACACACTTGAGTTCACATGACGGGAGTGAAACAGTCCTGGGTTTGAGTCCCCAGTCTGTCACTTAGCTGTGTGACTTTGCATAACATATTCTCCCCTCTGCACCCTGTATTTCCTCATCCACAAAACAGAGCTAACAACCTCCACCAGGCCTGCACGTGGGCATTTCCCCAAGGAGTTCTTGCTGAATAAGTCAGCATGAAGCAGTGGTCAAGAGCTTGGGTTCTAGAATCCTGGCTCTGCAGTTTACCAGCCGGGGGACCCAGAGCAAGTCCCTTCATCTCCCTGGGCCAAAGTTTCCCGTCCTATTGAAGGGATGGTGGAGGGAGAGAATTCGAGTAACAGCTCTCTCAAAGGCTTCGTGAGAAGTAAATAGAACCTGGCATGAATCTGCTGATCGCAAGGCCTGATGTGGAGTCAGGAATGACAACTCACTAAGAAATGCCTGCGGAACAATGAATCCCTCAGTGGAACGTTCCGGAGAATTTTCCTAGGCCACACAATTACCCACAGAAAAATGCCATCTAGACCCCCCTAACCCCAATCACGAAATCAGCCTCTTCAGAATAAGACAGTGTAGAGAAAGAAACTTCCAAGTCTCCACAGCTGACAGATACTTAATGTTTGAGCAGACACGCCCCATGACGCCTTCCACTCCCCAGCATCACCGCTCCTTTCCAACAGTACTCACTTTTGCTGCCTCGTGACTTCGGAGTCCACCTTCCCTGACCCTACCTGAGCATCAGGAGGCAAACTTCCCGTGTGGCCTGGAGGCCATTCTCAGAGTCTAAGGTCCTGAGCTGCAATCTGGGTGTGGTGAGGAACTGGCTGCCGTGGTTCTGGGCCCTTGGCCGATGTGCACACCACCCCTTCCCATCCACCGTGTTCTTAGGAATGATGCCAGTGAAGATGGTGGGATTACAGACTTCTTTACTATAACAGCCTTTCGCAACCAAATCTGCTGAAAGCCCTTTGCCCCTACAAATGTGACTCCCATGGCTTTGCAATGTGATGAGTCAACGGGGTCTCGAGTCCGGGGTCTTTGCATTTAACTCATGGCGTGACCTCGGCTAAGACCATTTCTCCCAACAGATGGGCTCCTCGCTTAGAACAAGAGGGTGTTGGATTCCACCTTCAGCAATCCAGGATAAAGGAGTAAGCAAGCTCTTGTAGTGTGGCAACAGGATGTTCCATCACTGGGTTCTCTTCCAAATATGAAGGTTCCCTGTCTCATGGGTTGGGAGAAATCTCTACAGCACCAGACACATCTTGGAAAATAAACTTGGAAAATCTCCCCCAATCAAACCCACTGCAACGCCAAAATTCATTAATTCCCGTGGTTAATATTTTCCAGTACGACCGCCTTGTTGAATGCAGGCTGGAAGCGCGTCTAGAGACAGATGGCACCAGCTGCGGAGTGCTGGGGCACTGCCCACTCCATTGGGGAGGATGAACTGGGACGCGCCACAGAAGCGTGATCTCATGGCTCAGTGGGCGTGGAAGGCTGGGCCAAAGGTGTCACAAGCTTCTTACACAACGACTCGCCAGCACAGGTGGCTGTGGCTTTACTGACAGCTGTACACCAGACCCCGCAGCATGAACATATGTTTGCCCACCCACCTTCTCTCCTTTCGGGGAATTGTGCCCCCTCCTTCTGGAACGATCATGTTCAGTCCATGAGCTTAGGTGGGCTGAACGCCCTGCCCCTCTGCCCCAGATTTGGCTAATCAAGGTGCTCCACTCCCCGGGCCACAGGCATGGACCCAGATGCGCTGATGACCCAAGGCTGCATCAGTCAGAATCTCTCTAGAATTTCTGCTGCAGCTCTCAGGAGCAACAGGATGAATGAGATTTTTCCTAGGACTTTTATAGGAGCTGGTGAGAACACTCATCCTTCAGGGCCTGGATCTAAACCATCCATAAGGTACGCAGCTGCCAGGATCCATCTTTCCACCAGACAGAACAGGCTTGAGCATGAAACCAGCAGGGTCCTGGTGACAGTACTGGAGCCTCTGGATCCAGCCACTCCTGAAGCTAGCTGTGTCCCTGGACTTCACAGTTACATGAGTAGTAAGTCCTCCTTTTCTGCTTTAAGCTAATTTGAAGTGGGGCTCTACAGTTCTGCTAAGCAGAGTCCCTACTGACACACACCATGTTTCTGAGACCTCTGCAGAATCAGACATGTAGCATTTCTGAGTATCTCTCATGGGTCCACACACCTTACTGGATGCTTTTACTTCCCTTACCTATTTAACTAATACTTTGTTTAAAAAAAAAAAAAGAGAGAGAAAGAAAAAGAAAACAGGCAGCGATAGTCCAGGGCTTATCTGCACAGGATTGAACAGTAAAAGAGACTGGGACCCACACCAGCCTGGCCCCAAAGTCCACGCTCCCAACACTCTGCCTTCAAACAGAAGTTTAAGTGTTAGACCCACGCTGGGCGCGGTGGCTCGAGCCTGTAATCCCAGCACTTTGGGAGGCCAAGGCGGGTGGATCATTTGAGGTCAGGAGTTTGAGATCAGCCTGGCCAACATGGCGAAACCCCAGCTCTCCTAAAAAGACAAAAATTAGCTGGGCATGGTGACGGGCCCCTGTAATCCCAGCTACTCAGGAGGCTGAGGCAGGAAAATTGCTTGAACCCGGGAGGCGGAGGGTGCAGGGAGCTGAGATTGTGCTACTGTACTCCAGCCTGGGTGACAGAGCAAGAGACTGTCTCAAAAAAAAAAAAAAAAAAGACCCAAGCTCTAACACCAGCTCTAAAACTTACTTGCTGTGTGATCTTGGGCAAGGACCTCCATTTCTCCATGCCTCAATTTCCTCTTCTATAAAACAGGAGTAAAAATAGATCCTACCCCTCTTCGAGTTGCAGATTCCAGGAGACCCTGCATGGAAAAGGCTTAGCGCAGGGCCTGACAACCAGCAGGAGCCCAGGCAGCGTGGGCTGAATTGGAAATGGTGGCTCAATTTAGGGATCCGTTGGGAAGAGACAATATTGCAGGATTTGGACTAACCGGCGACTAGGAATATCTTTGCCAAACTAATTTAAAAAAAAGAAAACAGAGCGGTGCCACAAACCTGAGCCCTTCTGGACTCATGAGACAAGCCAAGTCTCTGAAGTGCATCCACCGTCCTCCTGTGTAGACCCAGGATGTACTGCAGGCAAAAAATCAGTGGAAAATAACTGTTGCTTCATCATGATAAACATTCATCCAACATCGACTGGTTTCCAGGCATGTGCTACAAAACTGGGAGAAGAGGGGAAGAGACGAGGTTCCAGTCCTCTGCACCTTTCCATCCCAGGGGGCGGGAAATGCAGGTCAGCACCAGGCACTGGCTGCCACAGTAGGGGAAAGACAGCAGGTGACAGGAATCCAGAACCCACTCCCCACCCAGGGTAGTGGTAAACGGGTGCGGCACGGCTGCGTTAGGAGCTGGCTGAAGGAAGATGTGGTGGAGCCCGATAGAGATGTGGCCCAGGGTGTGACCTCAGGATCAAGGTCCGGAGTGGAGAGCGATTAGGCAGCCTGACAAGGGAGGCTGATGAACAGCTACACGCTGGAACGGTTATGACCTGGGACTCGCATCACAGAGGTCTGGGTCTGAGATCCTGGCTCCATCACGCACTAAGTCTGGGTCTTTTGAGACGTTGATGACTCTACCTGAGCCTCGGTTTCTTTATCTGTACAGTGGGCCTGCATATGGTAACTGCCCTCACAGGGAATTCTGTGAAGATTAAAGAAGGTAATTCTGGCACTCAGAAGTGCTCCATCAGGGCTGACCATCCCCACGGTTAGCTGTATTCCCCTGCTCCTGTCATTCTCTCCCTGACACGATACCATACATGGTTCCATAGGCCTTCTTTCCATGCACCAATATTCCATAAAACTTCCGGATAGGCAATGCTGAGGAAGGGGTTCCAGGTCTGGGTATGATGTACTAAGGTCACCTCCCCCTGTGTCTCCTACCCAGTCAGCTTTCAAACCTGGAGCAGATGCACAAGGCAGCTAGTCAATGACTCAGGAAAGTGAAAAGCAGCAGGCTGACTGCGGAGATGACCAGCTGTTGCTTTCCCATCAAACCTGCAGTGAGTTCACCATTTTTCCCCTCTAGCATCCTCCAGCCTAAACTGCAGGCAGCTTGACCCCAAAAGTTGGGCAGGGGATGAACAGACAGGGCTCTCAAAGAAGCCCTCCAGCTCTGGCTCCAGGAGTGGAAAAGGGGACTCCTATGCTCAGAAAGGATGGAAGGGATCTTGTTTTTCTTTTTTTTCCTTTCGCCTCTTCTCTCATGCCTCCGCCTGCAGTGGTCCTCAAGCACCTGACACTCTCGGAGAGGGGCAGTAAGATCAGTGGTTCCCCAAGGATGCCCAGGTCTTCATCCCTGGAGCCTGTTCATATGTCAGCTTCTATGACAAGAGGGACTGGCTGCTGTGGTTACATTCAGCCTTTTGAGATGGGGAGATGATCCTGGACTCTTCAGGTGCACCCCGTGGAATCTCAGGGTCCCAGAGTAGTTGCTGGGAAGCAAGGAAGGGACCATGGCATGGGCAGCTTCCAGGAAGCCGGGAAAGGGATCCTGCCCCACGGCCTCCAGAAGGCACCAGCCCCACCGTAGCCCAGTAAGACGGATCTTGGACTTCCGGCCTCTACAGCGGCTGGAGAATAAATCTGTGCAATTTTCAGCCATGAAGTTTGTGTTAATTTGTTATGGCAACAATAGGAAATTAACACAGCGGAAAACCTTCCTCTTTAATCAGAAGAGCTGTGGTCCCAAGAGGGTGGGGCCAACCCATAATGCCTCTCTTTTGTCCTGTCCTCCCTCCACTTGACCTTGGGTGGGGGGCAGTAGGGGGTTGGGGAGCGGTTAGCCATGGGAAGTAGGTTAACCTTGACCCAATCCTTGCACCTTAGACAAAAGTCCACTCAAAACGAATCACAGATCTAAATGTAAAGCTATAAAACTTTTAAAGGAAAACCTAGGAGAAAATCTTTATGACCTGGGTTTAGGCTAACAGTTGGTAGACATGACACCAAAAGCATGATCTCGGACAGAAAAAAAAAAATGAATTTCATCAAAATTAAAAAGTTGTCTCATACAAAAGACACTGTTAAGACTGAAAACTAAAAAGACAAGCTGAAGACTAGGAGAAACTATGAACAAGGCACGTGTTCGACAAAGGTCTTGTATCCAACATACGCAACTCCCAAAACTCAACCTTTGTAAAACCACAAACAGCCTAGTTTCTAAGAATAGGCAAAATACTTGAACACACACTTACTTCCCCAAAGAGGATGTGTGAAAGAAAAATATGCACGTGAAAAGATGCTCAACATCATTAGTCATTAGGGAAATGCAAATTAAGACCACGATGAGATATTCTGCATCCTTGTGAACGGCCACAGTGAAGAATCATGAAAGTATCAAATGCTGCCCACGCTGCAGAGCAACTGGACCTCTCGTACACTGTGGGAATACACAGTTTTTTACATTTAGCATAGGACCCAGTCATTCACGCTTAGCTATTCGCAGTAGAGAAATGAAAACTTTTGTTCACACGAAAAGCTGCACTTGAATGTTTCCATCAGCTCTATTCAAAATTGCCAACAACTGGAGACAACGCAAGTATCCTTTATGAACAGATAAAAAACCATGGTATATCCATTTAACCAAACACTGCTCAGTAGTGAAAACAAACTGCTGACTCACCCAACAACTTGACACTTCTCAGACATGCTAAGTGAAAAACGCCAGCTTCAAGAGGTTGCTTACCATATGATTCCATTTATATGACATTCCTCAAAGGACAAAACTAGAGGGGGAGGGACAAGGGCTTAGGGTTGGGGGAGGGTGCGGCTAGAAAGAAAATGAGGGAAAAGCATGAAGAAGCTTTGTGGGGCGATGGAACTGGTCTATATCTTGATGGTGATGGTGGTTACTCAAATCTATACATGTTTTTAAATTCACAGACCTGAACAAGAACAACAAAAGTCAATTGCACTGTATGTTAATTTAATTTAAATGTTTTTTGGTGAAAGTCAAGCCAAGCAGGGCTCTGATCAATCTATTAAACGTGGCTCTATCCCAGAATACACAGAGTGATGTCTTTCTGGGCCCCATTGTGGATTCATGGATGGTTTGGGCTCGAATTACTAGTCTGTGTTCCATCTTCTCCCTCTTTATAATATCACTTGTCTTAGCATTTCACAGCAGTGCCACACACGTACAGACACCCTTTTTGCTGCCTAGAACAGGTCACCAATCTGTGCAGGCGCACAAATGGCTCCATCATCTACCCTTCTCTGTGCCCCCCCTTTGCCACAAGACTTTGCAGTGCCCTCCCACTCTGACTCTGGTTTCTACCTTGTGACCCCCCTTGGCAATGGGACATCAGCCGATGTGACATACTCAGAGCTTGGATGGTACCTGTATGGGTGGGCTTGCCCTGTCTGTGCTCCCTGCTGTACGTACCCAGGCTGGCCTGCTGGTCCTGGGAGGAGGATGAAAGATCTGTGGATCTTTCCGTTTCACGGCCCAGTTTTTCCATTATTCCTAGTCAAGGCCATCCCGCATCCACAGCCACCTACTGATTCCCAGACACAGAAGCCAGCTCAGCCAAGACCAGCTAAGCCTCCTAGCCCATCACCTGATGCATAAGCAATATGTTATCATTACATTCCACCTTTAAAAAAATCATAGATATTTGTTACACAGCATCAACATGGCAGGAGATAACTGATAACCAAACCAAGTAACCATTCTCAGTTATCACTCCCAGACATCATTTTAAAAGTGCAAGGGGAGGCCGGGTGCAGTGGCTCATGCCTGTAATCCCAGCACTTTTGGTAGGTCAAGGCAGGAGGATCACCTGAGGTCAGGAGTTCGGAACCAGCCTGGCCAATATGGTGAAACCCTGTCTCTACTAAAAATACAAAAATTAGCCAGGCGTGATGGTGCAAGCCTGTAATCCCAGCTACTGGGGAGGCTGAAACAGTAGGATCACTTGAACCTGGGAGGCGGCGGTTGCAGTGAGCCGAGATTGCGCCACTGCCCTCCAGCCTGGGCGACAGACTGAGACTCCGTCTCAAAAATAAATAAATAAAACTAAAAAGTGCAAGGGGAAATGCAGAAAGCTATGAGTTTGCTTGACCTACTGAGAAGAAACCTCTCACCAAGATCAATTATACTTCAGCGGGACAGGATGATTTTGGTCTATAAATGGCAGACAATTTCCTTTTTCTTTTCTTTTTCTTTTTTAAATGGAGTTTTGCTGCATTGCCCAGGCTGGAGGACAGTGCCGTGATCTCGGCTCACTGCAACCTCCGCCTCCCAGGTTCCAGTGATTCTCCTGTCTCAGCCTCCCAAGTAGCTGGGACTACAGGCACGTGCCACCACACCTGTCTAATTTTTTTTTCTTTCTATTTTTAGTAGAGACGGGTTTCACTGTGTTAACCAGGATGGTCTCAGTCCTGACCTCGTGACCCACCTGCCTCGGCCTGCCAAAGTGCTGGGATTACAGGCATGAGCCACCACGCCTGGCCAGACGATTTTTTATATGCGGTGGACACACCTCTCTGATATAGGAGATATTTTATTACTTTTTTGTTTGTTTGTTTAAACAAACCCCACACAGGATGGAGGTCATTGTGCCAAAAATACCTAATCTGCTTCCCTTTTTCCGAAGTGAAGTTTCAGATGCTCCCATGTTTAAAAATAAAAGACATGAAGTAGGGCAAGCACTTGTAATAATGTCTAAGCTGCCAACTCAAATCATTTTGGGACTGAAGTGAGAGTTTGAACAAAGAAGTAAAACCACAGTCAAAACTGCTTCCCTTTGAGAAACTCCGAGTAGGTAATATTTCCTTTAAATCCTCTCAAAGAGCCTGTGAGATCTCTGCCACTATTCCCATTCTATAGAGGGGGATGCTGAGGCAGAGGTCAGGTTCACAAGGCTGCTATGTAGTTGAGCTGGAATTGGAGCCCAGGTCTGTTTGGCTCAAAGTCTTGCTCTTTCTGTCACGTACCAAGCTGCTGATGAACTCCTGTAAGAAATTACCAACAGCGCTTTGGCTCAGCCACTATACTGAAATCTGACCATTTACCACACTAACCAGTTTACTGAGGTGAAAAGAAGGTCCATTATTTTGGGTGTGCCCGGCACCTTGCAGTCTGGTCTTTGGGCTCAGCAATTTAGGGCCTGGCCAGAGGGATGGCATCTTTATGCTAACAAGATCCCAGAGTCCCAGCCTCCGAGATCGACTTGACCAACAGCTAGGAGGAAAGGGAGTGACCGTGGGTGGAGATACATGGATAAATCTACATCGTCTCCTAAATATGCTCAGTGAATGCGCTTGCTGTGTCCTCCCCCGGCCCCCATGCCCTGATCAACTCTTTTTTTTTGAGACGGGGTCTCACTCTGTCGCCCAGGTTGGAGTGCTGTGGTGCGATCTTGGCTCACTGCAACCTCCACCTCCCAGGCTCAAGCAATTCTCTTACATCAGCCTCCTGAGTAGCTGGGATTACAGGTGTGTGCCACCATGCCCGACTAATTTTTGTAGTTTTAGTAGAGATGGGGTTTTACCATGTTGGCCAGGCTGGTCTGAAACTCCTGGCCACCTGATCTGCCTGCCCTGGCCTCCCAAAGTGCTGGGATTACGGGCATGAGACACCGCGCCCAGCCCCGACACCTCTTAATACCAGCTCTGCCCTGGATCTAAGGAACCCAGAAATTAGCTGTGTACACTCCTGCTAGCAACGAAAGCGACTCCTGCTGCAGCCACAGCTAAACTAGTTAGTGTACACTCTGTGCTAGGTGTGAGTTCTTCAACTTTCCGAGGTAGGGGCTATAATTAGTCCCATTTTACAGAGGGAAAAATAGAGGCATGAAGTCCCTAAAGGTTCTAATCCAAGATCACTGATACAGTAAATGGCATGGCCTCGAGTCAAACCCAAGCCTGCACAACTGCCGCCCTCCCTCTCACTGATAAGGCCATGCTGCTTGTACCTTTAATGTGAAAGTAATAAACAAGCCTTGTCTCCAACCCTGACAGTACGGCTTGTTTCCTGCTGCATTAGTAATTTCTCAACCTGCCTTCCCAGAACAAGCTAGTGAGAAAAACATCCTCAACTCTGTCACAGCAAGTTCTCATGTATAAAAAAGAAAAATAAACACACGAAATCCTGTTCTTACTCAGCAAGCCGTAACCTGCTTTATCTTCTGAGTGACACCTGCTAAGCCAGCAGATTGTGCGCTCACGGGCGAGTGCCAGGGCCAAAGCTGAGCTTTCTTCACCCTTCTTTCTGGTCCAGGCAAAACATCCTGGGTGTGTGACATGAATGAAGACAAGGGGCTTGGCTTATGGGCAAACAGGTTAGGAACGGGATGGCTCCAAGTGGGTGTCAAACAGGTATCAAAGACACCTTCTCTCAGCTGGGATCAAAGCTCTCAGAAGTTCCTTAACCCTCCCCAGCCCCACTTTCTAGCCCTTTCTGTAATTAACCTCAAAGAAGGAGAGATGGGTAGGACCTTGGACAGCACCAATAGGCCTCCCATGGCCAATCTAAGCACCAAAAGGCCACAGCAGTGGCAGGGCTTATACAGTGGCTGCGGCCTCTATACTCTGAGGACCTCCAGAGGAGACACGCAGTGGTGGAAGACGAGTGTGACCAAGCCTGGCTTCATTTCCTAGGGGCACAGAGGACCCACTGTGAAAACGCAGGACCTGCAAATCCCCAGCCCTGAAGATATTCAGGAGTGTTCTTTAAGTGCTTCATTTTGGTGTGACAGTGACAAAGGGTAGAGGCTTGCCGATCGTGCACACCCAGCTCACACTCCCCACGCTGCCATATCCCAGCTGTGAGACGATGGCTTGGCCACGTCACTCTGTGAGGCTCAGTTTCCTCATCTGGAAAAAAGGGACAGTAACACCAACCTCAAAGAAAGGGTGTGTGAACTTAATAAATGAAAAGCTGGCTGTGCATGGTGGCTCATGCCTGTAATCCCAGCACTTTGGGAGGCCAAGGTGAGTAAACCACTTGAGGCCAGGAGTTCGAGACCAGCCCCACCAACACAATCAAGCCCCATCTCTACTAAAAACACAAAAAACAAAAAACCCAAAAATTAGGTGGGCATGGTGGCACATGCCTGTTATCCTAGCTACTTGGGAGGCTGAAGCAGGAAAGTCGCTTGAGCCCGGGAGGCAGAGGTTGCAGTGAGCTGAGATCACACCACTGCACTCCAGCCTGGGTGACAGAGTGAGACTGTCTCAAAAAATAAAGAAATGAAAAGCTCCTGGCCTAATACCTGGATCCTGGCAGGTGCTAAATACACATTGGTTTCTCCTCCCTCTCTCTTTTTCTTGACTGTGGAGACCCAGGGCTTTGTAGCTACTTTTACAAGACCCAACAAGCGAGCTTCTCAGGCCAGATCTGGGTTTCTCAACCTTGGCACTACTGATGTTGGGGTCAGATAACTCTGCTGTGCAGGGAGGAGGTTGTCCTGTGAGGTGTAGGATGCTTAGGACATCCTTCGCCTCTACCCACTAGATTCTGGTGGCACTGTCCCCCATGATTGGGACAACCAAAAATGTCTGCATTCATTCATGGCTGTCCCTGGAACTGGGGAGTAAGGCAAAATTGCCCTTAGTTAAAAACCACAGGGGTAGAGGCATAAGGAAACCCACTTGGGTTTAGTAGGGCAGGCGGCAATGAGTGACAGGGGAGTGGCAACCGAAGAAAAGCAGAATCAAAGGTCCTCTGACGGCCCCTCTGCAGGGAACTCCTTCAGCTGAATTTTACCCATGAACAGAATTTGCTTTTTGAATTTAACAGATGAGAATACCAGACTTCCTTTTCAACCCTAATAACCTGTGACCGATTTCCCTAAACTGACACAACTGCCCTCCAAAGACCCACTTTTCTTGCTGAGCTGCTAAAAGCAAAACAAACAAACAAAAAAACCGAAAACAAAAACCAAACCCTCCATAATCACTGGCTGTGTTCTTTCTACAGGTAACCAAGTGCAGCCGCTGGCTACACAGAGAGGAAAAGAAGCAAAAGGAGCTGCCACAGAGAAGGTGTGAGAAGCGCAGGACACCTCTCCGAAAAGCAGGACATTTGGCTGGGCACAGAGGCCCTCTTTGGGAACATGTCTTCCACAGGGAGGAAGGGGGCAGGTGTACCAGTGGTGCTTGGGCACTGAGCAGACATCTCTAGCCTGAAGATTATTCCAATGGACCCTTTTCTCATGGAGTCCAAACTCTTATGAGGACCTCAGTCAGAACCGCAGGGGCCACGTTGCCCCAGGCCTGGTGTTGGAACTGTCCTGGTCAGCACCTCGTCATCGTGATCCCCTGTGGTCAAGTGGGATCCCCGGCCGCCCTCATCCTGCACTCTTCACATGTTACACAGATTTATGCACCGAAGCCCCCTTTTGCCCTGGAAGGCTTTTGAGGTACAGTGGACCCCATGAGGCTCACAGATGTTTTAAGCAAACAAACGAGTTTCCAACCAACTTAAACATCAGACTTTATATCAAGATGTGCATTTCTACCACCTCTTAAAAAGGTCAAGGACTTTTATCAAGCTAGCTGTAGTCCTATATAACAGGAATCAGCCAGGTGAGGAGTGGCTAATCCCTTTAGATGGGCTCTATGAGCTGCACTCCGCACCACTCCCTGCTGACAACTTAATGGCTTAATTCACTTATATGACCCACCCAGACCTACAGGCACCTGAGTTTGCCATGACATCCCAGTCGACAGAGGTAAATTCGGGGTGCCCGTTGATACTGGAAGATCACAGAACCAAGGCCCCAATTTGGGGTGTCAGTCCAGGTAGCGGGGTGTCTCCTCCCTCCAAATAATACATCTAGTTGATAATAATGAGGCTCAGCAAGAAATGAGGACAAAAGGCTGCAATGGCTGACGGGCTGCTCTCTGATGAGACAGGTCTGTCCAGGAATCCCATTGCTGGGGATGGGGAGGGGGGTGCAACATCAGTGTGTCACCTCCTGTGGTGTGCAAATACACATCAACACATCAGAAAAGGGGCCAAAGATTCCATGAGCCCAGCCTCTTAGCATCTAAGCTATCCCAGGACCCACAGGGCCACAGGTACCAGCCCACAAATGGTGACCAGGGCTGACTTTCCAGGCAGCTGCTGTGGATTCTGCAAAGTGCTCCACATGAGAATAAGCTGCCCTTTGGGCAAAACAGCAGCAAAGTGTCCTCTGTGGCCTCAGATGGCTGCTGGTTCCAGAATCCAGTTTGTTCAGAGAGAGGCCCTGCCTGGCAAAGGCGGCCATGTTTCTAAGCAGAGCTGCTGAGTTGAACGTATCCCTCACAGAGGTGAGATGTGGGCTGTGGCTCACAAAGGCACCACCGTTTCCCCTTGCTGCCCTTGATGGCTCGTTGGTGGCACTCTCCCCATAGACGAGGGGCACAGGGATGCCACCACAGCTGCGCTGCGCCACCTGCTCCCTGGGTCCGCAGCCAACTTGGCAGCAGAGGAGGACAGCCTGCTATTCTTAACGCTTTGGGGCTAGATGTTGATTCTGCAGCTCTCTCATGCAGGCTTCTCTGGGAGACACTGGTTCCCCTCGCTATGCTGACCAGGCTCTCTTCGGCTTTCGCACCCTCTCCCGCCTCTGCCCCATGGGCTCCAGTCTCCTGCCCTGTCCCTAGCTTCCATCTGAGGCCAACACCTCTTCCTGACCTCTTGTTCCCTGGGCACCTGTCCCCAACCTTGTAACCTCTCCAATTCCCCATATGTCAGCCAATTCTATGTTTTATATTGGGAAATCGCATGCCAAAGAGTGTTTCCAAATTCTTGAGACTGGGATTTGAGATGGTGAAGTCATAATTCCTGCAACTTCTTAGGAATTCTCCAAATTGTAAGTTATTCTTAAACTATTACTAACATCCTTCCCACTACTTACTCATTATCCTAGAAATCTAAAACTGTTCACTTAATAATATTGAGTTTAGTAGAATTTGTAAAACACGATAGCCTAGAATGAATATCCAAACGCTGGGAAACACAAGTGAACGCTGTTAGGTGCTGCTGAGAGAATCACGCAACATGGGCACCTCCTAGCAAGGCTCATGGCGCTACAGAGTCTGGTGTCCAGAATGCCAATTTAAGGACTTACTGTGCTTCCAAAACTTGTAACTTCTTGGAATGCCACTCACAGAAAGTATACAATTCACATAAACATATTAGTATTTATTTGCAAGAATGATTCATTGTTTGCAGTAGACAGAGCCAGGAACACACAGTTGAAACATGGCATCAGTGCAAGGCAATCCTGACTAATGAGATCGTGACCATGTCTTTCCCATGTGTTCCTGTCCTGGTACCTGCAAACGGCGACCCAGACCTGCAGCTCCGTGTGTTGACACCTCCTGCTCCTGCCTCTGCTCTGTAGCTGTGGATTCCTCCAAACTGTGATTGCTGCACCTTAATTTTCAGCAGGACAATTATAACACCCTTCTCCGACCTCTTGACTGGTTTTTCTTGTGATGTGAGATGGGAGAAGACTTACATTTCCTGAGGCATGCCTGGGAGGAACTGCCACCTGAAGCCAGCTCACAGGCGGCCATCCTAGGAGATGTTTACTCTGCTCTCGCGTGGCTCCAGGCTTGCCTTTGGGATGCACGTAGACCAGTTTCTGACCCCAGTGCTTCCTTTACGTCTCATCTGCTCCTAAGTGGGCTTCCTCTCCTTGTACCCTTGACCTCTCTGCACCCAGATGTTCAGCCTCAAAAATTTGGCATCTTCTGCTGCTCCCCTTCCATTGCTCCAGTGGGAGGCCAAGTCACCTACTCAAGTCTCACCGTCCTCATCCCAGAGGGTGCCAATGCCACTGCTGCCCCCTTGCCATGAGGACCATGGGGCAGATGCTGCTGCACACCTGAGACAGTGGGGCCCCATGTCCCCTCCTGGTAGGGCCTTCCAAACCCACGTCCCCCTTTCCTCTTGGCCATCTGGGTCAGGCCCTCCCCGCCTTCTGTCTGCAACATGATGAGGGCACCCTAGCCCATCTCCCAATGCATCCACTATACCCAGTCCTGACGTGCTCTTCGGAAAGCACAGCCCTGAGCTCACACACCTGCAAAGGCTCCAGCCCCCAGAGACCAAGACCTCCACCCCAGGTCCCAGTGCGCCCTGACCACAGGGCCAAGTGCCCTGTTCTCCAGCCATAGGGGATGACTTGGGGTTCCCTGCCCCTTGCAGCTGTTCTGCACACCTGGAAAGAGTGGCTTCCCCTTCCATCCAGATCAAACCCTGCATATCAAATTGGTATTAGAGGGTGGGCTTTAGTGATGTCAGGAAAAATTTAAAATGTACATACCCTCTAAGCCAGAATGGCTTCTAGACATCAAGCCTGTAGCTCTACCTGCCAAAATGTGTATGCATCGAGATGTTCCAGACTATAGTCTGAGGGAGAAAAATCTGGAAACCTCTTAACTGTTCAAGTAGAGCAATGGTCAAATAAATTAGGAAACAGCCATTACAGTGAATACTATTAGCTTTCAGAAGGACTGAGCCAGTTTTATTAAATTAAGAAAGGCGGCCAGGCACGGTGGTTCACGCCTGTAATCCCAGCACTTTGGGAGGCCAAGGCGGGTGAATCACCTGAGGTCAGAAGTTTGAGACCAGCCTGGCCAACATGGAGAAACCCTGTCTCTACTAAAAATACAAAAATTAGCTGGGTGTGGTAGTGGGTGCTTGTAATTCTAGCTACTCGGGAGGCTGAGGCAGGGGAATCGCTTGAACCCGGAAGGCGGAAATTGCAGTGAGCCGAGATTGTGCCATTGCACTCTAGCCTGGGCGACAAGAATGAAACTGTTTCAAAAAGAAAGAAAAGGAAAAAAAAATAGAAAGGCAAATTTCAGAACAGTGGAGTTTCTATTTGACTTACGTAAGTATTGATGATTTCCGCAAAATTACACAAGAGACGTGACAGTGAGTGCGAGGGTAGGTGTGCACATGGGGTGGGTGCTGTTTACTTCCTCATCTTCTTTCTGTGGTGTTTTAGGGTTTTTCCACACTAGAAGTTCATCACTTTCCCTAAAATATCTGCCCCCCACAATCTCTTTCCCTGAGACTCCCTTTCTGTTGGTAGAAACAGTTATACACATACGGTGCTTACTATGCGTGACGCGCTGTTCTAAAAGCTTCTAAAAGACCACTTTCCTCCTTAGTGGAAGAGCCAAAGACTACCAGCGACTCCAAAATCGACACCACACTTTCCATGTGGCTATCGGGGTCTCAACTCACCTGCCTTAGAGGGCCAGGTGGCTGATGTAAGTCAGCAGAGCAGGCCAAGGGGAAAAGCAAGAGGGAGTAGTTGGAACGATGCTGAACTGGCACACGCTCACCCAAGGAAAGTGACGTGTGTGGATATTTTATTGAACGCACACCTAACCAGCAGGCCCGCAGGTTTGAGATCTCTTGCATGGCATCGCCACTCCTTCCTGGCAACTGGGCAATGCCGGGGACTTTGGAGTCTGGAAGGTTCTGGTCAGTCCACAAAGCAAGAGAAGTCAAAAGTTGCTACTTCCTGTTAGCAGTGACTTACAAAGCAGCTTAGGTTCAAGTGACCCCCGCAGTGCACAGGTCAGGGCGTGGCATCGCTGAGCTAAATGTAATCTGCTCACTGGGAGAACAAGGCAGCTCACATTTCAGCAAAATATGGATATATTTCACAATCCCAAGAGAGAATGCAGCAGCAAATGGGGGCGGGGGCAGGGGAAACCCAGACTGGGTTTTCTGCTGAAAATCCAGTTGGGAATTTCTGCTGTGACCTACATTACTCTGCCGCTTTCCAGCCCCCTAACTTTCTCTCTCCTCAAGGAGGAGCAGCAGAACATAATGTATTTCCCAAAGTTAAATTACTCTGCAGAGAACCATTTTAATAATGTGCTAAATGACAGCACAGCAAATCACTGAAGCTGTCACCGATGTGCGGTCCAGTTTCACTGAGCGAATTCTCAGAGTCTGAGCCTCCCTCCATGAATGAACAGCACCTCACATCTCCCTGGGTATCTCCGCCATCTGCAAAGTGTCACGTCTCTCAGTAAGCACCCTTTCCCCAAACGTCAGACGACGAACACAGCACGGGGTTTCCAAAAGATGTGGGCGTGGGGAGGCTGGCACTCACTCATCTGTTCCTTGTGTTGGGGAGTAGACTCTGGTCCCCCTCTGGGCCATACTGATATAGAGTTCAAAATAGAAAAGAAATGCCCCACTTCCCACCGGCCTACTTTCCAATTCAGAGCTGGCATTAACAAGGGAGGCAACGGGAGGCAGAGGGACTGGGAGGAAAAACTCAACCTCCCAATTCTTCAACTCAGATTTGTGCAAATGGCAGATTACTTAGAAGTCATGATGCCTCTTACGGAACACAGTGAAATATGGACACGTAAAATGGAATTAAAAAATGAAAGAGTGTGTGTGAAAGCAGGTCCCATCTAATACTGGACTGAAAGTTTCAAGTAACATTTGTGAGGAAAAACACAAGCAATTTCTACCACTGGCTTTTATCTTTCCTGCCCACCTTCTCAGCTCCCAAACTGGAATGGGACCACCATTCCTGAAGCTGACCAGTGGCCCTGTTCATAGAACACACAGGGGCACAGTGTGCACACCAAAAGCGTCATGAGGAATGTGGAGTGTCCGCAGATTCAAGTGGGGGGGCGGTGGGAGCAGTGGGGAAGAGCCAGGACTGCAAACTCCAGAGCCATCATGCTGGTAAGTGGTCCACCCAAATATATGACATAACCAGGCAAACAGCATGGCAAGGGAGGCTGGCTCAGTGCCCAGGAGACAACAGGACTTGGGGGTTCAGTGGACACGGGGCACCTAAGTGTGGGAGAGTGGGGAACGGGGCTGTGACCAATTCTTCTGATTTTTCAAGAGAAGGCTAGGTTGGGCGTGGTGGCTCACACCTGTAATTGCAGCACTTTGGGAGGCCGAGGTGGGTGGATCACCTGAGGTCAGGAGTTCGAGACCAGCCTAGCCAATATGGCGAAACCCCATCTCTACTTAAAAAAAAAATACAAAAATTAGCTGAGCATGGTGGCACGTGCCTGTAATCCCAGTTACTCAGAGGCTGAGGCAGGAGAATCGCCTGAACCCAGGAGGTAGAGGTTGCAGTGAGCCACGGTTGTGCCTCCGCACTCCAGCCTGGGCAACAAAGCGAGAACTTGTCTCAAAAAAAAGACGCTTGACATCTGGATGTTTTTATCTGACACCTAATTTTTTGATGTTGGCAAGTACTTGAATTTAGAAAAATAAATAACAAAACAAAACGCCACTATACTGGCTAAATAAAATAAGTTGGAGAATCAGGCTCAGTCCGCAGGCTGCAGGCTTCCCACCTACATCCCAAAAACATGGCTATGGTGCCAAACACCCTAGGATCCCATTGTGCTGGGTGAGGACCCTGGGACCAGCCAGGTCACCCCTTTGAGCCTCACTTTCCTCATCACTATGAAATAGATTTCACTGGCTCTGCAGAAGACGAGATGAGATGGGTGCTGTGAAACGTGAGGCTGGCAGCCACAGGAAAATGGGAGGCCCTCTCTTTAGTGAACAGTCCAGTTACGTTCAGTAACTCATATGGACTTTCCGGATCCTGAATCAACATTTGAAAGAACCTAGGAGAAAATCTGTCAAGATTTATAAGAATAATAATGCTTTGGGGTTTATTTCCTTAGCCAGGAGATTTTTGTTTTGTTTTGTTTTGTTTTTTTTACCAGAAATCTCTCAGGCTCGGCTTTCCAGCTGAGACAGTAGTCTCGCTGCTTTCTGTGGGCAGCACATGGAGAAAGGACACGATCACGTGGAGATTCGTCAGCACGGGCAAGGCTTGGCTGTGCCTCATCCATCATTACCCCAACATGAAACAATCCGTACATTCCGACCTGTAATCCCATCCTGCTCAAAAAGGAAGAAGAAGGGAGCAGTGTGATTTGGAACAGCAAGGAAAGCCGGAGAGCTTTTATTAAAAGAGCTGTTTAATTTCAACTGGGGTCTAGACCAACATGTAGTGAAAATTCCAGCATCGACACTGTGTCTTTTGCCACAGTCTCCCACTGAAATTCTTGTTCTGTAAAGTCCATACATTGAACCTTGTGTTCTGTGAGGTTTCTCTCTCAGCGCTGACTGACGGCAACCAGCATGGCTGAGATTCACATCACGCCAAGAGGCTCGCATTAACGTGCAGTTTTTACAATTCGGCACACGAATGTTTGGGAAACACTGGACCGGAGATGCCCGGGCTGCGGAGCCCTGTGGGGGGTGGGGGACACTGACTTGCGGATGGGGCAGTGTCTCCTGCTCACACTGTCAACATCAGGAGCATCTTAGGAACAACTTACTAACTCAGTTTTCACCGGGGAATTCAGCCGATGTGCGATGACTCCGCGAGAGGCTAATTCCCCCCACACACCCCAGGCTGCCTGTAAGGGGATGCCTCTAAGAGAATGAGACCTCCTCATGTGAACTATCGCGGCCATTTCCAAATACTGAAATCAAGGCCCTGGCATCACAAATAAAAGGAGAAAAGGAAAGTAAAGCGTTCTAGATACTGTCTTCTATTCAGGATAAAAAGGCACCTCTTATCAAAGGCAGCACGATACTATGATGTCTTCTCACAAAAACCCTGGAACAATTAGAAAATCTAAGCAACCATCTTGGAGACAATTTCAAAGGGCCTAGCCAGGGAAGATGGGCAGTTGCTCATGTCTAACTGGATGGTACTGCTGGGCACACCCCACAGACAGGAGCACACCCCACAGAAGCCGGCTCCCACAGGTGCACCCCACAGAGAGGAGCAGAAATCCACCCTCTGTTTTGAACCCAGCATCACCATCCGAACAACTGTTAAAGAGCTACAGTGACAGGAAACTCTTATTTTACCCCAGCAAATCATACAAATCACACCGACCCAGAACAGTGCTTCTCGAATGAGTCCCAATCCCACAGGTCTTCTCTACGGACTTTAACGTTTCATGTTTCTATTACGGTAAGATTTTAGAAATAATAGAATTACATTCTGTAGCATCTGAAGACTATAAAAACCAAGTCGGGCTTGATGATCTTGGTTCCCCTAATTCCAAGGACGTAAACGTCAGAGGTCCCAGGTTATGACAACAGAGTGGACTAATCAGTGGTAAGGCAGTGACATCAAAAGGACGGCCTGATGTTTCCTGGCAATGGGACCAGAGCAAAGGGGTGGATGAGGTCAGCATGCCTGGCATGGGGCAGGTGAAAAGAAGTCACTGCATGACATTTCGAGCCAAGATTAGCTTTCTTGAAAACAGTAGCATCCATTGGGTTAATTGACAATTTTGAACTGTAGTGATTTTCTTTTATTTTTTTTTTTGAGATGGAGTCTTGCTCTGTTGCCCAGGCTGGAGTGCAGCGGTGCAATCTCAGCTCACTGCAATGTCTGCCTCCTGGGTTCAAGTGATTGTCCTGCTTCAGCCTCCCAAGTAGCTGGGACTACAGGTGCCCGCCACCATGCCCAGCTAATTTTTGCACGCCCAGCTAATTTTTGTATTTTTAGTAGAGATGGGATTTCACCATGTTGGCCAGGCTGGTCTCAAACTCCCGACCTCATTGATCTGCCCACCTCAGCCTCCCAAAGTGCTGGGATTACAGGCGTGGGCCACCATGCCCAACCTGAAGCATAATCATATTCTAAGTGCATAATATGTAAACTCTTTTAATTGTTTTTTTAAACTTTTCAAGAGAGGGCATTTAAGTAATATTAATGTTCATTTTTAAGTAATACTCATATAAAAATAATTTAAGTCAATATGGCAGGAGTCTGGGAGAACTCTTCCTTGGATTCATCACCCAAGCTTGAGAAACACTGACACAATTTGTTTCAGTTTTGGAGCACCCAGTGGGCTGTGTAGAAAAGGAATCTTTCCTTGACTGAAATGTGTCAAAGTATAAAATCACAGAGCCCCGAGTTTATTTGTGAGCCTCAAGTCAACAATGCTCATTTGCAGGCCTGCTCTCTTCCCATCCCTTTAGAAGCTCCAAAGCGCTGAGGCCCAGCCTCCATCGCGGCACCTGGAACAGGCCCTGGAGTTTGCCTGGGTCCCGTGGCGATCAGGGCATCATGGAGAGCTGCTGTGCTCCCTGACCTTCCAAAACAACCAAGAACGAAGTGCTGGGAGGGCTGGCGGCGCGTGCCCGTGTGAGTGGTACTTACACGAAGAAGGGCATCAGCTGGATGAGGGTCTCCTTCTTGGGGCTGGCAGCGAACTCGGGGACCATCTGGATGACTTTGTTCATGACACTGCGCAGGTAATTCTGGAGCTGCTTTCTTCGTTCCTCCACAAACTTGGCATCCTGAGGAAACACAAAACATCTTCGCTCAGGTATGTGTTCCTCACCTGGTCAGAAACGACCCCATGGAACAGGCGATCACCCATCAGCGCCCTCCCGGCAGCCAACATTGAGCAACTGCCTCGTGTGACTGGTCCCTAAGCCCTTACATGTATCATCACATGGAATAACACGAAAGATGCCCACGATATTATTATTAAGTGGAGGAAAAGGAGGTCCAAGACCTATATCTGGTGTGTTCCTATTCAAATGGGACGTTATTTATGGGGCACCAAAACATGCCGAATGTGGTGCTGGGGTCAGGCGTAGAACAATGAATGCACTGCTGTGGCCTTCGTGGAGTTCACGGGCCAGCGAGGGAGACACAAATCAATCCAGTGACCACATAGGTCAGTGGGTAATTATCAATCACACCAAATGTCACTCCAGAGCACGGGCTTAATTTTGCCTTCAGAGGAGTTTCTTGAAATACAAATCAACTGCCAATGATTAAGAAAGAAATTTTATTAATAAACAATTTCTGTGTTCTCCTGAAAAACTACGATGCGTGGGCCACGATGCCGAGGCGGGCAGATCACCTGAGGTTGGGAGTTCGAGACCAGCCTTACCAACAAAGAGAAACCCCGTCTCTACTAAAAATACAAAATTAGCCGGGTATGGTGGCACACGCCTGCAATCGCAGCTACTCGGGAGGCCGAGGTAGGAGAATCGCTTGAACCCGGGAGGCAGAGGTTGCAGTGAGCCAAGATGGTGCCATTGCACTCCAGCCTGGGCAACAAGAGCGCAACTCCATCTCACACACACACACACAAAACCTAGGATGCATGGTAGCATGGCCCCACCCATAGGTCCATAGCAGGCTGGGCTGTGCAGCGTGGCCCCAGAAGGCAGGCACAGGTTCCCAGGTCTGAGCAGTTTCCACCACTCAGTGATCAGGGACTCTGTGCTCCAGAACCCCCTCACTCCTCCTGCAGCCCCCACCACACCCGTATCTGCTTGCTGTCTGTGGGCAGGGCCAGCGTGCTTGGTGTGCAACCCACGCTGTTGCAGAGGGTCCACAATGGTGAGCTGCTGCCCACCTTGACATTCTCATTAATTTGGAGCCAGGGGCTCCACGCTGTCACGTTGGCCTGGGGCCCACGCATTCCATAGCCAGTCCTGCTTTGTGCATCTGTGCTAATAGCCCCTGGCTTGTAACAAAGACACAGTGAGCGTCGGGGCCGGGAAAGGCTTTCTCTGAGACAATCATGCTCCTTCTGGACTGAAGACCAAGCAAGGTGAAGAAACAAAGAGCTGAGAGAAGGCAGTGGAGGAACGAGGTCTTTCCAACCTCACAGAATACAAGGAGGAATGTTCTACGACGATTGCGTGAAACAGATGAGGCAACTGCAGTCTGCAGCGGACCTTGGTACCTCACCCGGGAGGCCCCATAGATCGGATGTGGCACTCGTCTCTGCTCTCCCTGTGCAGGCACAGAGCTGGCCCAAGGCAGGGGCTCGGTCACAATCTGTCAGCACCTCGAAAAACTGCCTAGCATCACGTGCCCTGGTCCCCGGTGAAGAGCTCCCACAGGCCAGGTATGGTGGCTCACGCCTATAATCCCAGCACCTTAGGAGGTTGAGGCAAGAGGATCGCTTGAGCCCAGGAGTTTAAGACCAGCCCGGGTAACATAACAAGGCTCAATCTCTACAAAAAATTGAAAAAAGTAGCTGGGCGTGGTGGTGTGCACCTGTAGTACCAGCTACGTGGGTGGCTGCAGCAGGAGGATTGCTTAAGTCCTAGAGGTAGGGTGCACAGTGAGCTATGATCACACTACTGCACTCCAACCTGGGAGACAGTTAGACCCTGACTGTATTAGTCCATTCTCACACTGCTATAAAGAACTACCTGAGACTGGGTAATTTATAAAGAAAAGAGGTTTAACTGGCTCATGGTTTCGCAGGCTGTACAGGAAACATGGTGGGGGAGGCCTCAGAAACTTACAATCGTGGTGGAAGGCAAAGGGGACGCAGGCACGTCTTACGTGGCTGGAGCAGGAGGAAGAGAGGGAAGGGGGAGGTGCCACATACTTTTAAACAACCCGGTATCATGAGAACTCACTGTCATGAGAACAGCAAGGAGGAAATCCACCCCCATGATCCAATCACCTCTCACCGGGCCCCACCTCCAACACTGCAGATTACAATTTGACAGGAGATTTGGGCAGGAACACAAATCCAAACCATGTCACTGACTCTAAAAATCAAAATCAGAATAAAAAGAAGAGAAGAGTTCCTACAAAGCCCCACCAAGTCCCCGAGCATGGCAAGAAGAGTCTTTCTTAAGCGGCGCCTCTGAGCCAGGGTTGGCAGATTGAGCAAATGAGAATACAAGGCACCCAGTGAAATTTGAACTTCAAATAAACAATGAATAATTTTTCAGCAAAAAGTATGTTCTATGCAAGGAAACCTTTCCATGCAGTATTTGCGATACACTTATACCACAAAATTATTGGTTTATCTGAACTTCCAATTTCACTGGGCATCCTTATATTTTCTCTGGCAAGCCTCTTGCGAGCACCAGGTGGGAGATGGAACCGTGGAGCATCTATGCCAGCAGGGGTCCCTCGGGGTCACTCCAAAGTCACAACAAAGTCTTCTTGTCCAAAGCCGCCTCTGATGAGCGGCCTCAGTGGGGGACCTTTCTCCAGAGGGGTGGCAGCTCTCAAACACTACTGAGAGCCCCTCCAGTGTCACCATCAGTCCAGCTGGTGGCTAAAATCTCACAGCCTGGCAGGAGGTGGGCTATGTACGAATGAGAGAAGACATTTAGACAAGGTTGTCCCAGGGTCCTACAACCCAAGCTGGAGCCTCTGCTCACCCAGTCTGAATGCTGGTTCTGCTCCTCGGAAGGCAAGTTTCAACCCGCCATTAAACAATGAGATGCTTTTCTTTGGAAAGTAGTGAAGATGCCAGGTTAGTGCCCAATGGAGCTCATGAAGCCTAGTTTTTCATCTGCACAACAAACCCTCAAGGCAGCTTGAGAGACTCTACCGCAGAAAGACAAGAAACGAGCTCATCAGCCCTGCAAGAACTTGTGAAGGTTTTTCTTTTTTTTTGGAAGGGAAATGCTCAAAACACTAAAGCAATGAGGAGCGATCAGAGATGGTCCTTCCTGCTGTATGTGGGGTGGTGCTACAGAGCCCAAGGAAAGTGACCCTCCCACCCCCAAAATGAAGGTTAGAGAATTCCATCCATGAGTCTAATCTGCCTCTCTCACCCGGGTCTCAGAGGCCCCTGGAGGAATCCCAAGTCCCTTCCAAGTGCTCACTCCTCACAATAGCTGCTCTCTAGAAACCTAAGCCAGGTTCTGCTCTAAGAACATCCAATATGGCAACAACTGGAATTTTTAAAAAATCTGATTTATATCAGTAAGTGTTGGGGGTACAGGTGATTTCTGGTTACATGAATGAGTTTTGTTTTGTTTTGTTTTTGTTTTTGTTTGAGAATGTGTCTCACTCTGTCGCCCAGAGTGGCGGGCAGTAGCATAGTCTCGGCTCACTGCATCCTCCGCCTCCCAGGTTCAAGCAATCCTCCTACCTCAGCCTCCCAAGTAGCTAGGATTACAGGCACACGCATAGCCATGCCTGGCTAATTTTTGCATTTTTAGTAGTGACAACTGGTCTCGAACTCCTGACTTCAAGTGATCCGCCCACCTCAGCCTCCCAAAGTACTGGGATTACAGGCGTGAGCTACTGCACCCGGCCTTGAACGAGTTCTTTAGTGGTGAATTCTGAAACTCTAGTGCCCCCTACACCTGAGCAGTGTGCACTGTACTCAAGTATGCGGTCATTTATCCCTCACCCTCCTCCCAACCTCCCCCACGCCTGAGTCCCCAAAGTCCATTATATCACTCTGTATGTATTTGCATGCCCATAGCTTAGCTTCACTTATAAGTGAGAATACACGGGATTCGGTTTTCCTTTCCTGAGTTACTTCACTTAGAATCATGGCCTTTGGCCCCATCCAAGTTGCTGTAAAAGACATGATTTCGTTCCTTTTTATGGCTGATAGTATTCCACGGTATACTTAAACCACATTTTCTGTATCCATTGACGTCTGTGACATCTTCACTCACACTCCGTTCTCAGAGCTTTCCCTGCTCCGTGTCACTACAGCACAACCAAGGCTGGTCACTGAATTTCAGAAAGGTGAGGCACTTGCACAAAGGGTCAAGACCAGCAGGTCAAGGCTGAGCAGGGCCTTCCATCAGGCAGCAGGGACAGCCTCCCCCAGTACAGAAGACAACTTTCAACCTTCCAAAGAAAAACCCATGGGTTCCTCTACACCAGGCTTCCCCAAAGCGAGGTTCACTTCTTTGAAATTCTACTTCCAGGTTGGCTTTAGCAGAAGCCATTTGCCCTGTGAAAAGGAGGAAGCCTGACACCTGGGTGCAAGGGCAGGCGGGGCTGCCTGATTCATCCTCCACCCCGGGCACTTTTCCCTCAGGTCTCACTCTGACCCTAGAGGTGCAGACACCTTGGCCTGAATTGCAGCACAAGACTTGGTAGAATGTGACCTCAGAGGTGTGGAAGATCCCAGAATAATTCATGCAAGGCTATATTCTTGCCTGTGACTGTGTTTTGTTTTCTTACGCTTTTATTGAGAATTTTTTTTTTGGGGGGGGGGGGGACAGGGTTTCGCTCTGTCACCCAGGCTGGAGTGCAATGGTGCAGTCCCTGGTTCAAGAGATTCTCCTGCCTCAGCCTCTCAAGTAGCTGGGACTACAGGTATGCTCCACCATACCTGGCTAATTTTTGTATTTTTAATAGAGACAGTTTTCGCCATGTCAGCCAGGCTGGTCTCGAACTCCTGACTTCAGGTGATCCACCTGCCTCGGCCTCCCAAAGTGCTGGGATTACAGGTGTGAGCCATCACACCTCGCTGAAAAAATTTAAATAAGGCAAAAAGCAGTGCAAATTTTAATGAATCCCCACAATACTTTGTCTGAAAAGTCTTAACCCTTTTCTGTATTTATGTCACCATTTTTATCTTCTCGCTAAGGTGTTTTAAGGTAAATTATAGTCATGACATTTTACTCCTAAATACTTTGGTGTGTATTTCTGAAAAATTAACATTTTCCCATTTGAACACAATAGCATAATCACCTCTAACAAAATTAATGATGACTCCTTGGTGCTATCTAAGACCTACCCCATGTTTAAACGTTTGAGTTTTCAAATGTGCCTGCTGCTTCTGGAATTTTAAAAGAGGAGTTACAGTGCACCTCTTTATCTGTCCATTCTTTAAGAGGTTGAATGCAACACTGTTCAGACTGGATTCCCCCTGGGATCACCTGGGTTCTGACCTTTTGGGGGACACGGTGCCATCATTTTCACCACAAGCTGCTCACGGAGGTCCACAGACTAAATGTGACCCACAGGTATGTTTTGTATTGCCTGAGCAACGTCTTGAAACATTAAAACCAGGAGATTTCTGCATAAAACCCAGATTTCTGGCTTCCCTTTAAATAATGAGCAGCCCTGCCAGTGGGTAGGGGCTAAGCCAGGAGTGCCTAATTAGCGGACCACATAGCACTGTCACTCTGCCCAGCCTGGTCCCGTGCCTGGTGGCCTCTGTGATGCAGTGCATTTGCAAGCCCTGGTTTATACCCCTTGCACAGGCAGTATGACCAGCCAAGGCCCTAGAAATGAATCCCAGAGGCTACACTGCATCTACTTCACATCATAAGTGACATTCCCTGGGACTGTCAGAGACCTGCGGTACCATTTACCGGCTTGGTAGGAATGCGTGGAAATCCCTTGGAATCTCAGTTTCTCATCTGCAGGATAGCGATGGGGTACACCTACCCCACTGGTAATAACCCAGGCTCAGCACCTGGTCGCCGACACGGACCACCAGGCCTGTGACAGGTGCTGATGATCCACGGATGTTTAGCTGGGATCCTTTTCCTTCAGGAGTTTAAATGTGCAGGAGGGGGTGGGCACAGGCTGGGGCAAGTGCTGCGATGGAAGCCACAGGTGCTCAGGAAAGCTGGCAAGGAGGAATGTCTATGTTTGCAGGAGGGCTGGAGAGAGCGTTTCACTCCAGGGAAGCAGCCTCGGAAGCCGGTGCTTTAGATGGCTCCTGGAGGAAAGACATGTGGCCATCAGGTGGTCAAGGTGGTGCCCTGGGGTGGGGGAAGGGCATGCCAAGTGGGAAGAATAGCAAATGCAAAGAAGAAACGCCCAGGCAGAAGGAGCTTGGCTTGCTGGAACAGGAGGCAGCCCGAGTGGCTGGGTTTAGCAGCTCCAGAGGTGTAAGACTGCAGTGTCAGCAGCAGTAAAATGGTGCAGAGCCACGTAGACCAGGGAACAAAGCCAGCGGGGGGTGGGAAGCAGGAGGTCGATGATCTGATAAACACTGAGAGGGAATGCCTGGGGACAGTAGGGTGTAGGCAGCTTAGGCAGAGAGAGCTCTCAAAACTCCATCACGACCCTTTGCTATTGGAATTCTTCAATGGCTCCCATGCACTCCGTCCATCTCCCAGGACACATGACTAAACTCCTAGCATGGCTAATGGGAACCTTGCCATGTGGCCCCAGCATGCCTTGCCAACCTCTCTTCATGTCACCTTCTCCCCAACCCAAACCCTCACCAACACCATAATATGTTAGCAGCCCTCAGTTTCTTCTCATGTCCAGCACGCAATCTCCTGATGTCTCCCATCTCTGTCTGGGATGTCCCCCTGGCCCAGAAGGCCTTGCCATTTTGGTCTTTGCTCCTGTACAACCACCTCTGAGAGACCTCTCGGGACATGCCAGTGGAGGTGGCCCAGGCTCTCTCTGATCCAGGCCTCGTTCTCCCTTCTTCAAAGCACTCGGTGAGTCCTGGGATAGTCTCATTCCTTCACTGTGGGCCTCTTGCTCGCTCCCCCACCTCCCTTGCTAGACGGTAATTCCACCAAGGCAGGGACTTTATCTGTCTGGTTCATCCCTTTATCTCTGGAGCCTAACACACTTCCTGGAGATCCCAATAGGCTCCATACACATTTGATGAAAGAACAAATACCTGTTGGGGATAAAATGAGGGAGGCCAGGCAGGCCACAGGAAGAATGGCCTGGAGAGTGTTGCCGAAGTCCAGAGAGAGAGAACAAAGACCCCTGGTGGTGGAGTAGACAGACTGGCCTGGAAGGCAGCTCCCTGGTTCCAAAGAGAGCCAAACACTAGGGAGCAAGTGAGTGAAGATGGGGAACTAGGCCTTCAGAGGCCCCATCTGTCACATAGACCTCCCAGGAGGAAACGGGACATCCAGGAAGGGGCCCTGACCCCCTGAGAAGTGTCCAGCTCTTAAAGGGCCATGAGGGATCTGTGAGTTTTCTGGTTGGGCTCCTGGGGCCGCAGCCAAAATTCTGATGAGAAGCCACACGACTGGAGGCAAGCCCAGCGCACAGAACCTGCCAGACTCCTCTGGGGGCTGCCTAATGAGTCCTCGCCGCCCGTGGCCCTCTGTCACTCTGTGGCATTCCTATCGTAACACCATCGTCAATGATGCCTGAGAGCTATTCATACACGGCACTGGGAGTTGGGCCTCGCTTTCAAAAAGAACACTCAAGACGATTTTAATAGGAGTATTTTTCTTCCCTCCAAAAAAGGTTAATTTTATTTTGAGCTTCAAGAAGATAAAGATATCATCAAATGAAGAATAGCTATTTTTAAAACGATGGAATGCTGTGAACAAGACAACGAGGCTCCTGGAACCAATGCTCAGGCCCCGCCCCCTGTATTTCCCCGAATTTTGTTTCCTGGCTCGTTTCTGACAAGTGCGTCTTTGCAATGCGTGTCCCGCTCCCCAGCAGGCCCTTCCTCGGGAGCCGCACTTCATGTGAGCTATGGGACAAACAGAGGTGATTCTGCATTTCCAAAGTTTTTTTTTTTCGTTTTATCAAGAAATATCAAGGTATTTTGTAAAATAAAAAGGTCTGGTCTATGGGGAGTAGCAGGCAGCTCAGCTCCCTTAAGAGATACCTGCTTTGGAGTCAGCTGATCTTGTAACTTGTCACTGGCTAGAGAATTCTAGAATATTGATGAGACTACCAAGGACCCCAGCAACAAGCTCTCCTGGCTATGCGATTCCATCCTGCACTTTTTTTTTTTTTTTCTGAGACAGAGTATCTCTCTGTTGCCAAGACTGAAGTGCAGTGGTACAATCATGGCTCACTGCAGCCCTGACCTCCAGGGCTCCAGCAATTCTCCTACCTCAGCCTCCAGAGTAGCTGGGGCTACAGGTGCACACCACCATGTCTGGCTAATTTTTAAAGTTTTCCTAGAGATGGGGTCTCACTATGTTGCCCAGGCTGGTCTTGAACTCCTGGGCTTAAGCAATCCTCCCTCCTCAGCCTCCTAGAGTGCTGGGATCACAGGTGCGAACCACCACGCCTGGTCTCGCACCCATTCTGATGAGACTGGCTCACCAACCACATTTCTTCTTTCTGGGCACAAAGACAAACCGGGCTTCCCAGCATGCCTTGCAATTAGACTAGAGCCATAGGCTGACTTCTGGTTAATGTAAGGTAATGGGAGTTGGGGCAGGCCATGTACAGGCCTAGCCGAAAAAAGGAAATTCCCTGCGATTCTCTCCTCCCCCGCTTCCCCTTCCCCTTCCTCTGGGAGCATGTAGCCCACACGTGGAGAAAGGAGGGGCCGCCTGATCTGCAGTGGACTGTGACATGAATGAGAAGTTAACTCGTGGTATGCCATCGAGTTACAGATTTACACCCATGCTGGTTACTGGCACCCGCGTTAACTGTGCTGGCTTTTGCATGGCTCACTCAGTGACTATCTGCTGCATGCCTGTGTGTGACCAAGGTACTGTGCCTTGAAGGAACGTACTGGCAAAAAAATGTGGCCCCTGCCCTCCGGAGCTTAGATCCAGTAGAGCCAACAAGCAGATACGTGAATACATCATAAAGAGAGCTGGAACAGAGATGGACTTGGCTTGGGTGGCTAGGACAGGAAGGCACCTGGGAAGAGGTGGCTTCGGAGGCGAGACCTGAAGATTCAGAGGAAGCAATGCAGGAGGCAGAGAGGCCAGCAAAGATGCAGTCAGCCAGGCAGGACATGCTGGCAGCCAGGGAGGCAAGGAGAAGCGAATGGGTTTGAGTTCTATTTCAGAGCTGACTGATCTATTTCAGGGGTGACTTGCTGATGGGTTGCAATAATTCATTTGCTCATTTAGCTACCCAGTCACATCTATTCATTTGTTGATTCATTCAGCACACATTCTCTGGGGGTCTACTGTGAGCCAGACACTTCCAATAAAAAGACCAGTGAGACCTGTGGATCCTGCCTTCGTGGAACTTACAGTCAGTTGGAAAAGACATCCAAAGCGATCATTACAAAACAGTGTGACAAAGCCACGACACACGCCTGATGAAGGGCTACACAAGGTCTTCCGTGGGGGAGAATGGTGCGAGGTGCCTGATCTGAATGGGGGTCAGGGAGCCCTCCCAAAGGGCTGTGGGACATAATAATGACTGTCGTCATTATTAGTAGCAGCAGCAGGAGGAGCTGTTACTAGCAACATTTTTGGAGTGCTTTCTCTGCCAGGCACTGGGCTAGGCACATCTATGCTTACGCATCATTTCATTTATCCTCAGCAACCCATTGAGAGATGGCTTTCTTTTCTTCTTCTTCTTCTTCTTTTTTTTTTTTTTGTAGTTTTACTCTGTTGCCCAGGCTGGAGTGCAGTGGCACAATCTTGGCTTACTGCAACCTCCGCCTCCCCAGTTCAAGTGATTCTCCTGCCTTAACCTCCTGAGTAGGAGGGATTACAGGCCCATGCCACCACCCCCAGCTAATCTTTCTATTTTTACTAGAGACGGGGTTTCACCATGTTGGCCAGGCTGGTCTCGAACTCCTGGCCTCAAGTGATCCACCCGTCTTGGCCTCCCAAAGTGCTGGAATGACAGACGTGAGCCACCGTGCCTGGCCAAGAGAGGGGCTTTTTCATGTTCCCATTTCAGAAGAAGGAAGCTGAGGCTCAGAGGCGCCCAGGTCACAACTCCTTGAGTGGGTGGGTGGAGATAAGAATTGACCCCAAGAGGCCTGATTCCTGAGCCAGTGTCCTTATATCCACTCTGCTCTAAGACAGTGGGAGAGAAAGGCGGCTCCAGGGCAGGGAGGAGCCTGAAGATGCCAAAGACAGTAGCTTAGGGGGACCACAAGATTCAGAAGCAGAGGGGCCTGGGGTAGGGGGAGCTAAGGCAGCCCTGGGAAGTCACATGAGAGAATCTGGACTCTACCCAAGGAGTGACAAGCATTTTAAGCCAGAGTGAGAATCAGCTATTTCTGAGACTGAAAACAGCTCTGAGGCTTCAATTTTAAAAAACCACTCTGTTTTATCCCTGGAGCATTGAAAATCTGCCTTTCTTCTTTCAAGCATTAGCCAGCTGGGAGGCGTGGAGCTCATCTAAATCACAGACCCAATTCTGCTACCCTGGGATGCAGGGAGCGAGCCACAATTCACGGCAAATCCATGCCAATCTATGAACTCTGCTTTATAATGGGGGGCGCCTGGGCTCCCAGCACCCAGGCCTGAGCAGTTGTTTCTGGGGAGTCCATTGCGCAGTTGCTAATTGGGAAGCTGACGAGAGAAATTCCTGTTATTGCCACTTTAAAGACTCTCGACAGAGACATCTGAGAGAAACAAATAGTCGAGCATGGTGACCCGCACAGCGGTGGCTTCCCAAACATCACGGAGCTCCTTTTATCAGCTGCTGACTGGGTGCTGTTAGTAAAGCTTCACGAAGTGGCCTCCCCTGATTAACTTCGGGAAAATAATAACAATTGCACATTTCTACAAGAAAACTGTTCTAATCTTTACAATGGGACTTGGCCCCAAATATTCATGAGGAAGGTCCTGAGGCTCCCATCTGGGCCAACCAGCGAGGAAGGGGCCTGGCTGAGAGGCTGGAACAGGTCCTGCAGCTTGTTCACCAGGCCTTTTTCTAGGTGATCACTGCCTGGAATGTACCAGGCATGGATGGAAGAGGGGAGGGATGAGGTCTTTATCTGAAGGCGTTTTTCAAGGGCAGGGAAGGGAAGGAGAGAGCAGAGGCAGGCAGGGCAGGGAAGTAGAGAGGGGAGGAGGGAAGAGAAGTGAGTAGGGGGGAGGGAAGGGGAGGGGAGAGCAGGGCAGGGCAGAGGAAGGCTGAGGAGAAGAGAGCAGAGCAGCTCAGGACAGGGCAGGCAGGGGAAGGGAGAGAAGGGAAGAGGAGGGCAGGGCAGGAGGGCTGGGGCGGGAGCACTGGGAAGGGGAGGGAGCACTGCGGAGGGGAGGGAAGAGGAGGGGAGAAAAAGCAGGGCAGGGGAAAGGCAGGCACAGTAGGGCAGGGCAAGGGAGAGGGAATAAAGGTATGGGAGGGACGGGAGAGGAGGTTAGAGGAAGGGAGAATGAGGGAGGGCAGGGTCAGAGAGGAGAGGAGAGAACTGAGGAAGGGGCGCACAGGGCGGGATGCATGTCAAAGGCATCCTTGGTGGGACTCCCCTCCCATAACCCTCTGCAGACACTGCCTTGGAGGCCAGGGACACTGCCCCTCTGTGGGGACGAGGGAAGCGAGGCCCTATCGACTCTTTCACCCCAGGAACTCTGCGCTGCCACCATGTCCCAAGCAAGTGCTTTTGTGATGGACTGGGTAGGAGGGAGGAGGGGAGGAAACAGGCCTTGCCCTGCAGAGGCCATCGCGCCTTCACTCTCTGGACATTGATTGAGTCCATGGGATCAGATTCGGTTCTCCATCTAAGCAGACATCTCTTTGACTACTTTTCTGTGCCAGGCCCTGTGAGTAGAGGTGAATAGTACCTAGTTGTCCCTGAAGTCATGAATGGTCTATGGTTCATGCACGTACTCCAGCCTCCGTCAGGCATCCGTGGTAGAGAGAATCCATCAACCACCTTCATGTCCATAGGATGCCCACCTCCCTCAAGTACTGCTTGTGAGTCCCACAGATGAGAGGGGGCCAGCCAAGGGAAGAAGCAATGGCAAACTCCAGAATGACCCCATGGGAGGTGGAAGGATCACTTGAGCCTGGGAGGTCAAGGCTACAGTGAGCTGAGATCACATCACTGCACTCCAGCCTGGGCAACAGAGTGAGACCCCATCTCAAAAACAAAAAACATCTGTGTGTATATATATATATATATTCCCTGGGCCTTCCATGATGGACGTAAACAGTGATGGGGAGATTCAAGCTCCCTGCACAGCACGCGAGGGCCCTCACCATCCAGCTCCCACCTGCCTCTCCAGCTGCACCCTCTCACCTGGCACGGCTCCACTCCCTGGGCACTTTCACACCACTAAGGAGATGCTCACACCACAAACTTAATCTTAGGGTCCAACGTAAATGCCTCCCTACATCCCCTGGGAGATAGCTGGTTGCTGCCTCCTCATCTGTTGAAACATCCCTGACTCTTCCTCATCCGCTGCAAGGCCCTCCAGGGTCCTCTTCATGACTGTATCCATCTTCAGTGCCCAGCACAAGGCGCACACCCCTCAGTGAATGGTCACAGATACTGTGAACCGAGTCGCTTCTATGTGGCCCGACCATTTCCTCTGCCCTTCCCAACGCCGTCCAGTGGTTTCTTGGCCCACTTAGAACAAACTCCCAAGTTCTCAAGTCCCATAGGAGGCTGTGGGAGAGCCCGAGGCTTTGAGCTCAGCCCCATCGCTTTCGAGATCTTACTCTAAAGTTGCAGGGGAGCGGGCATGACAGATCATAGCCCCAATCCTGGGGCAGCTCAAGAGGGGAATACCCATGAGAGAGCTCGGAGACTGCACCACAGCATTCACACGGTATCATTAAACTGTGCTAAACATTAGAACAGAAAATAAAACCTGGTCCTGCATCTACAATGAGGATGTGCCCAAATCAAAACTTAACTGCAAACACAGAAAGGAAAGCATGTCTCTATTTCAGAAAAGGAACAAGGGCTCCACACAGAGCTGAAGGCCCAGTTACACTCTTTTCACATGTGCTTCTCTTAACAATAACAGGCCCATTATCACCAGCTTCCTACATGCCAAGCACGATGTGAAGTGTTTGCTTCCATTGTTTCAGCGTACCCCTGCAAAAGCTTTGGGAAACAGTAATATCCTCATTTGGCAAATGAATAAACTGAGGCTCCAAGAGATCCAGTGGCTTCTCCAAGGTGACCCAGCTGAGTTCAGAGCCACGTCTGCCTGAGTTCTGCACCTGAGCTCAGGAGTATGAGGCTGTGCTGCCTCTCAAGACCCATGCATTCATGACCACAGGAGACCTGCGGCTTTGCTAAAAACAGAAATTAAAAAATGACCTAGTCCTGCAGTTCACACAGGGTGAACCAAAATACCAGAGTTCTAAAAACTTACCTCCTGGCCCAGTGAGAAATATCTGTGGTTGGAAGAAAACTCATCTTTATGTCTCCACAGAACCCCAGGCTTGAACCCGGGAGGCAGAGGTTGCAGTGAGCCAAAATGGCACCACTGCATTCCATCCTGGGTGACAGAGTGAGACTCTGTCGGGGAGTGCTTTTGCTCAAGAAGGGCTGGATATGGCAGCCTGTCTCCCCACAGGCAGGAGCCCGCCTGCGATGACTCTTCTACCCTCCATGGTGCTTGGCACAGGCTGGGCCCTCAGCAGGACACAACAAATGATTCCCATGGCAGGAAAGCTGTGGGCTCTGTTGCAGCTAAAGCCTATTTTTTCTTTGATTTTGACTTTGCAGCCAAGGCAGACTGCAGGCTGGACAGCTGGAGGATGGGGGAGGAGAGGAGGAAGAAGGCTAGTTCATGCTTGCTTTTTTTTTTTTGACAGAGTCTCACTCTGCCGCCCAGGCTGGAGTACAGTGGTGCCATCTCGGCTGACTGCAACCTCTGCCTCCCGGGTTCCAGTGATTCTCCTGCCTCAGCCTCCCAAGTAGCTGGGACTAAAGGCCAGCGCCATAATGCCTGCCTAATTTTTGCCTTTTTAGTAGAGACGGGGTTTCACCATGTTGGTCAGGCTGGTCTCAAACTCCTGACCTCAAGTGATCCACCCACTTCAGCCTCCCAAAGTGCTGGTTTTATAGGCCTGAGTCACCGCGCCCAGCCTCTTCCTTATGCAGTTTGGCCTCATCTGTTGAGACACCCCTGACTCTCTCCCATCTGCTGCAAGGCTCTCCAGGGTCCACCTCATCCCTGAATCCATCTTCAGCACAAGGCACACACCCCTCAGTAAAACTACCATATTTTGGAGCAATCTATCAATATTTGGTCAAATTAGACACAACAGAATACATAACCCTGTAATTCCACCTGAAGGATCTCTCCCAGAGGAATTCTCTTCCTGGACCGTATGGGCTGCATCAAAGGAGATGTTGCCAATGCACACTCCAAAAATGGAATCAACAGTCCCAGAGGCAGAGTGCAGGTATGCACAGCCACATGGCTGCAGTTGCAATATGGCACCGGGCGAACCAAGCCAAAGAATGAGGACCGAATCACAATGCCATGGAAGGAAATGAAAAATACATGCAACGACCCAACATATTCTGGAAGGAAACAGATTTATAGATACATGCCGAGGCTATTGGAGTAGCTGCCTGTGGCAGGGAGAACAGGGACAAGAGGGGATAAATACAGGGCTCTACAGTGATCAGTGAGGACAGCATGCCAGGAGCTGGGAACAGCATTCACTCATGTGGCAGAATGGAGGGGTGGATCTATTTATTCATTGGTTCATGGATTTTGAGAGGCAAGCTCTCACTATGGTGCTCAGAATGTCTCAAACTCCTGGGCTCAAGCAGTCCTCCCACCTTGGCCTCCCAACGTGCTGGGATTACAGGCGTAAGCCACTACACTTGGTTTCACTCACATTTTGGTATCTGAGGTCCAAAGAGAAAAAACAAAAAGGAAAGATATTTTCTTGCCCATACCTGTTTACTGCCAGGACCCCCCCCCCAACTCCACGGGACCCAAAGATAGGATATGCGGTTCCGACATGTTCTGCCCTGAAAGAGCTCCCAAGGCCAATCATTCCAGAAGCCAAGACTGAGCTGTGGAATTCCACCCAGGAATTCCCAGTGCTCTCAACTACTCTATATCTCAGTCTTCCTGGGGATCCACTCCCCGTGCCTCCCCAGCCCTCTAAGCAATTGCCTGGGTGGTGTGGGCCCTGGACCAGCTGAGGGGCTGGCTGGGCTGACACATGGCATGCCTGGTGCCCTTCCCTTGCAATCACCGAGTGATGCCCTCCCCATGCCCTGAATCTCTTCACACTCAATTCCAAGTGTGACGGTCACCCAGGGTCTGGGTTAGAGATTCTCAGACTTTAATGGCAGCGGTGGTGGCATTAGGTGGCACCATCTCTAACTGCCTTAATTGTAGCTTCTACAACCAGCATAAATTCTTCACTGCAGAGGCCACAGGCTGAAATGGCTCAGTGGGCAGAGAGACCGTAATGGAGACAAAACGTTAGCACCAGCCAATGTGTGTTGGACGCCAGGAACTGAGTGGAGGGACTTATGGACACTATCTCCAACCCGAACAACATTTCACAGATGAGGCTCAAAGGAGGTAAGTATCATGGCCAGGACCCCACAGTGAAGGGACTCAGGGCCATGTTCTTTCCACTCCGCTTGGCCACTGTGTGTCCCCAAGAAAGCTCCTTCGGGGTAGGACATGGCTAGGGAGGAACAAGTACCCTTCAAAGCCAGCCAGGAGAGAGAAGGTGGCGTGGCATTTGTACCCCTCCCTGGAGCTCATGGAGATAAAAGAAACCAGGAGTGAATCAGACACCCCAAAGACAATCCCATACTGCAATGGCCAGGCTGAAGGTATAAACTGCAGGAACAGAGGGTGCCAGGAACGCTGGTGAAGCGGGAGGGACGCTCTCGTGGACCACAGCCCTTTGAGAGTAGGAGCTCGCAGGGCCAGCTCTGTCTGCTTTTTAAGGGAAGCTGCAAATCTGGATCATTAGGCGAGATCTCTCCCTTCTCAGATCAGCTGGCAGCTAATTCAAATGCCTGAATATCACGGTGCAGATCAAACAAAATATATCTGCAGGCCATCCAGAAGCAACAGAAAAAAGAAATCAATAGGCCATCAAAAACAGTCTGCAAGCTTGTTGCCGCCCCGCTGCTACAGTTCATCGAGCTGTGCTACTGAGAGGTGACACCGGTCCATGCTTCTGAAGGCCAAGCACCTATCTACAGAAACAATCCAGACATGCTGGGAAGGGTGGGGCCCAGCTCGCCCTCCGGAGCAGGGCCGGGGATGCGTTCTACAGACAGAACAGCCACCTACCACAGCCCACCATGCGCCATTCAAAATACGGCAGCTACAGTATCTTCAAAAACACTCTTTCCAAGAAGGTAGCGGTACCTCCAGTTTACAGCTAAGAACACTGAAACTCACAGAGATGAATTAGCTTGCCCTTGGCCATGTTAACTAGCGTCAGAGCTGGGATTTGAACCCAGGTGCACATGGCTTCCAGGCCCAGCTACTCTGCTGTCCCATTTGCCCCTTTGTTTACACAGGAGAGGTTTGCAAAAGCTCCACTCAATTAAAAGCCCTTGACTTGGCCTTGACCATGTCCCTGGTGCCATGCTGGGAACTGGAGAAAGGAGACAGCAGAGCACAGAAGCGCCACCTGTCAGGGCCTTTGAGTTTAATGCAAACCAAATGGATAAGGGGAGGGAGGGAAAGTAAAGGGGTTATTTTAATGTTCTACGTCAGAGCATTATATACCCTAGACAAAGGTTCTGGAGTTTTTTCATAAGAAGGAAAGTAAAAAATAAATCAGGGCCAAAAAAGGAATCATTCCAGCTGCAGTTGAGACATGTCCCAAGTCAGGTTCTTAGCTTACTATCTGGCCCTTTGCAGAAAAAGGTTGTTAACTCTTGCCCCAGGGGATGGTGAAGGCTCAGTATGGGAAGATCTGGGATCTACACACAAGCCACTCATCAACCACAAGGATCTACACAATAACATCAACAAGAAACAGAGTCTGCCACTGCAATCTGTTACAGCAGCTAGCTCAATTCCAACATGGAGGGAAAACAGAACTGGGGAGGACTCGATTCTGCATTAGTCATTGAATGTCCAGATCTGGGACCACAGGGCTAGCACACAAACACCAGCAATGCCAGACAGGAGTCAAGCTTCTCTTTCTCTGACTATAAATAGCAGCTCGCATCTACTGAGGGCTTGCTCAATGCCAGGCACGGTGCAAAGTGCTTTGATGTGATGGGAAAGAATCCAGGCCAGGAGTCAGACCCTCTGTATTTCAATCCTGACTCTGCCACTTACCAGGTCTACAGCTCAGAAAGCATTTCAGTCTTATCACCTCTGAAAGAGGGATGGTAACAAGAGTTGCAGTGCCCAACACAAAGTAAGCACTTAGCTCACCTTGGCTATCATCATCTTTGTCAGACCATTTAATTCTCACAATAACCTACAGGTTCCTTATAATCATTTTCCCCACCAGGAGGTAAGCATACAAGACATGGTCTTTGCTCTGCAGTTCAGAGCTCTGTCAGACAAACGAATGCAAAAATGAGTGATGATCAGAAAACAGATACACACTGTGTTACGGACAAGCCTCAGGAAAGAGATTTGAAAGATGAGAAGGTTTCAGCTGGATTTGGTGGGTAGGTTGGGAGCAAAGTGTGGTTAGTATAACCTTTCCAGGCCAGGCAGACAGATTCCACCTCCTCGGCTGTCTTCTTTACCACCATTCCCTGACCATAGTTGACGTTCTTAAGCCTGACTTGTCTTAAGCCCTTGATATGCTAACTTCGCTGAACACGATTCTAAGAAATCACCTCTAGATAAAATGCTGGAAACCTCAGTGATTTCTTTCATCTTTCATTTCTTTCCTTTTGGGCAATCAAATAGCCAAAAGCCTTTTCAAGTCTGATTCTATTCCCTCCGTATCACGTGAGGTGCCTTTAATGAAGCTTTGGTGGTCAGAATTTATAATAGATAACTTTTCTTCTTCTAACTCTTGCCTGTCCAGCACACATCCCCTTCATGGCCCTCTTAGGAGCACTAGAATAATCCTTTCAAACATCTCCCACTTCTCATTTCCAGACCAAGTAGTTGAGGACAGACTACTCCTCCCTCCAGTTGCAGGGGCAGGCACAGGATTCAAGTCCAGCTTTTTTTTTAGGGTGTTCTGTCTCCCTGGACATAGTGATTGGTTCAAGAATGGACATACTGACCAGGCGCCGGTGGCTCACGCCTGTAATCCCAGACTTTGGGAGGCCGAGGCAGGCGGATCACCTGAGGTTAGGAGTTCGAGACCAGCCTGGTCAACATGGTGTAACTCTGTCTCTACTAAAAATACAAAAACTAGCCAGGTGTGGTGGCACACATGTGTAGTCCCAGCTACTCAGAAGGCCAAGGCATGAGAATCACCTGAGCCTGGGAGGCGGAGGTTGCAGTAAGCCGAGATCATACCACTGCACTCCAGCCTGGTTGACAGAGTGAGACTCTGTCTCAAACAAACAAACAAACAAAAATTGAAACTTGTACTCTGAAAAACTACAAAATATGATCAAAAAAATTAAAGAAGGCCTAAATAGAAAAAATTCCATGGTCATGGATGGGAAGACTTAATATTATGAAGATGGTAATACTCCTCAAATTGATTGGCAGATTCAACATCATTCCTTTTTAAAAACCCCGTTGTTTTTTTTTTTTTTTTTTGCAGAATCAACAAGCCGATCCAAAATTCATATGGAAACTAAGGAATCCACAGAAGCCAAACTAATGTTGAAAAAGAACAAAGCTGGAGGACTCATACTTTTCAATTCCAAAAGCTACTACCTGCACAAAGCCACAGTCATCAAGGAACCATGTGAAATGATTACTATGCTAATCCGCTCGCTTCACTATAGTAACCATTTTCCTATCTCTATATATCCTATAGCATCATGTTGCAAACCTCGAATATACAAAATAGGATTTTTTTTTTTAAAGGAACTAGCATAAAGATGTTTAGATCAATGGAAAAGAACTGCAATTGTAGAATTGTGAGAAACTCTCACATTTATAGTCAACTGATTTTCCACAAGGATGCCAAGAAAATTCAATGTGGAAACAATAGTCTTTTTTCAGACAGGCCCTCACCAGACACCGAAATGCTAGCACCTTGATCTTGGACTTCCCAGCCTCCAAAAGAACGAGTTTCTTTTATTTAAAAACCATCTAGTTTGTGATATTTTGTCACAGCAGCCTGAACAGGCTAAGACACCACATGACCTGGCGATTCCACTCCTAGATGGAATGAAATAAAGAAGATAAACATTTGTCCACCCGAAAACAGAGTAGGAGTCTGTTTGTGTTTTTTCCTTTTCATTTTTTGTAGAGACAGAGTCTCACTATGTTGCCCAGGCTGTTCTTAAATTCCTGAGCTGAAGTGATCATCCTACCTCGGCCTCCCAAGGTTGCAGGAGTATGAGCCACTGTGCCCGGCCTAGGATTCTTCACAAAAGCCAAAAAATGGAAACAACTCCAATGTCTACCAACTGATGAATGAATAGGCAAAATATGGCATAGCCACACAATGAAATATTTGACGAGAAAAAGAAATGAAGTACGGTGGTCCCACTCATCCACAGGATACCTTCCAAGACCCCTAGGGGATGTCTGAAACTGCAGATAGCACCAAACCTTATATATATATTATGTTTCCTCCTAAACACACATACTTATGACAAAGTTTAACTTCTAAATAAGGCACCGTAAGAGATGAACAACAACAATCGAACAGAAGAATTGTAACAATATCCTACAATAAAAGTAATGTGAATGTGGTCTCTCTCTCAAAATATCTTACTGTACTGTACTGTGGGTAACTGAAACTGCACAAAGTAAAACCTTGGATAAGGGGTGTTACTGCACCGATACACGCTATGACACAGACGAACCTTGGAAACACGATCCTTCTGCGACTCACAAAAGACTTCATAGTGCATGATTCCATGTATATAACATTTCCAGAACAGGCAATCCTATAGATACGGAAAGCACGTGAGTGGTTGCCTAGGGCTGGGGCTGGGGAGAAATGGGGAGAGTGTGTATGGATACAGAGTTTCTTTCTGAGTGATGAAAACATTCTAAAATTGCTCCTAGTGATAAATGCACAATTCTGGAAATATAGTAAAAACCACTGAATTTGAGACTTTAAAGGGGTGAATTACCTGGTACATGAATTATATCTTTTAAAAAAGGAATGAAGTTCTGTTATATGCAACAACAGGACTGAACCTTGAAAATATTATGCTAAGAAGCCACTCGGGAAAGACTACGTATTATACTATTCCATTGATAGGAAATGTTCAGAATAGGCAGATCCACAGATGCAGGAAACAGATGAGTGGTTGCTCGGGGTTGAGGTCTGCGGTTTGGCAGGAGAGGATGTGGTGACTGCCAAGTGGTACAGGGTTTCTTCTGGCGGTGATAAAAATACTCTAAAACTTGGGGTGATGGTTGCACAACTCTGAATATACCAAGAGCCACTGAATTGTGCATTTTAAATGGTTAAATTGTATGGTATGTGAATTATATCTCAATAAAGCTGTTTAAAATAAAAAAGAATGGACACATGACTCAGACAAACCGAACAAATGGAATCTAATCCTAGGACTTTTCTGGGACTATTAGAAAGGAGAAGCTCTCTTTCTGCAGCGAGTACTGCCAGGAAAAGTCTGGGCCTGCCAGAGGTTCTAGCTTGAAGAAAGCCTCTCTGACAATGAATCCTACACAGAAAAAAAGTAGAGAGAAGGAAGCAGGGAAAGAATGAAGAGGAGGCCCCATTCTGCTGAGATCGCTCCAGCCCTGGAACCAGCTTTACCTGAAGCTGCACCATCTCTGCTCTTTTCAATCACAAAAATCAAATTCCTCTCATGCCTTTGCTAGTCTAGGAGGACTTTTCCTCAGCTTCTCACTGAAATGTTGACACTTCCTGGGCATCCCCTACTTACTGTTCTCGTCACAGACCTTCCTTCCCTGGGCTTCCCATTCTGGAGCCCCATCCTGGCCCCCAACACCCTGACTTCCCAGTGCATGGGCTCATCTGCAAAGCGTCTTCCCACCACTCAGCAGCAGCCTCCCCTGAGACACTTCCCCCACCTAGACTGCACCTGGAGCAGCTGCTTAAAAATAAACACGAGCTATGTTATTCTCTCCACATTCTTCCCACCCTATTAATTATTTATCCAGCACCTGCTTCAAAAAAAGGAACTTAGCAGGGAAGGAATAGGAGGAGGAACTGGAAGGAGTGAGGCAGCTCAGAGCAGCGGTGGTGGGTGGCAGCACCCAGCAGGGTAGGGGCAGGGGGGTGTACAGTTGAGGCAATCCTGGGGGTGGGGGTGGTGGATGGGAGGGTCCTCTCTGTGGCAGTGGTGGAGCCCACTAGCCCCTTGTCAGAATGATGTTTTTAAGTTCACAAAACAAGATACACAGGATTAGGGGAAAAAGGCGGAAAAGCACATACTCTTAAACACAGGTATCAGAACTGCGATGCAGCAATGTGAACGCTTCTTTGCAGATGCATTCAATAACAAGATCTACTGGCAGCTCTAATCACTCCTGTAATTCTCAAGTAGTGACCCTTAACCATGAGCTTTAACGATGGCTGGAAATACCGCAGCAACCGCAGTGTGATAGGAAAATACATGTGATTGCTTTCTATTGGGGGCAAAGAAGGAGGCACCATTACTGCTATTAGAATTTGTCATCTAAGTTCACATTTAAAGTCCATGCTTCACGTAGAGGGTAGTGAGAATCCAACTGTAAATCTTTTCCGGCCGGGCGCGGTGGCTCAAGCCTGTAATCCCAGCACTTTGGGAGGCCGAGACGGGTGGATCACGAGGTCAGGAGA
>NW_016809864.1:2874916-2880173 GCF_001698545.2 Rhinopithecus bieti | reverse complement strand
AAAAAAAAAAAAAAAAAAAAAAAAAAAAAAAAAAAAAAAATCTTTTCCACTGATCACTTGAATTTCATCCTCAGACCCCAGGACAAGAATTCATGGGCTAGAAGATCAGGCTGAGCCCCAGAGCACGACACTCTGAAGACACACTGAGGCACAGTAAGGTGACAGGAGAGTCTACACTGGCGTCAAGATTCAAACCCAAGTACTCTGACCCCAGAACCCACGCCCTCCTCCACCGCCCCTCACTGCCACTGTCCCAAGGGAGGTAAATGCCCAGAGGAGACCTCATCAGACCCTATTTCGAGTTGCAGCCTCGGTTCCAAGCCTCGCACATCTGGACAGACCATGTTGCTTGCCCGGCTCAGAGGTGGTCCTGAGCCTGGACACTAAGCAGGTCCTGTGTTCTCACCAAGAACTTGAACCTTTCTATTGCAGTGGCAAGAAAAGCTGTAGGAGTCAGAGAAGGTCTCTGACTCTGTATCTAGTGTTGGGCTGGTGCAGGCCTGCACGTCCCCTGGTACCCACTCTGCCTGTTGCTTCTTAGCTTAACTGGATCACAGCCTCCACATCTCAGTGTGAAGGTCCCTAACTGACCCTGGGACTAAATCAGGTTATTTGTTTAATAAGTGAACAAATAAACCCGTAAAATTCTCTGCTAGGCTGAAAATTCCATGAGGGCAGGAACCATGTAGATCTTTTACCACTGCTTTTTTTTTTTTTTTTTTTTTTTTTTTTTTTTTTTTTTTTTTTTTTTTTCTTTTTGAGACAGTGTCTCGCTCTGTCACCCAGGCTGGAGTAGTACAGTGGTAGGTCTCGGCCCACTGGAACTTTCACCTCTCGGGTTCAAGCAATTCTCCTACCTCAGCCTCCCAAGCAGCTGGGACTATAGGCATGTGTCACCATGCTCACCTAAATTTTGTATTTTCAGTAGAGATGAGGTTTCATCATGTTGGCCAGGCTGGTCTTGAACTCCTGACCTCAGGTGATCCACCCGCCTCAGCCTCCCAAAGTGCTGGGATTACAGGTGTGAGACACCGCGCCTGGCCTACCACTGTCTTAAACATAATTTGTTTGTTTTTAAAGAGACAGGGTTTCACTCTGTCACCCAGGCTGGAGTGTAGTGGTGTGACCCTAGCTCACTGAAGCCTTGAACTCCTGATCTAAAGCAATCCTCCTGCCTTAGCCTTCTAAGTAGCTGAAGATACAGGGGCACACCACCTGTAGCCAGGCATGGTGGTACATGCCTGTGGTCCCAGCGACTCAGGAGGCTGAGTTGGGAGAATCACCTGAGCACAGGGAGGTCAAGGCTGCAAGTTTTGTATTTTTAATGTTTTTGTAGGGTTGGGGTCTCACTCTGTTGCCCAGGCTGGTTTTGAACTCTTAGCCTCTACCAATCCTCTTGTCTTGACCTCCCAAAGTGCTGGGGTTATAACTGAACACAATTCTTGATTAAATCTGAATGAAGAGCCCACAAGAAGAGGTGGAAGCGGTAAGAGGCTTGAGACTTGCCTGCAGCTGGGAGCTCCCTGTTTCATCCTGAGAGAGCAACACAGCATACAGCCACACCCCAACAGGCCACCAGAACACACAGTCACTCTGCCCACAACAGGTGTGGCTCAGAGCCTGACAAGCAGACAAGTGAGCAACAGTTGCCCTCCACCGAGGGGGCCAAGGTGAGGCGGGGAGGAAGGAGACAGAAAAGGGTCTCATTGGAAGAGTCCAGTCTTCCAGTAGCAACCACAACAATGACACGGAACGGTGCTTCTCAAACTTGCTTGCTTATACAACCCACCTGGGGGCCTGTTAACGTGCAGATTCTCATTCAGCAGGTCTGGGATGGGGCCTGAAATCTGCACATCCAATAAGCTCTTGGATGAGTCTGAGGTCACTGGTAAACAGACCACATTTTAAGTGGTAAGATACTGAGAAAGAATAGACACGCGATAAAATTTTAGAATCATTCTTTGAGGTCGTATTTGATACGGTTCAACTCAAGCCACATTTTGGCTGGAAAGTCTGGCACCAATGCATGAAAATGTTCACCACTGTGTTCTTTGCTCATCCACATAATGGCATGAGGTTGACAGCAAAAGGAGTCAGTGAAGGTTACAGAGAAGTGGACTCCTGTCAGAAGTCCCAGCCCTGACTTTCCGAGCACCTATGTACCTCACCGTGTACCTGGGGCCAGTTATTTCCTCCTCCTGGGTGGTCCTCAGTCACTGGTCTGCAGGCAAGCTCCACCAGCATTATCTAAGGACCTTTCACAAATGCAGGGCCAGAAGCAGTGGCTCATGCCTATAATCCTAGCACTTTGGTAGACTGAGGCACGAGGTTTGAGTCCAGGAATTCAAGACCAGCCTGTACAACACAGCCAGGTCTTGTCTCTGCATAAATTAAAAAAACAAAAAATTAGCTGGGTGTAGTGGCACGTGCCTGTAGTCCCAGCTGCTCAGGAGGCTGAGGCAGGAGGATCCCTTAAGCCCAGGAGTTTGAGGCTGCAGTGTGCTATGATCATGCCACTGTAGTCCAACCTGGGTGACAGAGCAAGATCCTATCTCTAAAAAATTTAAAATTAAAATAAAATAAATGCAGGCTGGGCACAATGGCTCATACCTGTAATCCCAGCACTTTGCAAGACCGAGGCAGGTAGATTCCTTGAGCCCAGGAGTTTGAAACCAGCCTGGGCAACATAGCAAAGCCCTGTCTCTACAAAAAAAAAAAAAAAAAAAAATTAACCAGGCATTGTGGTGCACGCCTGTGGTCCCAGCTACTCAGGAGGCTGAGTTGGGAGAATCGCCTGCGCACAGGGAGGTCAAGGCTGCAAGAGAGCTGTGATTGTGCCACCGAACTCCAGCCTGGGTGAGAGTGAGATCCCATCTCTAAATAAATAAAGAAGTAAATAGATGCAGATTGTGGGGCTTCACTGTAGAGATTCTAATTCACCAGTTCTGGGGTGTGGTCTGATCATGTGCATATGCTTAAACTCCAGTGATTCAGATCACACCCAGAGTGGGAAACCATCAGGCAAATGACAGCTGCGGTGGACCTGTCCTTGGTGCTGACCAGTGGAGAGCTATGTGGCCTAAATACGGACTAAAGGAGGATCCCCTAGAGGCCGTCATTTTACCACTTGGCTTGTGAATCTGGAAAATATGCAGCTATGTCTTGCCCTGCTTGGGTGCTGGCATTACTGGTACCTCCGTCAGTCACCTGGAACTTAGCAGTGAAGCCTAACCCACCGCAAAACGGAAAACAATGATGTTCAATTACTTCCAAAATCAGTGCACTGGGGGGCATCTGCGAGAGTCTCCAAAACAACGTGAAAGACATGATGGATAGCTCTCCAGACCTGCCCGGTCACCAACGGTATTGCTGAGGGAAATGCCCCAGAGAGCGAACCCATTTTTTATTGGTTGTTCCAGTTTGAAGAATGCCTGTATAGAACTCTAACTTGTGCCTTCTGCTGTGATTTCCTGCTGCAGGAGGAGGGAACGAGTGGAGGGCATAACGGGAAGGGATGAAAAGTGGAAACGAGATTTAAGCAGAATGCCAAGTCTGCCTGGGTGGCTCATTTTCCAGCCCCTAAAAGATTTCTGCAGCTGTCCAAAACTCCATTACCCAGCATGCAAAGCCCCTTCTGCTATCAAGTATCAGATCAAACCTAGATGACAGTTCACTCCTAGCTTCTGAAAAACCTACCACCTCTCTACTTACATCCTCATCTTTCAAGCAGAACTGAGTAATTTTACTTTAGTTGGCAACGGTGGCCAAAACATTTTTTAATTTGCAAATTGAAGAAATTCTATGCTGTTTGGTTTACAAGTTAAAGCCTCCTATGACCTGACTTACAGACAGCTGTAGAGTTGAATCTCTTTTGTGCTATTCAGAGATGACTAGAGACTACCTACGTGCTTGTTTATGTGTGCATTATCTGTTCTCCTTCCCACTCAAAAATTGTAAGCCTATGCAAACAGGGCCCTTAACTGTTTAATTCCCCCACTGTATTTTCAGTAGCTGGCACATAGTAGGGGCTCATGAAAGATGTGCAGAATGGATGAATAAATGGTGTTCCCCTTGATATGCACGCAGCCCTCTCTGTATTAACTAGGCCAGTGCCTCCTGCTACTGGTCATCCCCTACACTGCTTCCCAAGCAAGCATTTTTTTAAAATGCAAAACCAGTTTTAAAAACCATGCCACTTTTTTTGTTTTCAGGATAAAAGTCCAAACTCCTTAGCGAAGCATGCAAGGTAACTGGCCCTGCCTGGCTGTTCTGCCTCACCTGCTAGCGTGCAGATGCTGTGCCACATGTACCTGCTGCTAGTGGGACATGCTGACTTCTCAGTGGGCCTCATGGGGCTGGACGAAGTTGTGTTGTTCCATAAACTTGGCTCTCAGAAGTGCTGTTTCCTCTGCCTGGAATTCATCCATCTCATTCAACAGCTGAATGCTGCTTATCCCTCAAGACTCAATTCTGGTGGCACCTCAGTTCTGATGCTTCCCCAGTCTCTCTTTCCCTTCTCCCCACAGGCTGTCTCCCCTTGATATTTTGCCTGCTCACTACCCATGTCCTTTTATCCTGGTAACAGTGCTACAGCCTTTCCTTAGGGAATCAACCTTCTTGTCTGAGAGTGGACAGAAATTATCCACCCCTCCATCCAGGGCTGAACCAATGACCTGGCCAATCAGTCACTGTGATTTGTCCTGGGACAGGCAGGAGACTCAAGCTAGGCCACTGAGCATCAGTGCTGAGATGGAAACTACTGGGAAAGCAATTTGCTCTTTCTGCCTGAGGCACCTAGCAGATACAATGGAAGCCTGAGGCAGCTGATCATCTTTGTCATCAGAGAGGTGGCTGCCTACGAAGGAAGCGAACTGAGAAAAAGCAGGCAGAGAGAAAAACAGGTGCCGAGACAACAGGCAAGACTCAGTTTATTTCTCGACTCAGCAAATACACGAGAAGGAGACTGGTCAAGATACAGATGTCTGATGATGCTGAGCTCCCGACTCCAGCCACTCCTGAAGTCATTCCTAAGCCTCTCGTTACACAAGCCAATACATGATCTTGTTAGATTAAAAATAGTGGCCGGGCGCGGTGGCTTAAGCCTGTAATCCCAGCACTTTGGGAGGCCGAGACGGGCGGATCACAAGGTCAGGAGATCGAGACGATCCTGGCTAATATGGTGAAACCCCGTCTCTACTAAAACTACAAAAAACTAGCTGGGCGAGGTGGCGGGCGCCTGTAGTCCCAGCTACTCAGG
>NW_016809864.1:2866655-2871369 GCF_001698545.2 Rhinopithecus bieti | reverse complement strand
AAAAAAAAAAAAAAAAAAAAAAAATAGTTTGACTTTGGTGTTTCCACTTGCCGTAGAAAGCATCCTCAATGATATATTCTCCCGTGTGCTCCCACATCCTAATTTAACCTCCCCCATAGCACTGACTTGGGGGGCCCTATGAGAACTCCCTGAGGGCAGGAAATGTGTTTTATTTGTCTCCAAGGTCACAAGGCTTGGTGTATCATAGATACTCAATAAAGGTTTGTGAAATAAAAAATGAAGAAATGTTTATTTAGAAATTAATGGAGCTTTTCACTTACTTTTTTACTTTAGGGCCTTTCTGCCAAGAACTCTTAGACGCCTCGGGATCTTGGTTGCAGCCAAGCGGCTGTCCTCCCCAGAGCCCTTACTGTTCAGTCCTCTGAAGTCATTGGTCCTGGAGATAACAGGAAAGGCAGGCCCAGGCTGCTAAGAAAGGCCCATTACCGTGCTACCTACTCACCTGGGCTTCACCCAAGGGCACACTCATCTCCGGACCCCTTCCCAACACTGGTGAGGGGCAGGAGCACCTGGACATCAAGAATTGAGCGCATGCCTGAACCTGTCTATTCCCCATACTTCTGCAGCTTTGCTCATGCTTTCCCCTCCCTGGAATGCTCTTCCCTTGTCTACTTAATTATTCAAAGCTCAGAGGAAAAAAAATCACCCGCTCCAAGAAGTCTTCCCCAAACCCTGCAGGAAACCAAATTCAAAAGCTGTCAGAAGGCCAAGGCGGGTGGATCACTTAAGGTCAGGAGTTTGAGACCGGTCTGGCCAACATGGTGAAACCCCGTCTCTGCTAAAAATATAAAAATTAGCCAGGCATGGTGGCAGGTGCCTGTAATCCCAGCTACTTGGGAGGCTGAGGCAGGAGAATGGCTTGAACCTGGGAGGCAGAGTTGCAGTAAGCTGAGATCGTACCACTGCACTCTAGCCTGGGAAACAGAGCAAGACAAGGCGAAGAAAAAAAAAGCCATTAGGGCCAAGGAAGTGAGAGAAGCAGGGCAGACTGGTGACCTAGGACCATGTGCTCCAGTGAAGGGCCCAGCCTCCATTCAGTGCCTGACAATGATTGCAACGAGGAATTGTGAGATAAAGAGGAAGACCAGCCTTGCTAACTGGGGAGGCCGTGTACCCTGAGCTGCAGGCATGGGTTTATCATACTTCTCAACACCACCACCGTGAAACACAAACCCTGACTTGGGCGGAATGTGACCTGTGGGTTGTCAGCTGACTACCCCGTGCTGTAACTTTGTCCAAGGCACAATTTTAGGGCCCTCTCACTGCACAGTATAGTCACCTACAGATGCGTGTGACCTTTCTGCGAGTCCTCATCTCTGCCAAGTCTCCATGTCTGCTGATTCCTTTCTCAGTCCTCAATAGCTCTGCACTCACCGAAACCTGCAGACATTTCTTTCTTTCTTTCTTTTTTTTTTTTTTGGACAGAGTCTCATCCTGTCGCCCAGGCTGGAGTGCAGTGGTGCGATCTCAGCTCACTAAAACCTTCGCCTCCCGAGTTCATGAGATTCTTCTGCCTCAGCCTCCCGAGTAGCTGGGATTATAGGCATCTGCCACCACATCTGGCCAATGTTTGTATTTTTAGTAGAGATTGGTGTTTCACCATGTTGGCCAGGCCAGTCTCGAACTCCTGACCTCAGGTGATCCACCTGCCTTGGTCTCCCTAAGTGCTGGGATTACAGGCATGTGCCACCACGCCCAACACAGCTGCAGACATCCTGCCTCTCACATTCCCCTCGCACGAGACTCCCAGCCACACTGACCCCATCCAGCTGTCCTCTAGGGGGCAGTAACAGCTCCAAAATACAAACTGGATTTTGTCACTAACAGCTTAAACTCCTTCAATGGCTCCCCTGGCCAGCACACAAACACAACTACCATGTTTAAGCAAATAACTATGTTCATAAAATGTGCTAATATTATAAAAGGAAAAAATAAGGGGCAAAGAAAGAAAGCATGTAATGGAGGGAACTAACTTATTTTGGGTAGCTGGGAAACAGCTGTTCAAGGACACAGAATTCCAGATGAGGCCAGGTGCAGTGGCTCACACCTGTAATCCCAGCACTTGGGGAAGTCGAAGTGGGCGGATCACTTGAGGTCAGGAGTTTGAGACCTGGACAAAATGGTGAAACCCCATCTCTACTAAAAATACATAAACTAGCTGGATGTGGTGGTGCATGTCTGTAATCCCAACTACTTGGGAGTCTGAGGCAGGAGGATTGCTTGAACCTGGGAGGTGGAAGGTGCAGTGAGCTGAGACTGTGCCACTGCATTCCAGGCCTGGGCAATAGAGCGAGACTCCAAAAAAAAAAAAGAAAGAAAGAAAGAAAAGGAAAGGAATTCCAGTTGAGACCTGCCAGAGGAGGAAGATGTGGCCACAGGAAGGGTGAGGGATGGAGTATCCTAAAGGAACTGTATGTGCAAAGGTCCTGAGGCAAGAAAGAGCTTGAAGGTTTGAGGGGTCACATGAGGTGAGGCAGGGATGCTAACTCCTCGGCCCCAGGGATGCTTGAGGGGATTAAATGAGAATGTGCAGGCAGTCCTTGGCACCCTGCCTGGCATGCAGTTAGCACTCAATGAATGGCCACTATTCTTATTAAGATGGTGCCACTGATGTGAAGCAGGGCTTGTTTATTTCCTGCTGATAGGAAAAAGGCGGCCCAGTTCACCAGGGAGAGCTAAGAGCCAGCATCAAAGGCTCCTTTGTGACACAAAACAGTTCCCATTTTCACCGGCTTATGAGGATCAGGCACTTAATTCAAAAAAGCTTCAAAACTCATTACCAAAAGGAACTTCACTTTTCCCTCAGAAGGCAAAAGAGCTGAAAAATTAAATGAAGAGAAAGTTCCAAGGGGGTGGTTAAGCTGAACGTGGTTGTGAGCCGGTAGAGAAGAGGGGCTCTTCAGCAAGTGAGACTGGGCCCTGTACTGCCAGGACACTTAAAGCTTGCTGGGCCCCATTTTGGAGAGAGGAGCTTTGGAGCGGGTTTACTCTGGATCCAGGTGAAAGAATGTAATCTGCGGCCCAATGTTCCTTCATGCCAATACCCACAAATCCAGCCTCCACTGATGCAAGCAGCCATGTCCGTCTCTCAGTGAGCAGTCTAATGGGGACCTGCTCCCCCAGAAAACAAGTCCAGTGAGGAAGGAGACACTTAAACGAGTGTGTGCACCAAAGCTTTGGGGGCTGCAAAGGGAATAGGGGCCAGGCACGCAGAGGGCACAGGGAGGACGGAGAGATCGTGGGTTCTAGGGTGAATGGAGCCAGAGTTGCTACTTCAACGAGGTGACACCAAGAGTTCGTTGTTGTTGAGACAGGAACTCACTATCTTGCCCAGGCTGTTCTTGAACTCCAGGAATCAAGGGATCTTCCCACTTCAGCCTCGCATAGCACTGGGAGTTCTATCTTTGTAAAGACAAAGGATGGCATCCAGAAAACATAAAGGGATCCTAGAAACCAACAAGAAAAATACCCCAGAAGAAAAATAGCCAAAGGACACACAAAGGCAACAAAGGGAAGAGGAAATCCAAATGGCTAAAAGTCACGAGCAGCTCATTAGCCGTATCAGTAACTGGGAAAATGTGAATCAAAAACAAAATGAGGGCTAGGTGCGGTGGCTCATGCCTGTAACCCCAGCACTTTGGGAGGCTGAGGTGGCTGGATCATCTGAGGTCAGGAGTCTGCAACCAGCCTGGCCAACATAAACCCCGTCTCTACTACTCTACTACAAATACAAAAATTAGTTGGGCATGGTGGCACGCACCTATAGTCCCAGCTACTTGGGAGGCTGAGGTGGGAGAATCATTTGAACCCAGGAAGTGGAGGCTGCAGTGAGCTGAGATGGTGCCACTGCACTCCAGCCTGGGCAAGAGTGAGACCCTGTCTCAAAACAACAACAACAACAACAACAACAACAACAACAACAAAATGAGATACTATTTTGTACCCATTGTGTTGGCGAAATATAAATAAATTTTAGGTTGAACAAAGCCAAATGTTGTTGCGAATGTGAGACAATGGGAATTCTCACCCATGATTGAAAGTGAACCACTGGTGCTGCCATCTTGGAGAACAATTTGGCAAGAGCTAGGCAAGCTGATGACAAGCATACCTTACAAGCCAGCAACCCCATTCATGGGCACACAACCTAGAGAAACCGAGTCTCAAACCTGTGTACCAAGATATGTGTACAAGGATGCTAATGCAACAATGCCTGAATAGGGAAAAATTGCAAACCTAAATGTCCATCAAAGAGAGAGTACGTAAATGCAACACTGAGTAGTCATACCATAGGCTATCAGTAAGTGTAGCAGTTAATGAATTAGAATGCCCTGAGCCTAAATGAATAAATCTCAGAAAATGTAATACTGGCGAAGAACGGTAGTTATGAAAGGCTACATAAAGAATAATATCAGGCCGGGCGCGGTGGCTCACACCTGTAATCCCAGCACTTTGGGAGGCTGAGGCAGGCGGATCATGAGGTTAGGAGATCGAGACCACGGTGAAACCCCGTCTCTACTAAAAATACCAAAAAATTAGCCAGGCGCAGTGGCAGGCATCTGTAGTCCCAATTACTCGGGAGGCTGAGGCAGGAGAATGGCATGAACCCGGGAGGCGGAGGTTGCAGTGAGCTGAGATCCGGCCACTGCACTCCAGCCTGGATGACAGAGCGAGACTCTGGCTCAAAAAAAAGAAA
>NW_016809864.1:2843408-2866113 GCF_001698545.2 Rhinopithecus bieti | reverse complement strand
AAAAAAAAAAAAAAAAAAAAAGGAATAATACCATTGATGTGAAACAGTAAAAAGAAAACCCTCTCATAATCATATGTAATACAAGGACACAGAACGATTCTGCAGAGTGGTTCCCTTCTGGGAGAAAAGGTGCAACAAGGGTTTCGCTGTATTTACAGTGTTTAATTTCTGAATGTTAACATTTGTTAATCTGGTGATGTGTGTGTGTTCATTACATTTTCCTGTGTATTCCAGGACACATCTGAAACATTCCATAATAATTTTGTAGGAGCTTGGAAGCAAATATGGTAAAATGTGGACAGCTGTTAAGTTTGTGTGGTGGGAATACAGGTGCCTGGTATCCTATCCTTTGTATTATTTTTCCCTTTGTTTAAAAAATCATCACCATATGGCCGCTTTGGGACACTGTTTGGCAGTATCCACTACAGTGGAGTATAAACATACCCTGTGACCAGCAAGTCCATTCCTAAGGATTTTATCCCACAGAAATCAGGACTCAGAGCCAGCAGAAGACATATGTGAGAACTGTTAATCACAGCACTATTTGTAGCTGAGCCAGACCAGAAGCCACTGAACTATCCACTGACAGTAAAAGATAAATAAATTGTGGTGTAGTCATACAATGGAATATTACAAAGCAATGAAAATGAACCAACAAGTGCTACTTGCAACAACATGGATGAAGCTCACAGATGTGATGCTGAGAGAAAGAAGCCAGATACAAAGGAGTACACACAGGCAAAAGCACACTACGGTATCAGAAAGCAGCACAGTGGCCCTTTAAGAAGAGGAGGCTGTGGAGCTCTCATAATGGTCTATTTCTTGGTCTATTGCTGTTTGCCTAGGTGTGTTCATTTTGTGAAAATCCATCAAACTGTACCTTAAAATTGGAGGTATGCTGTATCTCAACTCAAAAAAACAGCCAAAAAAGGCCTGGTATGGTGGCTCATGCCTGTAATCCCAGCACTGTGGGAGGCTAAGGTGGGCAGATCACTTGAGGTCAGGAGTTTGAGACCAGCCTGGTCAAAGTGGCGAAACCCCATCTCTACTAAAAATACAGAAATTAGCCATGCCTGGTGGTGCATGCCTATAGTCCCAGCTACTCAGGAGGCTGAGGCACAAGAATTGTTTGAACCCGGGAGGTGGAGGTTGCCGTGAGCCAAGATCGCACCACTGCATTCTAGCCTGGGTGACAGACTAAGACGCTATCTCAAAAAAAAAAAAAAAAAAAAAAGCCAAAACACACAACACACCACAAGAAGAAGCAGAGAAGTGAAGAGGGGAGGAAGAAATGAGAATGAAAGAAAGAAAAAGCATGCCTATGTGTGAGTTATCACCAATCACAAAGGAAAGGAAATCAAATGAGTGCATTCTCCGTGTCGACCTGGTTTTTACGCTGGCATTTGAGGGCTAAGGACACACTGCGCCATGGGAAACAGTTGACTGGCATGGGCTTGTTCACTCTCCACCAGAGCCCATGCTGTCAGTGTGCTCACCACCATGTGACAGCTGAGTGTCACAGAGTCTGAGGATTTGCCCAGGGTCACACAGCCAATGTGGGTGGGGGCAGGATCTGGATCCACAGTCCAAACTCTTTCCCTCTGTATGGCATGGTTTCTAAAGATGCAAGTGGCCCATGACACTGCGGAGAAGGATGAGAGAAAGGGAGAGGCTTCCTCCAGCCTGGGGTTGTGAATTGCAAAAAGGTGGCTTCAGGAAATAACCAATTGGTGGCAATTTGAGAGGCTGAATTTTTTTTTTTCTCCCAGTGTGCTAGAGATGAACCAAGATTGCAATACACAGTTCTCAATTTGTTTTCTCCTTGTGTTTTTCTGCTGTTTGAAGTTCTCAGATATTAATGAGAATACTGAAGGGAAAGGTAGCAATTATTCTCCAACTATTCAAAAGGGTAAGAGCCAAGAAATACGTCTAAGGTGTGATTTTAATCAGCTGTCTGAAAATGTGAGGAACAAAAGCAAATATAATATGGGTTAAGTCTTTTCAGAAGGCTTTTAGAGCTGGAAGGAGAGATTAAATAATGATATACAGCCCCAGAAATATTTTGGCCAACGTTTAATGCCCAACAGAGTCAAGTTGTCTTATAATTCACTCAATCACAAAGCCAGTGGGTTCTACTTAGAAATAGGGTCCTCAAACTCAGCCTGAAATGAGTGAAGTGGGGCAAGCTGGCTAATTCTGGTGGGTTCACTGGGAAGACCACACCCCAGAAGTGTCAAACAAATCTTCTGTGACACCAGGAACAACTAATGCAGAGTCTTCATGGAAGCTCCTGCAAATATCAGCTGGTCAATGTCCAGCGGGCAGGTGAGATGGCACCATGTGGGAACTGAGCATCTATGAACGACCATGAATGACAGTGTCCTGGAAGTGAAGGGACACAGGACGAGAGAGAAAGGAAATTAATGACCCAACAAAGCCGGTGCTACACAATGACTTCCACACAGCTTCAGTTCATTATTCAACAAACGGGTTCAACTCAGTACTCGGCACTGTGACAGATCCTAAGAAGATGAAGACTCAAGTAGGACCAGGCTCTGCCCTCTAATTCTATGGTGCAATGGGTGCAGGGATGGTGCGTACTACAGGAAGGAAGAACTGTAAATCAGGCAACTGTGATAAGATGGAGTATGAGAAATGAACCCGGGGAGGGGTAGCTCATGTTTTTGAAGTCAGGGACGACTTCCTGGTGGAGGTATGAAGGCCACAGTGGAGGGTGGGACCAGCAAGTTCTATGACTTGAGTCCACCAAGAGGAGTCTCTTGAATTCTGCTTTTTCATGTGTTATACCTAGAAAATATGCAAGATGGGAACAGAACAGCAAATATGCTTTCAGTGGCTGGTTCTGGATTTTTTGTTTATAAATGACCTTGATTTTTTTTTTTTTTTTTACTGGATTTTAATTTGATGTTATAGAAAAGTCCTCCCAAGAAACCCCACTAATTAAACATATATATATCTATGCATAGGCCTCCACAGACACATTCCGGGTCTGAAGCTCACCAAGGTCTCTCCCCTGAGATGCTTTTTCTGGCAAGATGACGTTAGTGGTTGCTCTCCTGGAAAATATCTTAAGAGGCTTTTACTGTATTAAAGAGAAACATAACCGTGTGATGTATAATGAGCCCAATTTCTCTCTTCTTCTCGATTAATACATTAAGTACTAGGAATATTTACATGGTGGTTGGCAGAGTGTCAAATGAGACACAGGCTTGAGTTCATGGCTTCATTCACTCAGAGCTGCTTGTCGCTCCCAAACTTCTCTGTGGGGCCCTAGCAGTTGCAGGGGATGGTGTGAGCTCCCTGCATCTCTACTGCGAGCAGGTGGGGGAGTCACACCATCTTCTGAATTGTCTTCACATGATGAACTTTCTGGCCCAAACCTGTAGTAGATGACTTTCTGCATCACCAGCTCCTAGATTTGGGGACAGACACGTGGGACTTACTTCTCCACGGAGGGCCGGGTGGTGCGGCCCTCTGCATTTGCAGAGTTCACCTCAATTCCTGACTCTGGCACTTACAAGCTATGGGAGTTTGGGCAGGATGCTTATTGCCCCTAATCCCCCGTTTCCTCATCTATAAAACACTTCATATGGAGCCCGAGAAGAACTGCATGATGAGAAAATGAATACAAAGCTCTCAGTGTGCCTGGCAAGCCGGCATATGGTGGCTGGTGTTAGTTTACATGGAGACGCTGAGTTTGAGGTTTCCGGGGGGACCGTCCATGTCAGGCTCACCCACTGCACAGGTTCGGGGTCCTGGCATTGCTGGGGATAAGAACGCACTTGTGTGTCTGCTCGCTCCACTTTGCTACCAGCCCAATGACCCTGACCTAACAAACCTGAAGACAGCTCTTATCCTGTGCCAGACACTGTTCTGAGCATTTTACAGATGTAACTGCTTTCAATCCTCATAAAAACAATGCTAGGAGTGGCATGAGTATTCCTGGTATATGAAAGGGGAAACAGGCACAGAGAGGTCAAATAACGTGCCCGAGGCACATCAGTACACACAGAGTACAGCCTTAAGGATCTTTCTGTTTGTTTGTTTGACTCTCAGTGCCTATTACAGCCTCTTACTTACAGAGTTGGTAAGGTCCCACTGAAAGAATAAATGTATAAATGCATGAATGAGTAACTGTCTCCCCACAAGTTTAGGATTAACAGGGAAGTTCTTCCAAGCCTGGGGATGAACTCTGAGGGCAGCACTCCCAACTCTAAGAATGGCCCCTAAGCAAGGGTGGAGCGGTGGGTGTGGGTGGAGAGAGAGGCCATCAGAGCCCCTCCTCACCTGCCCCCTGCTCTCCACAGCACTGAGGTTGAGGAGTTGACTTAGGGAGTTAATGTGAATGTCCATCAAATAGGCAACGGCTGACTGATTCTGCCTGTCCCGCCTCCAGGATCCTCTGCAGCCGACCTTCCTGTGGGATAGGCTGTGCTCACAGAGGCTGAAGGCAGATGACCTGCCTGGGCCCAGATATCAGCCTTGACGCTGCCAAGCAAGATGGCCTAGGCAGGTCACTTCACATCCCTGTGCCTCTGCTGCCCCATTTGTCAAGTGGGCTGACAGTAAGAGCTCTCTACCCAGGGCAAGGAAGCAGGAAGAAGAGGTGTACAGGAGGCAGGATGAGGCCCACCCTCTCCCAGAGTGTCTATGCCTCAATCCCCAGAACCTGTGAATATGCTACTGTACAGGGGCCATTGTAGAGGAGGTGAAATTAAGGGCTCTGAGACAGGGAGATTACCCTGGATAAGCTGGATGGGCCCAGTCTAATCACATTACTGAAAAGTGTAGAACCTTTCCCTGCTATGGTCAGGGGAAGATCTGACAACAGAAGAATGGTGGGAGAGAGGCAACAGGGAAGACAGAGGAAGGGGCCATGAGCCAATAAATGCAGGCAGCTTCTAAGCTGGAAAAGGCCAGGATAAGATTCTCCTCTGGAGTCTCTAGAAAGAAATGCAGCCTTGCTGACGCCTTGATTTTAACCTGGTGAGGCTTGTTTTGAACATCTGGCCTCCCGAACTGTACGAGAATAAATGTGTGTTGTTGCAAGCCACAGGAAACTGATTTGGGATGTACAGAAAGGATGCCTGGCATTGATTCTGCTGGCCCACCTGTTCCTTCTCCTAGATTTCTGGCTGGGAGCCCTGTGGCCCCTCAAGCATTTCACCTCCTGCAGGAGCCTTCTCTGCTTCTCTCTCCTCTGTCTGAAAATTGCACCAGGTTCCCAGCAGCTCACATAGTTCCTCTTTGAAGACTCATTTACTTGTCATCCTCCCTACAAGACGGCCAGCTTCTTAAGGACAGAGACCAAACCTTAATTCGCCTTCATTGCCCTTACACCCAGCACAACAGCCCTGCACTCGGTACACATTTGCCTCTGGTTCCTATATGAGGTCCACTCTCTCCCATCTCTGCGCCCACCCTGCCGTCTCCAGGACTGCGTTTCCAATGGCACCTCCCAAGAAGCTGCAAATGGGCTTCCCGCGGCTCAGCGAGTACCAGTTGGTTCCTCTACCACACATGGGTGTATGTGTTTTTAATGAGGATTTTAATGCATAATTTCTCCAACAAGTTGAATTATCTGTGGCTCCAGGGAAAGTGATTTGCCTTGCCTTAATGCCAAATGAACTTTCGGAGACGGAATCTATTAGCCTAAGAAGGAATGACAGTCTCTCCATTCTCATTTGCTCCCTGAGCCATAATGCAGACTTTAGTAACATCATCAAGAACGAGTCCTTTACCTAAGCCTCATGCTGCTAAAGCCCGTTTGGACAGGGAGCTCGTTGGTCAACTTCCTCGGACCACTAGAGAGCCACCTTTCCTGTCTCCAAAAGCCTGCTTGGCCTCACGCCCACTCTGCAGAAAATATTCAGCCAAAAGCAGGGTGAGAACAACCTCCCAAGTCACCTTGAAAGTTTATGTACTCGCTTTTGGAATTGAGATTTTTTGAATGTGTGCCAACACCCAGCAAAGCGAAGAAGAAAATAAAAGGGAAACTCTTCCACTGAATTTCTGTTTGTTTGTTCATTAATTTAGACCGCGAGTATCTTGGTATGTCAGGTGCTATTCTAGCAGCTGGGGACAGAGCAGTGAACAGAAACAGATTCCAGCCCTGGTTCATGAGATTCCATGCTGGTGCAGAGAGATAGATAATACTGAAGTGCACAAAGAAGTCATTTCCATTGATGATACACACTGCGAAGAAAATTAAAGCAGAGGAAAGGGCCAGAGAGTGACTAAGGGCGGCAGAGTGAGGAGTGTCAGGAAAGGCCTGTGTCCAAGGAGGGCAAATCTGAACTGAAATCTGGTGAATGGGAGGAGGCGTCCATGCAGAAATCTGGGAATGGCCCTTCCAGGTACAGGGTGTGACAGGTGCAAAGGCCCTGAGGTGAAAAAAGTGTAGATGTCTTAGGACACCAGTGTGCCTGAGTGGAGAGGGCGGGTGCAGGGCATGAGATGAGGAAGGAGAGGGAGGTGAGGGAGCTAGCAGGGGACACCTGAGGCCACAATAATGAGTCCCCATTTTAAGTACCAGGGGTGTCACTAGAGGGTCTTAATCTACAGTTGACACAACCAGATTTATGTTGTACAAATCTCACTCTGGCTGCAGTGTGGAAAATAGGCTACAGGGAGGCAAAAGAGAAAAAGACACAGCCACTGCAGGTGTCCACACTGCGGTGACAGTGGCTTGGAGTTAGAATAATCTAAACAGGAGCCAGGGCAGTGGTTCACGTCTGTAATGCCAGCACTTTGAGAGGCTGAGATGGAAGGATGGCTGGAGCCAGGGAGTGTGAGGCTGCAGTGAGCCATGATCGCACCACTACATTCCAGCCTGGGTGACAGAGAGAGACCCTCTCTCAAGGAAAAAGGAGAGAGAGAGAAAGAGAGAATGACTTAAGCAGGGATGCAGGAGGCAGGTGAACTGTGACTCTTTTGAAAGTGGAGCCCATGGGACGGGCATGTCAGTTTTGGATGGGTGAAGTTGCGCTCTTACTCTCTCAGTCCCGCTGAATATTGTCATTCAGCAGAAATGTCACTCCAGCTTGCGTCATTAGAGCTGGTCATTAACATCCAGAGTGGACTCCTTTGCTCCCTGGCATTAGGCACGGCCAAGGAACTTGCTCTGGCCAATGAAATACAAGTAGAATTTCCATGTGTCACTTCTGGGCAGCAACTTTAGAAGCCACCGCCTGACTTGTCCCTACTCCTTGTTCCTGTTGCCACACGCATGCAGATGGAGCCTCCAGCAGCCTGGAACCCAGCAACGTGAAGAGCAGAGCCCTGGGCCAACCCGCGATGGACAGAGAACATGAGCCAAAGATACACCCTTGTTGGCTTAAGTCACCAAGATCTTGAAATTGTTACCTTCGCCCAACCAAGCCCCACCCCAGTGATACATTAAAGTTAATGGGTCAGGTGCGGTGGGTCAGGTGCGGTAGCTGACGCCTGTAACCCCAGCACTTCGGGAGGCCGAGGCTGGCAGATCACAAGCTCAGGAGTTTGAGACCAGCCTGACTAACATGGTGAAACCCCGTCTCTACCTAAAATACAAAAATTAGCCAGGTGTGGTGGCACACGCCTGTAATCCCAGCTACTCAGGAGGCTGAGGCAGGAGAATCGCGTGAACCCAGAAGGCAGAGGTTGCAGTGAGCTGAGATCATACCACTGCACTCCAGCCTGGGTGATAGAGAGACCCTCCGTTTCAAAAAAAAAAAAAAGTTAATGGCCAGGCATGGTGGCTCACACCTGTAATCTCAGCATTTTGGGAGGCCGAGGTGGGCGGATCACCTGAGATCATGAGTCCAAGACCAGCCTGGCCAACACGGTGAAATGCCGTTTCTACAAAAACACATAAAATTAGCCAGGCATGACGGCAGTTGCCTGTAATCCCAGCTACTCAGGAAGCTGAACCCGGAAGGCAGAGGTTGAAGTGAGTTGAGATCATGCAACTGCACTCTAGCCTGGGTGACAGAGCAAGACTCCATCTCCAAAAAAAAAAAAAAAGTTAATGAATAACTTCAATATATATCTATTGTGGCTTGACTCAGCTATGAAAGAATAAACTTCATCGAATGGTGAACTGATATTCAGGCCAACTGTTTCAACATGATTTGAACTTGATATGGTAAGTGAAGGCATGGATACCTCCAGGGAGAGCTCTGGGTATCCTGTGAATATACAATTACACACATGGCATATTAAGGCAACAGATTCTTTGGTAAAGACAAATGCTGGGTCCACATACTATACAACATGCTAATTTTGTCAATTAAAAAAGATTCAAATTGGGATTAAGATCACTTTCAATTATAAAACTGTCAGACAATCACCAATGATGGCATTGTACGGGAAATATACAGAAATTCAGGCTAGAAGGATACTCATCTGACAAATGAGAAAGGCTAAACTATGTTTGCTATTTCTTTGAATAATGTCTAGGTCTATGGCTGGGTGCGGTGGCTCACACCTGTAATCCTAGCACTTTGGGAGGCCGAGGAGGGCAGATCATGAGGTCAGGAGATCAAGACCATCCTGGCTAACACGGTGAAACCCTGTCTCTACTAAAAAAAAACAAAGTAGCTGGGCATGGTGGCGGGCGCCTGTGGTCCCAGCTACTCAGGAGGCTGACGCAGGAGAATGGCGTGAATCTGGGAGGTGGAGCTTGCAGTGAGCCGAGATCGTGCCACTGCACTCCAGCCTGGGCGACAGAACGAGACTCCGTCAAAACAAAAACAAAAACAAAAAAAACTTGTAATTAAAAAAAAAATGTCTAGGTCTGTGGATTCTGCAGTGAGTAATGGCTTCAAGGCTTAAAAGTAACAAGGCATGCAAAATTCAACCAACCCTGGACGGGTGCGATGGCTCATGCCTGTAATGCCAGCACTTTGGGTGGCTGAGGTGGGAGGATCTCTTGAGCCCAGGAGTTTGAGACCAGCCTGGCCAACATGGTGAAATCCTGTCTCTGCAAAAAATTGAAATATTAGGCAGGCGTGGTGGTGCGTGCCTGTGGTCCCAGCTACTTGGGTGGTTGAAGCAAGGAGGGTCACTTGAACCCAGGAGTTTGAGGCTGCAGTGAGCTACAACTGCATCACAGAACTCTAGCCTGGGTGACAGAGCAAGACCCTAGGAAGGAAGGAAGGAAGGAAGGAAGGAAGGAAGGAAGGAAGGAAGGAGAAAGACAGAGAGAGAAGGAAGGAAGGAAGGAAGGAAGGAAGGAAGGAAGGAAGGAAGGAAGGAAGGAAGGAAATGAAATTCTATCAACCTGAAAACGTCTTGTCTAGAGGTATGCCATAATTCCAAGTGGACAAGTGAGTTATCCCTGAAGTAACCCAAAGAAAAGATTCTGATGTGGCGGGGTTTTCTGGGCCAATTTAGAATCAACACACTCCAGAGATTTTGCCCTTGGGATGTTAAAGCAGGTGTCCTGAGTTATTAGGCCCAGTGGGACTAGCATAAGCTGGGCCTTGAAATGAATTCACCAATGGCCTCTGTTGGGTGTCGAAGGTTCTGCATCTTGACTCAATTCTCCTTTGGAAATGGGAAGAATCACTCAGATCTGTCCTGAGCAGCAGCTAAGGTGGATTTAAGGGAAGTGTGTATGTCTTAGCCAAATGCAGAGAAAAAGAAAGAAGGAATCAAACGGCAATCACCGGGCCAGGTATGGCCCCTCCTGTTACTCACGCCTGTAATCCCAGCACTCTGGGAGGCCCAGGCAGGCGGATCACTTGAGATCAGGAGTTTGAGACCAGCCTGGCCAACATGGCAAAACCCTGTCTTTACTAAAAATACAAAAACTAGCCAAGTGTGGTGGTGGGTGCCTGTAGTCCCAGCTACTTGGGAGGCTGAAGCAGGAGAATCACTTGAACCCAGGAGACAGAGGTTGCTGTGAACTGAAATTGTGCCACTGCACTCCAGCCTGGGCAACAGAGCAAGATTTGGTATATATATATATATATGTATAAAAGACAATCACAGTTCAACTAGCTTATTGAAAGCCAATTAAAAGTTAAAAGCAGCATAGGCTAGAAATGGAGCTGTGGCCCCAAGACTGCTCATGACCTAAGCGGTCAGATCCACCCCCACCACCGGGAGCAGGACCATAAATCCGGTTAAGAGCCAGCTGCTGCACTTGTACCAGCTGGTCATTATTAGGCCAGGCTCACTAAGATGGTGTCTTTTATTCCCAAGCTTGTTTATGTGCAAATAGGATTATGTTGGGGGGAGAAAAGCACATTGCTCAGTGGACAGAGGCTTCACAGGGGAAAGGTCCGCCGCTGTGAGGAGCCAGCCCTGGGATTAGCAGGGGCAGATCGTCTCTCTAGCCTGGGGATGAGGGTGGACAGTATGAAGCAGACCCAGTTCCCTGCTCCAGAAGCGGAAGTTGCGGTGAGTCGAGATCGCATCACTGCACTCCAGCCTGGGAACAGAGTAAGACCTTGCCTCCAAAAAACCAAACAAACAACAACAATAACAACAATAAAACAGTTCCCAGCTCCTGCACAGGAGAGACCCAGGACATCTTCATGTTCTCTTTCTACACGACGCAACTCCGGAAAAACCCTCCCACTCCTCAGGGCTCAGCCTCATCTCGCTAAACTCGAATCCAGTGTTTTCAGGACTGGTGAGATTTGCTTTGTCTTAAGTTTTGAGTAACTGGGGGGCTTGAGAAGGGAGGAGGTGGGAAAGGAGTTGAGGCTGCAGAGAAAGCATGGAGCAATGTCTAACATGTGGTGGGTGCAATAATGGCTCCCACAGACATCCACACCCAAATCCCCAGAACCTCTCATGACCAAAGGGACTCAGCAGATGTGATTAAGTGAAGGATCTTGAGATAAAGGGTGGGGTCGGGGGATTATTTTGGATGATCTGGGTGAGCCCAATGTGATCAAAGGGGAATTCTAAGAGGAAGAGGGTCGGAACCAGAGAAAAATGTGACTGTGATGATGGAAGCAGAGGGCTGAGTGATGTCTTTGAAAACAGAAGGCCATAAGGCAAAAATGAAGGTGGCCATGAGAAGCTGAAAAAGCAAGGAGCGAACTCTCTCCTGGGGCTCCGGAAGGAAGAGGCCTGGCTGACGTCTTGATTTTAGCTCTGTGACGCTCATTTTGGACATCTAACCTCTGGAATTGTAAGACAATAAATTTGTTCTACGTCTCTACATTTGTGATGATTTGTGATAGCAGCAAGAGGAAACTAACATAGGAAGTGTTGACTCAACATTGGCGATAGGTTCTTGGAAACTAAGACTTCAAGCTAAATACAGTACTTTATGCCCTAGGAACTGAACTCTTTGTTTTGGTTTTTGTTTGTCTGTTTGTTTGTTTGTTTGTTTTTTGAGACGGAGTCTCGCTCTATCGCCCAGGCTGGAGTGCACTGGCCGGATCTCAGCTCACTGCAAGCTCCGCCTCCGGGGTTTACGCCATTCTCCTGCCTCAGCCTCCCGAGTAGCTGGGACTACAGGCGCCCGCCACCTCGCCCGGCTAGTTTTTTTTTGTATTTTTTAGTAGAGACGGGGTTTCGCGGTGTTAGCCAGGATGGTCTCGATCTCCTGACCTCGTGATCCACCCGTCTCGGCCTCCCAAAGCACTGGGATTACAGGCTTGAGCCACCGCGCCCAGCCGAACTGAACTCTTGTATCAATTTGTCCATGGTAAAGTTCATTTTATAATACAATACGTCATATTGTTTAAAGCTGCAGTTCCCAGGCACCCCTGGACAATGTTAAGTCAGGACAATGTAAAGCTACAACCTAAGACTTTTCCTCATCCAAATCCCCTCATTTCCACCTTGTGCTACAAGGGCGTTCCCTTAGCACAAGACGCAGGCAGGTTCTGCGAAGAAGCTGTCACGGAAGGGCCACTCCAGGATCGTGTTTCTTGCACATAAGAATGTCTTATAATTTGGTAATATCCTGGTTAGCAGCATGTTGTTTTATGACATTTTAGGGCATTCTGAGTCAGTCCCGAGATTTGTGTGAGCCCATGGGTCATTAGATTAAATCAATATATAATTTTCCCCTCTTTTCAAAAGAATTCTTGTACTCCTTGCTACGAACAAGTATAGAGTTTCCGTCTGCCATGTGTAGCGGTTCAGCTCTATTTTTCCTCAACAGAAAAATGAAGGACAAATGTATTCTGGGCCTGGGATAAACCTGCTTTGTAACTGTTTACGTTCAGATTGAGCAGACCTTGGCGTGATCAGGTTTCAATCTGTTTTATACGTAGAAATCCACACACATGTAAACGTAAGAGTCAGGAATAGATTTCCCTATGAAATTCCCAAGCGCCAGGAGTGGGTCATGGAAACTCTTGCTCTGTGTTTCCGTGATAAAGGTCAAGGAAATCCTAGCACGGTACCTCCTGAAGACAGAAACTAGGAATTCATCCCATATGGCATCTGCCACATGGCTTTGTCAAAAGATAGAAGGGCAGTCCTCACACTTCCTCATGAGCAGCATCACCTAGAGGGCTTGTTCAACCCAGACTGCAGGATCTCAACCCCAGAGCTTGTGAATCAGCACGTCTAGGGTGAGCCCAAGGACGTGCATTTCTAACCAGCTCCCAGGGGCTGCTGCTGCTGCTGCTGCTGCTGCTGCTGCTGCTGGCTGGGGCCACACTTTGAGAACGACCACGGCAGAGAGATCATGCTCAATACAATGCCCGATGTCTTACACGTCCTGAGAAAGGTCATGGCTCTACCTCCCAATCGGACTGTCCCTGCCAAGCTATTGAACACATACCAAAATTGATGAAGCGCCTCTGTCTCCTTCTTGACTCTAAGCCGAAGGTTCTCCAGTTTGGCCGCAGAGTGCAATCACTTAGACAACTATTCAACCCCTCTACGCCTAGGCCTCACTTCAGATAAATCAGAATGGGGATGGAGGTGGGCCACAGGCAGTCCTCAGTGGTTTTCAAAGCTCCCCAGGGGATCCAAAGTGCAGCCATGACAGAGAACTGCTTCCCTAAGCAAACATGAGGAGTGACATCATGATGCCTCCTGGCTGAAGCTGACCATTTGACAGGGCTCCAAGCCAGGTCTAGACACAGGTCTGTCTTCTCCAGAGCCGGACCCAGCCCTTTGCACAATGACACACAATTGGTGCCCAATTAACGACTGCTGAGTAAATAATACTAATCAACCAACGATTTGATTTGATTGATTGCAATCAATCAAACAAGGTGCTTGCAGAGGGCTAGCACCTCCTTCCTCAAGGGTACTGGGATGAATACACAGAGGCAAACTGGATCACCATAAATCATTAGCCTTCATGAGGCAAATAAACATATAACAACAACAACAACAACAAACTCCTCTGAGAAAGTTCGACTCCACAGTCACAAGTTGACAACAACGGATGAAAACTAGAAAAGCATTTTTCGGTCCAGAACAGGGGTTGGCAAACTAACCTACAGGCCAAATCCAGCTGCTATTTATTCTTAAAAATAAAATGCTATTGGCACACAGCCACGCGCATTTGTGTCTGCACTGTCTATGGGGGCTTACACAGGACCCCCGCAGAGGTGAATATTTGCCTCTGAAATAGTACAGTCCCCAAAGCCAAACATATTTACTCTCTGGCCCTTTAAAGAAAACGTTTTCCAACTTCTTGCCCTAGATAAATGAGAGGACATACACACACACACACACACACACACACACACACACACACACACACGATGTAATGGTCAACGTCTTTAGGTGGTGGAATTATTCTTTTCTCTATTTTTTTCCTATATCCGCCAACTTAAAGGAGCATGTGTTTTTAAGTAATGGACTAAGAAGAAGAATAAATAATCCATTTTAACGTAGGCAGTGACAAGTGAGCTTCCCGGTGTGGGACGGTACCTTGTTTCCGATGGCCTTTTTGGGTGGGAAGTTGTAGGCCCTCACTTGAGGGTACTTGTTTTGTAACTTGTGGTGCAAACTCCTGAACTCTGTATACCGGCGATAGATGTTCCATTCATCGTCTTTTATCCGGATGTAGACCTGTCAAGAAAGAGACAGAAAATGTAAATTCCTCTTAAAACCGTTATTATAAAGGAGTAGAATTTCGGCAATGCTTTCCCAAAGAAAACCAGTTGCAGCAGGAGTCACATCTGTGTTACACACCACTGGATGCCCAGTTCCTGGCATAGAGCAGGGACTCATTGGTGCTGGCTGAACAGATGGCTACAGGAAAGAATGACTAAATCAGGCAAGTGATGGGAACAACATACTGTATGCTATTTTCCCAATATCAACAGAGATCCACAGCCCAATTAATAGCAGAGATGCATTTTCATGTTTCTGTCATGTGTGTATTGCAGTACTAACAGCCTGCTGGTGAGAGGCTAGTCAACCTTTCTGGCCACTTGTTTCCTCATCTGTAAAACAGAGCTGAGAGCAGCACCTCGCTCCAAAGGTGGTTTGGAGAGCAATGCGGTGGCGCCTGGGACGACTCCGACCACCACAAAGACGAGGTGGAATTCAGTTTCAGAAAGAAGGGAGGGGCCAGAGCTGAGATCTGCCCCACTACACAGAAGGCCGTGTCCAGATGGGATAAGCATAACCGGGACATAGAATTTCTTCATTTTAATCAAGTTACGACTCGTTAGAGAATACTCTGGGGATACAAAATATGAGGGCTGTTTCATCAGCTTTTTGCAGGCCTTAGCACCTTCCAGGGGCAAGCAGCGACTTCATCACAAGGAAAAATAGAAAAGCAGGAGAGACATCAATCCACTTTTTAAAATTACAGGAGTTAAGAACAGCCCAGAGAGAAAAGTCCCCAAGGATAAAAGGTTATTGTAATTTATACTCCATGAATGTCAATACACATCTTTAAAACCTGTATGACCATGAAAAGAGGCATCTCTAATGTGAGTGATAAATTCTGTTCCTACGTGAAAGCCACCCATCAACCCCAAACACAGACATTATGTGTTCGAACTCTGGTATGGCGACCATAGAATGTCTCACATTATTCTCTGAACAGGAGGAAGGACTAGAGACTCAAATCACAACCAATGTTTCAATTAACGAATGCATAGATGTTTTCGATGGAGTGAGATGAAGAAACAGAATGCTTATCAAGTTTACAGAAGTCCCAGGGTCTCTGATGACCTTAAGGAGCAATAATGTCATCCCATTATTGTCGACATCACATCACCAAACCTACAGTCAGATCCGTTACTCAAGGCTTCTTCAACAAGCAAGAAATATTCATCTCTAATTTGTTCAAGGTAATGTTTGAGGGGTCTTTGTATGAGCAGCTGAATGCAGTTCTTATCCTATATAACTTTTCCTTTTATTAAAGTGAGACAGAGTCTTACTCTGTTGCCCAGGCTGGAGTGCAGTGGCATGATCTCAGCAACCTCCGCTGTTAGTGCTACAATACACACATGACAGAAACATGAAAATGCATCTCTGCTATTAATTGGGCTGTGGATCTCTGTTGATATTGGGGAAAATAGCATACAGTATGTTGTTCCCATCACTTGCCTGATTTAGTCATTCTTTCCTGTAGCCATCTGTTCAGGTTCAAGCGATTCTCCTGCCTCAGCCTCCCGAGCAGCTGGGATTACAGGTGCCCGCCACCACACCTGGCTAATTTTTTGTATTTTTAGTAGAGACGAGGTTTTGCCATGTTGCTCAGGCTGGTCTTGAACTCCTGGCCTCAGATGATCTGCCTGCCTTGGCCTCCCAAAATGCTGGGATTACAGGCGTGACCCACCACGCCTGGCTGTCACCCTATATATCTTGAATGGCCCATACCTGCTTATGATATATTCTTATAAAAGTCTAAACATCCCTTGGAGAGTGGCAAGTTCAATCACTTCTCTGGTCATCATACATAATACTAATTTTCTAGATCGGGGTGGGCAAACTATGGCCCATGGGCCCAATGCAGCCACATTCATTTGTTTTGGCTGCTTTTGCAATAAAGACAGTCCCTCACTTAGGATGGTAATTGTCTTGCAATTTTTCAAGTTTATAATGGTACAAAAGCAACAAGTATTCAGTAGAAACCACACTTCAAATTTTGACCTTTTTTCTAGGCTAGTGATGTGCAGTATATTTTACATGAGTTTCAACACTTTATTATAATGTAGGCTTTGTGTTAGACGATTGTGCCTAACTGTAGGTGAATCTAAGTGTTCTGAACAGGTTGAAGGTAGACTCAGCTAAGCTATGTTGTTCACTAGATGAAGCGTATTAAATGCATTTTCAACTTGCGATATTTTCAACTTACGATGCGCTTATCCGGACATAACCCCATCATAAGTCAAGGAGCTTCTGTACAGCAGAGTTAAGAAGCTGAAACAGACCATACAGCCTGCAAAGCTAAAAGTATTTTTTCTGGCCCTTTACAGAAAGAGTTTGATAACCCCCAATCTAAACAATCAAGAAGTCATTATTGTTATTTTTCCACCAGCATATCCAAGATCTGGTGTGGAGAGGGACAGTCCTTTCCAAATCTTACCAGTCACTAGGAGGGCTACATTAACAACCCGAGTGACGCCCAGGAATCCCCAAAGCAACCAAAGCTTCTCCAGTGATTGACAAGTGGGCAATTTCAAGAACCCCGAAGTAATGCACAAACTCACCCATCAGACAAGCCATGCAACCTTTCTCGTCACTCATTTCCTCATCTGCAAAATGGAGCTGAGAACAGCATCTCCCACCCAAAATGATATGGAAAGAATTCTGGTATATAAACAGTGCAGCTATGCCCAGGACCACACAGGCCCCCCTACAGACGGGGAGGAACTGGGCTTGGGCTAGGAATGAGTAGGCTAAGGTCAAGATCTGGACTTGCAATTGTCAGCTCAAGTGAACAAAAGGTCACATCCAGATGGGACCAGCACACGTGGGCGTACACCTTCTTTATTGTAACCAAGTAGAGAAAACATGAGCACTGCTTCACCAGCCTTTTACAGGCCCTAGCATATTCCAAGGATATACGGCAACTATAATACATCACAAGCGAAACCAGAAAAGTGAGAGAGAGATCAATGCAATTTAAAAAATTACCCGAGTTAAGAACAGCCTACAGGGTAAAGCCTCCAATGATGAATGGCCATTGTAATTTGCATCAGTGAAATGTCAATACGCGTCTTTAAAACCTCTTTAATGTAATAATAAAAACAAGTCTCTCTCCTGTGAGTGATAAATTCTGACTCTACATTTTTCATAAAGGGCATGTAAAAGCCCACTGGTTTTGCTCCCTGTAGGCCTGAGTCTCCCCCTTCTTCTCCAACTGCTCTCTCTCTGCCTTCCACATGGGCACCTTCTCTCCTGCCCATGCCCTGCCTCTTCCCGGAACACACATGCGCACTCCCAGGCCTGCATGTTTCATGTTTAGGCCAATGACTCCAAAATCTGTATCTCTAGTCTGCACCTCTGATACAAACTCCAGACCAGGACGTGATATCCCCTAGGTACCTACAACTCATCAGGCCTAAATCTGCACCCAGGATCCGCCCACCTATTATGTGTTGAGTCCTATCCCAGGCACTTCACGCACCTCACTGACCAGTCTCATGTTAATCTGCAAGGCCGAAGGTACGAACACTCCCTTTTCAGATGAAGTAATGGGCTCAGAGAGGTCAGATCACTTGCCCAGGGTAGGTGGGGAGATAAGGAATTTGAACCCATGGCTACCTGCCCTCTGCCTCTAACACTTTCTATCACAGTGTTACCGGACAGGGGTTCTGATCCAGACCCCAAGAGAAGGTTCTTGGATCTCAACCAATAAATAATTTAGGGCAAGACTGTAAAGTGAAAGCAAGTTGATTAGGAAAGTAAAGGAATAAAGAACCACTACTCCATAGACAGAGCAGCCCCGAGAGCTGCTGGTTGCCCATTTTTATGGTTATTTCTTGATTATATGCTAAACAAGAAATGGATTATTCGTGCCTCCTCTTTTTAGACTATATAGGGTAATTTCCTGCTCTTGCCATGGCATTTGTAAACTGTCATGGTGCTGGTGGGAGTACAGCAGTGAGGATGACCAGAGGTCATTCTCGTCGCCATCTTGGTTTTGGTGGGTTTTGGCCAGCTTCTTTACTGCAACCTGTTTAATCAGCAAGGTCTTTATGACTTGTATTTTGTGCCGACGGCGCATCTCATCCTGTGACTTAGAATGCCTAACCATCTGAAAATGCAGCCCAGTAGGTCTCAGCCTCATCTTACCCAGCCCCTATTCAAGATGGAGTTGCTATGGTTCAAGCACCTCTGACAACAGCAGTCTGCTGCAGTCACCTAGAATCCTGAAGGTGCCAGCAATGTGGGTAGCCAGAACCAGGAGCCCTTGCCTTGTTCTCCTGAAGCCCAGGCACCTCTCTGCAGACCCCGTGTTCTCGGAAAGGTCTCCTTGCTATCAGACAGTCCAATCTCATCTCATTTGTGCCTCTCCCTTTGGATCTAATCGAATCCAGTCTAATGCCATTAAAATTACCCGAAATTACCTAAATGGCTGATCCACAACGATAATGCTCCAAACATCCAAAGTTAGGAAACTTGCTCTGCAAATTAACCTGTCCCCGAATTATATATACTTAACTGAATCACGGACTTGTTTCACCAAGGATTTCAAAGGGCTTAGGCCCCAAATTATTAAGAGTCTTTTGTTTTGTTTGTTACTTTAGAAGCCTCTCCCCCCCAGATTAAGTTTGATCAGCCCCAATTCCTTCCGCTTGAGCCGTAAAGATAATAATTCCTCGGAGGGATAAAAAGAGTTGACCTCTTCTGACACAACCAAGTTCTCTTTTAAAACAAGCAATAAAAAACCACTTTATGTCGGATCTCCTCGACTCAGTAAAAGAAGATTAAATCGGAGGGTAATATCTGTAATCGGGCATCGGGGCAAACCCTCTCTTGTTCATTTTAGGAGGAAGTTCAAATCTGAAGATTTCTTTTCCACTGAGAAGAATTACCCTCACAATGTCTGTAATAACAGTGGAGGTAAAGGGAGGTTAAGGGGAGAAGAAAATGCAAAAACCTCAGTCCATCAATGAACAGAATCCAGAACAAGCTCGAGCACAGATAAGGTCTCAAGGAAACGCTTTCCTTTTAGAAGATGAAGAGCGTCTACCAGAGTGTTCCTATGAGACTTTCCTGTGCCCTGTTCTAATCAATAGTGCTCTCCTGCAATGTTAAGCACTATCCCCTAGATTTCTTCCCTTTCTTTTTTTGAGATGGAGAGTCACTCTGTTGCCCAGGCTAAAAGTGCAGTGGCGTGATCTTGGTTCACTGCAACCTCCGCCTCCCAGGTTGAAGTGATTCTCCTGCCTCAGCCTCCTGAGTAACTGGGATTACAGGTGCCTGCCACCACGCCTGTATTTTTGTATTTTTGTAGAGACAGGGTTTCACCATGTTGGCCAAGCTGGTCTTGAACTCCTGGCCTCAGCTGATCCACCCACCTCAGCCTACCAAAGTGCTGGGATTATAGGCATGAGCCACCACACCCAGCCTTCCCCCTGTTTTTGAACTTGACCTAAATGGAATCAGTGTGTGCTCCTCTGGGTCTAGTTTCTCTCACTCAGTACTGTGGACGTGAGATGCAGCTGTGTTGCTGTGTATGGCCCTCAAGTTCCTTTGCACTACTGCATAGTATTCCACTGGATGAATATTTCCCTGTTTGTATCTACCTGTTGTGCTGGGGTGGACACCGAGGTTGTTTCCAGTTGCGACTTTGATGAATAAAGCAACTATGAACATTCACACGTGTGGCTTCTGCTCTCGTGTCTTTTGGGGTCATAGACCTCAGTGTGAAAAGTGAAATCATAAAGTGAGGAGGAGAAAACATGGCAGAATGTCTTTGCGACCTTGGGCGGGAGAAAGGAGTCTTGTGCAGGGCACAAAGGAGCCTTCTGGGTGCTGGAAACATCCAGGATCTGTATCTGGGCAGTGGTTATGAATGCCTATAAAGAAGTGAAATTAATTGAACTATAAACTTAAGATTTATACACTGATCATATTTATGTTAATCCTGAATTTAAAAGCAAAAACACAACAAAGCCCTGCCTTCACTGTCCTCGGGAGAGTGAGCTTTCACCCTAACTCGTGGGGTGGGGAGGTCTAAGCCAGGCCATAGATGGGGCAGGAGGCGGTGCCAAAGCTCTGTGGGTGCGTATCCAGGGGGACCTGACACATCGTCATATGTCAGCATCAGGAGGGAGCCCAGACACTGGACTCTGGCCTGAGACAGAAATGGGTTTGAATTCCAGCTCCACCCCTTGCCAGACAAGGGATCCTGGATAAGTTAATTCACCTCTTCAAGCCGAGTCTCCATTTGGATAAATGAAGATAGTGCTAGAGGCTAAATCTTTGGGAGAGGAGGAGAACTGCGCAATTATATTCAGGACAACATTTTGTACACATACTAAAACATCTAACAACGAAGCAGTCAACATTCCAGGGTAAAATTTATCTCAGACACACACACACACGCACAAACATGCACTCCCACAGTGGGGTGGAAAAGAAGAAGTGGAGAGGGAGTCAGGCAGACAGAGAGAAAGAATGAAGATGTAAAAGCTTGCTTTAAGTGGTTGAAGCCCTCAATCTGGTTTGAGGGTGTGCCAAGCATAGGAATGGGCATTTTAGCCCAAAGCATGTCAGATCTCAGGTGCTCCTGCAAGAGGCAGAAAGGCAGCATGAAAGGGCACAGCTGTGTAGGGAGGGAGGCCTGGGTTCACATCCTCACAATTCCCTTTTCAGTTGCTGTGACCCTGGGGATGACATCCCACCTTGAGACTCAGCTTCTTCAACTGTTAGACAGGCCAGTGCCAATGTCACTGGGTGGTTGTGAGGTATCGTGCCTCGCCTATGCCTGGCAGGCAATAAGCAATGGCAGCTGTTAATATTGTAACCCTTATCACCTTCATCATCGGCTGCCTTTGTGTACATGAACTTCCCTATTACAGAATTAGGGCTAATTATAGGATGTGCAATCATGAAATTAAAGCAGGTAATTACCATGCCTAATTAATTGTCAAATGCTAGGCAGGTGGGGAAACACAAACATAAAGCACGTTCTGTGGATTGGGCAGCTAAGCATTCCCTCTGCTTCCAGAAAACTCAACAGCAACAGCAGAGTTCAGGAAATGACCTTTCTGAGTGGGTTTCTGAGTGCTAAAACAAAACCCGGGAAGCGTTCCCCGGGCTTCTGACTCAGAACGAGCTCAGTGCACCTCTCTGTTGGCTGCAGGCCGGCCTGGGCATTTATCCAGCCCCTGACACACAAGCCCCCAGGTTCCCGGGCAAGAGTGCTGTTTTAGGAGGAGGACCTCGTAGGAGATACTTGATGGATGTAGTAAAGCCCTGCAAGGATCAGACCCCACAGAGAAACCCGCTGACATGAAGGTGGCGAGAACTCAGAAATAAAACAGTCACTGACACACAGCGAATGTGGAACCAACATGTCAGGCTTCCTGCAGCATAGGCCAAATGCCTCCCTCTCCGTTTCAAACTTCACGTAACTCCTTAATGATTCAAAGTCCTGCACCTCAAAACTAAATACTTTTTTTCTGCATGTTGTAATATTCAAGAGTGAAAACTAGTATTAACTGGAAGTTTCTTGGACATACGGAAAAAGTTATACCATTTCACAACACCTGTCATGTGCCAGACATGTTATGCACAATGTTCACAAAAGCCCTGCGATTTATTTCTTTATTTTATTTTTTTTTTTGAGACAGAGTTTTGCTCTTCTTGCCCAAGATGGAGTGCGATGGTGCGATCTCAGCTCACTGCAACCTCCGCCTCCCAGGTTCAAGCGATTCTCAGCCTGCCTCAGCCTCCTAAGTAGCTGGGATTACAGGCACAAGCCACCATACCTGGCTAGTTTTGTATTTTTAGTAGAGATGGGGTTTCACCATGTAGGCCAGGCTGGTCTTGAACTCCTGACCTCAGGTGATTCACCTGCCTTGGCCTCCAAAAGTGCTGGGATTACAGGCGTGAGCCACCCTGCACCCGGCTAGCCCTGCAACTTTGTATGCCTTAAAACAGATGTGGATGGAGGGCAGAGCAAGATGGCCGAATAGGAACAGCTCCAGTCTCCAACTCCCAGCGCGAGCAACACAGAAGACCGGTGATTTCTGCATTTTCTACTGAGGTACTGGGGTCATCTCACTAGGGAGTGCCAGACAATCGGTGCTGGTCAGCTGCTGCAGCCTGACCAGCCAGAGCTGAAGCAGGGCTAGGCATCGCCTCACCTGGGAAGCGCAAGGGGAAGGGAATCCCTTTTCCTAGCCAGGGGAACTGAGACACACAACACCTGGAAAATTGGGTAACTCCCACGCCAATACTGTGCTTTAAGCAAACAGGCACACCAGGAGATTATACCCACACCTGGCCGGGAGGGTCCCACTCCCATAGAGCCTCCCTCATTGCTAACACAGCAGTCTGCGATCTAACCCCAAGGCAGCAGCGAGGCTGGGGGAGGGACGCCTGCCATTGCTGAGGCTTAAGTAGGTAAACAAAGCCGCTGGGAAGCTCGAACTGGGTGGAGCTCACAGCAGCTCAAGGAAACCTGCCTGTCTCTGTAGACTCCACCTCTGGGGACAGGGCACAGATAAAAAACAACAACAAAAAAGCAGCAGAACCTCTGCAGACGCAAACGACTCTGTCTGACAGCTTTGAAGAGAGCAGTGGATCTCCCAACAAGGAGGTTGAGATCTGAGAAGGGACAGACTGCCTG
>NW_016809864.1:2759964-2840655 GCF_001698545.2 Rhinopithecus bieti | reverse complement strand
GATGGGTGCTGACAAGTTGATGGGTGCAGCACACCAACATGGCACAAGTATACATATGTAACAAACCTGCACGTTATGCACATGTACCCTAGAACTTAAAGTATAATAAAACAACAACAACAACAACAACAACAACAACAACAACAACAACAAATAGATGTGGAGCAACTAAGAAATGCACTCTCTATCCCCCGGGGAGTGAACAGCGGAACTAGCACTGGGCCTTCAGTAATATGCTGCCCCCAAAGCCCATATCACATCTTCTCCATCCCAGAGAAAAACAAATGCTATCAACTCTCTAAAACCCCGATCCCCTTTACGCAGATTGTTGAATGCAGAGAGAGTTAGATGACATGAGGATAACAACGATTTTTCAAAAAATGGTTTCGGGTTCCCAATTCATTTTGCTTCCTTAATAGCCAGGAAATGAAATGATTTGTGTTTTGGTTCAAGGCCTGTGTTAATGTATCCTAACAAAACTTTCCTTTTAATGAAATGGCTTCATGTGTTATTAACTCTAAGTGTCCTCACTGCTAGAACAAAATGCCTGAATTACTGTATGGCCGTGCCGATAGAGGGATATTATTGCAGCCAAATGCCGAGAATAAGATGAATAACTCAGCCCAAGAAAAATGGCTTTTCAGTTCACTGGGTTATGTAAATGAGACAGACTAGTACAAGAGGAAATGCATTATTTACTAAGAATTGCCAGCACCATTCCACAGACCTTTGAAAGAAGGATGTAGCGTAAAGGTTTGGACCCAGCCAGTCTCTGCTTTACCTGGCACCGCGGTACCGTAATTGTAGCTGAAGAGCAGCCTCTGTGTCTCGGAGAGAATTGAGGTGCACACATTATGTTCACTCCATTTCAGCCCATGCTCTACTGTCTCTGGACATTTGACTGAATGCTTCTGAAAGTGGCATGGCCGGAACTGCCCAAAGACCAGCTTTCCAACCCCCTGACACTGCCTGTGCTGTTTTATTAGCTTTGAGACATGATGAGAACTGGACGCTAGGTTGAGGGTATGTACTCCTCCTTCAAGACCCTCCTCAAACCAGGTCTCTTTTCCCAATCCCCACTGTCCCGCAGGCAGAACCTCCTCAGTCACCACCAGGTAGCCTGCTGTATACCAAGCTCAGGGCTGGGCCCTGGGGCTATCATGGAGAACAAAACCAGGCAGGATCCCCACCTCGCAGGGCTCAGTCCTCAGGGACCTCAGCCGACCTGATGCCAATAATCACCCATAGGAATATAGGCTTTCAAAGGGAGATGAGGCTGCGGCAGGGGGCCTGGTTTTGCCAGCGGCACCATGCCTGGGAGTGGGGTTGGGTTCGCTGAGCTTTGATGTTTGATCTGGAACCAAAATATTGAGTCAGAGGTTGGGCACGGTGGCTCACACCTGTAATCCCAGCACCTGTAATCCCAGGCTGAGGTGGGCAGATCACTTAAGGTCAGGAGTTCGAGACCAGCCTGGGCAACATGGTGAAACTCCGTCTCTACTAATAGTACAAAAATTAGCTGGGCATGGTGGCGGGCGCCTATAATTCCAGGTACTCAGGAGGCTGAGGCATGAGAAACGCCTGAAACTGGGAGGCAGAGGTTACAGTGAGCTGAGATCACACCACTGCACTCCAGTCTGGGTGACAGAGTAAAACTCCATCTAAAAAAAAAAAAAGAAAACAAAGGAGTTGGAGTAGACAGTCCTGGAAGGGAAGCAGCTGTAGGGCAAAGGGCAGGGCAGAGGGGATATGTGGCAGGGGCTCGTGTAACAGGAGACAAGTGAAAGGAGGCTGGGGCAGCTGGAACAGGGAGGACGAGGGACCCAAGAGCATGCTGGAGGTGTCCAGGGCCCGGTCCGGGACGTTAGAGGATGATGAAGTGGGTGGAGCCACAGAGCCGGAGCCTGTGCCCTCTGCCTGGAATGCCCTGTTCCTGGACAGACTCGATGCCTACCCCCGCACTCCATGAGGCTTCTGGCTCAACTATCATGGCTGACCCCAGCACGGACCACCATGTGGCATGCTAGGTAGACCTGTTTGTTGTCTTTCTCCTTCAACCAGAGGATCAGCTCCACGAGGACACGAATCTGGTCAATTTTATCCAAAGGAAGTACAAAAGAAACACTCAGTATCTATTCCCAGGACTAAATGTGTAAGGACAGAATGAATGAATGAATGAAGGAACGGACAGGTCAGAGTGGATGCAGGCAGTGTATTTGCCTGTTCATGAGAGCACTGCCAGGGAGTGTCTGACAGGTTCTGCCCCTCTCAGTCCCACAAAAGCAGGATGTCACCTGTGTGTCTGTGCGTGTGCCTGATAGATACATGTCAAATACACGAACCGGGGGCTGCTCAGAGCATGGGACTGTCCTCTACAGTTCTTACAGATTTGGAAGAGGAAAATGAGAGCAGGGATCTTTGCCCTAGTGAGCCATAGCCATTTATATACAAATGGGTTTTCTTTCACTCACTTTTAGATTACTGGAGAGAGAACATAGATGTATGTCTCCAAGAGAAAAGGAAATATTTTTAGCACTACTGGCCATGGACCATGGTTGGCCCATTCACTTTTACTTGCCATAAGCCCTGATGAAGAGGAATTTGCCACTCTCCCTTACTGAGTCTGAGTCACTGTTCTAGCACAGAGCTAGTTATTAGTGAAACAAGGACTGAAGCCCAGGTCTGCCTGACTTCATGGCCCACATCTTTGCATCACTGGCCACTGCCTTTTCCTTCACACCTAGGAAAGCGAGGGGAAAAGGTGGGTACTCTTGTTCCCATAAGTCACTGAATTTCTGGTTCAGATGCCCACCTGTTGGCTCTAAAACAAAGTCTATGAGGAGATACGCCATGGACTGGACCATTTCCAACAAAGGAAGATGCAAACGGCCTCTGTTAGAGGACTCATGGAACAGTCTCCAGTTTATGTCACCCTGCTAAGTTAACGGACTTGCCAATCCCCTTGGAACCCACCGAGGACCTCAGAGCCCAGGCAGCCAACTGCTATGGCCTCTTTCAGGCCCAACTGCTGCCAACACCAGTCCCTGCCAGAAAACTAAGGAGGAGACAACTTCAGCATGAAACTATCCATGCTTTGGTTCATGGCTGTTGGGCTGGGGCTCTAGGTAAATCATGGTGAGACAGAAAGCTGGCCTTTTCAAGGGAGTGGTGGACACGAGCAAGGCAGGAAGGCCCCTTATCAAAGGTGCTCTGAAGACCGGGACTCCGGGAGGGGGTCACCACATTTGAAGGCAGCTTCATCTGGTAGTAGCCACTGAAAGTCTCCCCTGCCGTATCTCTCTCCCATGATCCCTACGCTGCGGTATATACAGTTTTATTAAAAGTTCTAGCCTGATGTTATTATAAATGAGATTTTTCTAAATTTGTTTTTTCAGATGGTTCATTGTCACTGTATATAAACACACCAGATTCTGTATGTTGACTTTGCATCCGACAACTTTACTGAATTTACTTATTAGTTCTGGCAGTTGTGGGTTTGTTTTGTTTTGCTTTGGTGATCTGTTTAAGATTTTCTATTATGACATGATATCATCTGCACACAGAGATAATTTAACTTCTGCTTTTCTAATTTGGATGCCTTTTATTTCTTTTTCTTGTCTAATTGCTCTGAATGGGGCTTCCAGTACTATATTGAACAGAAGCGGCAGCAGTAGACATCGTTGTCTTGTTCGTCATCGTAGAGCAAACGCTTTCAGCTTTTTACTGTTAAGTATGATGTTAGCTGTAGGCTTGTCACATGCGGTTTTCTTATGCTGAGGTACATCCTTCTAACCTCATTTGTTGGGGGGTTATAATGAAAGGATGTTGAATTTTGTCAAACAAAATACTTAGGAATAAACATAACTAAGGAAGTGAAATATTTATATGCTTAAAAGTATCAGACATTGATGAAATAAAATGAAAAAGAAAACCTGCAAATAAATGGAAAGATATCCCAAGTTTATGGACTAGAAGAAATAATATTGTTAAAATGTCCATACTATATGATGTAATCTCTATCAAAATTCCAACGACATTTCACATAAATAGAAAAACACCTTAAAACTCATATGGAAACACAAAAGACCTTGAATAGCTACAGCAATATTGAGAAAGAACAAAGCTGGAGGTATCACAGTCCCTGATTTCAAACTATATTACAAAACAACAGTAATCATTTGATGCTGTCCTTAAAAACACACACATGGACCATCAGAACAGAACAAAGCCCAGAAATAAATCCACACATACATGGTCAACTAATCTGTGACACAGCCACCAAGAAAACACAACGGGGAAAAGACTGTCTCTTCAACAACTAGTGCTGGGCAAAATGAATATCTCCCTTCAAAATAATGAAATTAAACCCTTGTCTTACACCATATACAAAATTATCATGAAATAGATTCAAGACTTAAGTGTAAGATCTGTTAAACTCCTAGAAGAAAATATAGGGAATGAGCTTTTAGACTCTGGTCTTGGCAGCGATTTTTTTGAATCTGTTGCCAAAGCACAGGCAAAGTAAGCAAAACAAAACAAGCTGGTCTACATCAAACTAAAGAGCTTCTGTGCGGCAAAGGAAACAACAAAATGAAAAGAACCTATAAAGTAGAAGATATTTGCAAAGCACATATCTGATAAGGAGATAATATCCAAACTATATACCGAAATCCCAAATAATCTGATTTGAAGATGGGCAAAGGACCTGAATAGATATTTTTCCAAAGAAGACATACATAGCCTACAGGTAGATGAAACGGTGCTCACATCACCATTCATCAGAGAAGTGCAAATCAGAACCACAATGAGGTATCACCGCACACCTGTTAAGATGGCCCTTCTCCAAAAGACGAGAAACAAGTTTTGGTGAGGGTATGGAGAAAAAGAAACTCTTGTACACTATTGGTGGCAATGTAAATCATGGAAAATAGTATGAAGGCTCCTCAAACAAATAAAAATAGCACTACCATACAGAATCCAGCAATCCTACTTCTGGATATATATCTAAAGAAAGTAAGGCAGGGTGTGATGGCTGAGGCCTATAATCCCAACTCTTTGGGAGGCTGAGGCGGGAGGATCCCTTGAGGCCAGGAGTTCAAGACCAACCTGGGCAACACAGTGAGACTCCGCCTCTACAAAAAATTTTTAAAAATTAGCCAGGTGGCCAGGCACGGGTGGCTCAAGCCTGGTATCCAGCACTTTGGGAGGCCGAAGACGTGGATCACGAGTCAGGAGATCGAGGCTCTCCTGACTTACATATGGTAAACAACCCGTCTCTTACTAAAAAATAGCAAAAAAAAAATAAAAAAAAAAAAAAAAAAATCAGCGGGCGACGGTTGGCGAGGGGGCGGGGGCCTGTAGTCCCAGCTACTCGGGAGGCTAAGGCAGGAGAATGGCATAAACCCGGGAGGCGGAGCTTGCACAGAGCTGAGATCCAGCCACTGCACTCCAGCCTGGGCAACAGAGCGAGACTCCGTCTCAAAAAAATAAAATAAAATAAAATAAAATAAAATAAAATAAAATTAGCCAGGTGTGGTGGTGCATGCCTGTAAGTCCCAGCTACTCAGGAGGCTAGGGTGGGAGGATTGAGCCCAGGAGGTGGAGGCTGCAGTGAGATGTGATCACATCACTGCACTCCAGCCAGGGTGTGAGAGCTGAGACCCTGTCTCAAATTAATTAATTGAAAAATAAAATGAAACTTTAAAATAAAAAAATGAAATTAAATCAGTACCTTCAAGAGCTATCTGGACCCCCATACTTATTGCAGCATTATTCACAAGATATGGAAACAAACTAGGTGTCTGTCAACAGATGAATGGATAAAGAAAATGTGGTGTGTATCTCTATATACACATACACACAAATATACCACATATGGAATATATGTGGTACACACACACATATATGCAGTGGAAAAATATTCAGCCATAAAAAATGAAGGGAATTCTGCCATTTGTGACAACATGGATAAACCTGGAGGGGATTGTATTAAACCAGATAAGCCAGACACAGAAACACAAATATTGCCTGACTTCACTTACAGGCGGATGTGTGAGTGAAGTTCTATGGATAAACTCATAGAAACACAGAACAGACGGGGGTTGCCATGGGCTGGGGGGATGGATAGGGGAGATGGGTGATGCTGGTCAAAGGGTACAACTTATAACTTTCTTTTAGAAGATGAGTAAGTTCAGCGGATCTGATGACAGCACGGGGATTCTGGCTAACAATACTATGGTACTGTTTACTTGAAATTGGACGAGAAAGCAGCTTTAAGTGTCATCATCTCTCACACACACACACACACACACACACACGCTCTGTTGGGGAGGTAGTGGATATGTTAATCTAACTGTGGCAGTCATTACACAATGTATATGTACATCAAATCATCATGTCGTATGCTTTGAATATATACAATTTTTGTCAACATTTAAAAATTTAAAAACAATTTAGCTCTGCATCCCCACCCAAATTTCATCTTGAATCATAGCTCCCATAATTCCCACATGTTGTGGGAGGGGCCCGGTGGGAGATAACTGAGTCACGGGGGCAGGTCTTTCCCGTGCTGCTCTCTTGTTAGTGAACAAGTCTCATGAGATCTGATGTCTTTATAAGGCGGAGTTTCTCTGCACAAGCTTTCTTTGCCTGCCACCATCCATGTAAGATGTGACTTGCTCATCCTCGCCTTCTGCCATGATTGTGAGGCCTCCTCAGCCATGTGGAACTGAGTCCAATTAAAGCCCTTTCTTTTGTAAATTGCCCAGTCTCGGGTATGTCTTTATCAGCAGCATGAAAATGGACTAATACAGAGGTAACAGGCAATGAAAAAGTTCTAGCCTGGCCTCAGTTGTGTTGTGTGGATATAAGGCAGAGGCCCAGCTGTCACATCTGCGTTTGAGTACCAATGCAGAGAAACTGCCTCCGCCCCCACCCCAAGTCAGAGCGACAATGACCGCTGGTGGGCAGCAGTGCCCAGGAGCCTCGCGTCCTAACAAGGTGCGTCTTCAGCATGTGCAGCAGCAGCAGGGGCCACAGAGAAAATCACAAGGGTCGAGTCCCTGAGTCCACGTGAGGCGGCTCCTGGGAAACTCAGAAATAGCCGGAGCCACTGCGATGGGAGCTAATTTCCGGCAATCAAGCTGCTGGGGGCTCCAGCGATCATAGCAGGGGGATGTAAAAGGAAGTATGACTTCATCCTGCAGTCACATGTTGCAGTCTGGATATTTGAGTCATGCACATGATCCCCCCCTTAGCCATGTGCATTGCTAAACTGGCTGCTCCATTTGCGGCACTGATATTCTGCAAAGGGCTTTCTGTTTCCCTGGGAAGGTAGAACAGGCTTCTGCTTCTCTCTTCATAGATATAAATACCTGCCAAGTCTTCCTGGGATGGGGGGAGGCAGCAAGGAACAGAAGCTGGAACCCTGTTTATTCTGAAATCATGGAATGGAGATACTGCTTATGATATATTGATAAGTACGATTCTAGTCACGTGTGTGTATGTGTATAATTAAATCCCCAGAAATAAGACTGGGATACAAATTAAAACATTAACAGTGGCTGCTATTTCTGAAGGGTGATAGATTTTTATTTTTCTTTAACTTTTTTCAAGATTTCAAAATTTTTTTCTTCTACTGAACAGACTTTGATAGCAGAAAAATTAAATTACTTATTTTTCAAGTAAGTGGGACTTCTGGTTGACACTGTGAAGACAACGCACCTCCAACCCTCCATCTCCTCCCCAAATGCAATCGGATGGAGGCTAAACTGCAGAGGTACTTGAAAAGGCATGGTCACCTCCGAAAATGAAAGGCACATCTCTATCGTTCAGGAACAAAGAGGCAATGTGCAAGAGTGAAGGAGGAAAGTGAAGCTGACCATGGAAGCAGGGTCCAGCCCAGGCTGCAGGGCCAGGGCTGAGAGCTCGCTGGGGACTAGACCCACGGCAAGAGATGGAGCCCAGCACCCAGAGCAAAGCCACAGCTGAGGCCCAGAGTGTTCAGGGTGTTTGAGATACTGATCTCCACACTGGCCTGAATATTTTCTCATATATAAGAGAGAGAGAGAGCATGTGTGTGTGCATATATATATATATATTTTTTTTTTTTTTTTTTTGAGACAGAGTCTCGCTCTGTCACCCAGGCTGGAGTGTAGTGGCACAGTCTCGGCTCACGGCAACCTCTGCCTCCCAGGTTCAAGTGATTCTCCTGCCTCAGCCTCCAGAGTAGCTGGGATGACAGGCATGCGCCACCACGCCCGGCTGATTTTGTATTTTTAGTAGGGACGGGGTTTCACCATGTTAGCCACGCTGGTCTTGAACTTCTGACCTGAAGTGATCTACTCACCTCAGCCTCCCAGTGCTGGGATTACAGGTGTGAGCCACGACACCCGGCCAGCCTGAATATTTTCTGTCATCAAAATTGTAAAGGAAAACTCCTCTTGGAAGATGCGATGCTTCAAATTGTTTTCCAATCCCAAGCAGAATTGCTGTGACGGATGGGAGGTTACTTTTCACCCTGCAGCCTCAGCACCAGAGCCTTTGAAAAAGCTTCTGCTAGAGGAGACAAGTTTTAAGAACAGAGTAAGTTTCCATTTGTCTTGGGGAGAAGGAGTGAAGGGCTGCGGTGACCACTTGCTCTGACTGCAAAATTCCACGTGGGCAGGAGGCCAAACGTGCCTCTACCCCTCATCACAGTAATAGAAGCAGCAAAACCACCTCTGGAAATTCCTTCCAAGTCAGCCCAGTTGCACATTCACAGGTATTCAATCTCTTTAAGTTCAGCCAATGTTTATTGAGCACCTACTAGTCACCAGACTTGTGATGGCTCCAAGGAGAGATGCTGGGCTGAGTCAATAGTTCAGAGCAATGATTATGGGCACAGTAAGACTAAGGCTGCCTGGGATAGAATCTTGATTTCATAATCTCATTAGTGGTATGACCTTAAGTAATTTGCTAAACCTCTCCACACATGCTTCAATTTCTTAAAGTAAAATGTGGGCAATTACCGCATCTACCTTCTAGGACTCCGTTTGAAAATCATCTATTTTGCTTAACACATAAATATTTAACAAAATTTGGCTATTACTAGCAAAAGCAATGTGCCTGTTGTAAAGAAGTTCACACATTTGGCTGGGTGCGGTGGTTCACGCCTGTCATCTCAGCACTTTGGAAGCCTGAGGTCAGGCGTTTGAGACCGACCCGGCCAACATGGCAAAATTCTGTCTCTACTAAAAGTACAAAAATTAGCCGGGCATGGTGGCATGTGCCTGTAGTCCCAGCTATTCAGGAGGCTGAGGCTGGAGAACTGCTCGAATCTGGGAGGCGGAGGTTGCATTGAGCTAAGATCACACCACTGCACTCCAGCCTTGGCAATAGAGTTAGACTCCATCTCAAAAAAAAAAAGAGTTCACACATTTGTGAGGCAGGCAGGCAGCCAGCCAAAAAGTTACAGTCCAGTGCAATAAGTGTTATGGCAGAGGGACGCACAAGAGGCCAGAAGATAAGGAGAGGTGATATGGAATGCAGTTTCCTGGAGGAGGTGATGTCTGAGCAAAGTCTTGAAGGATGAAGAGGAGCTGGCCGGGGGAGGAGGAGGTAACAAGAGGGAAGTCCAAACTAAAAATATAGAAGGAGTTTCCTACTTTGGTTTCACTAAGACCTTTCCAAATAAAATGTTCTCGACAATAAGAAATCGGTGAGACTATGATGGCCTTAAAAATGATCTTGGCATTTGAACAAGCAATACCCTCAACTCTGAAAATACTAAAGAAATCGCAATGCCCAGAAGACAGTTTTACAGTTTCCCTCCCTAAATGAAAGTTGCAGCCGCACTAGGCCTGTTCGGCTGCATCTGGCTTCAAGATGTGGTTGGGTGATGAAGTCTCATTCAGCCAAACAGCTCTTGTGTGAAAGAATGGGCTGGGGAGGCCGTGATTCAGCTAGAACGGCCGTTAGCATGGCACCTTCTGATGGGATCATGAACGGCCCTCTCCCTCCTGCCACAGCTAACTGTGCGTTACAGAAATCAGGAGCTTCTCTGGCTGCATGGAAGCTGAGCCACGCTTCAGCTCGCCGTGCTTCTGTTCTGCGTGCTCCCAACCACACCGGGAGCCAGGAACTTCTCTCCTAGAGAGGAACTCTGTGAGCCAGGCCCATGGTGTTGCTGGGCTTTCTATCTTAAGTCACAGACTCTTCGATTACCAGGAAGAAAAGCCAGTTCACTATGGCTTTGGGGAAATGGGGTATTACTGGAAGGGTACAAGGGTATCTCAAAAAACCAAGAGCCGGAAAGGCTGCTGGGCCTCCTGAGGGGCAGGACCAGCGACCAGAAAGCCACCCAAGTCCAAGGCTAGCTGCGAGGCCACACTGCTCCACTCCTCTGCACGCCCAAGGGATCCTGCCTTCTTTCTGCAGGGTTGCTTTCTCCACCTCCTGAGCTCAGGGTCTACACACGACACTCCCTCAACCCAGCCCCACGTGCAAGCAGACTGACCCAGGCTCTGGGGCATAATCCCACATGGTCCAGGAAGAAGCCTCCGTGTGAACAGTGGTCATCTTTCACTGCCTGCCATCCACTTACTCTTCTTCAGTTCTCCTTTAGGGACCCACTCTCCACCCGGCCTGTCTCTGGGCTCCCTGTCGGTCCCGCTCCAGCTCTAAGCCTAGAGTAGGCACGAGATCAAGGCTGGGAGAATCAAAGTCCTGCATGTACCACCGTGAGGGTGTTCCACCCCATCCAGGCCAATCAGGAGCCTGTATGACAGGGAGAGAGCTGAGGGTTTTCATAGCCGCGTTTCTTGGCCTGTGAGGATCTAAGCTACTGGTGAGCCCTACAGGAGAGGAACCTACCAGTGAACACACTACAGAGGGAGGCAGAACCTAAGGGGGAAATAGTGGGGAGGAGGACAGGGGAGCGGGGGAAGTGGAAAGGGGACGAGTGGGGAGTAAAACAGGCGAAGGAGGAGAGAGTGAAATGATGGGAGGACGGGGAGTGAAACAGGGAGGAGGAGGTGGGGGAAGAAGACAGCAGGAGGGGGCAGAGGAGGAGGGAGGGAGAAAGGGAGAAGGAAGGAGAATAGCTGAGACCCTGGATCAAGCAGATGTGATCATCTCCCTCCTGCATGGCTAACGGTGCTTTACAGAAATCAGGAGCTTCTCTGGCTGTGTGGAAGCTGAGCCACGCTTCAGCTTCCATGGTGACCTGCTCATGGCCGTCCTTATATTTTACTTATACAAGGCAAAACATTGTTTCGTTTTAGCCAGTTCAAGGTAAGATTTTGCCACTTGTAATGAAAAAATCTGAGACCAACGGGAATCTGATTGGGCCAGTATCTGGGTAGTTTTCTCCTGCGTGGGTGCTCACTCTGGGCCAATGAGCTGTGGCCGGAGCCTGCCTCTGTGCATGTGTGCAGTGTGCACAGGAGGAGAAGGGGAGTGGATGGTGACACACTCCAAAGGATACCTCCTCCTTGGTGCCCACGGCACTGCCCTTTCTGGGTTTAAATGGCCCTCTAACTTGTCTACACAATTCAAAGCTCCCTCCTGTATCCTTCGCCGTGACTGGGAATTGTTGGTTGGGACAACCTTGCAGCCAACACCGAGGACAAATACTTCCTTTCTTCCTCTACAAAGAGGACCAGGGGTAGCTTACCAACAACAAAAAGTGCATAATAAATACAAAACCTTCAAATGAGTACTGATCTTTAATCAAAGAGCTGCAACTTCTCAGGCAGCCCCAGAAGCGAGACCACTTAGTGTCTGCGTAGGGCTTGCGTTTAATGCTGCTTCCTCCTCTGCAACCAGGCAAGGTTTCTGTCTGGGTTTCTCCAGAAGACTCTGCCTCCCTGTCCCGGTGTTATGGAGATCTGTCCCCCACCGAAATGCATGTAAGAGGCTTTAAATAATGCCAAGCAGATGGTGGTCAGCTCGGGGCAGATATGCTACAAAATGCCAACGAAGGTCCCTCTGGGCTCACAGGTGGAACATCCCACTTCCCAATGGGCCTGAGGCTTCTCCATGTGCAGTGCAGAGCCCAAGGTGAAACTGCTGAGGCTCTTCATCCATCTACAGATGCACAGGCTTTTTTTGCACAGCTGCAAGACTGTGCTTATGGTCTTTAATCTTCCTCTGTGAAAAGCATCCAATTTAGGAATTTTTGCAGTAATCATTTCAGAGTAATGAAAAACAAACAGAACAATAGAACATTTTAGATGTGACAGGCGCACTCTCTGTACCTCTCTCTAATGTATGTTTAAAGAGACATATCAGTCATCGCGAGGAACCCTCTTTTGTCTCCCCACGCAATCGCGCCTGCATGCAGACCACAAACATCGTAATACAGTTAATTTACCCAATGTACTCATTTCTCTCTCATAACAATGCCCGTAAGACAGCGCTCAATTTTGTTTTAAAATTTCCTCACATACAAGATGGGGCTGGGATGAACATTTTTCCATCTTGCTGGCTTGCAAAGCACCATGGTAGAGGCTAATGTGTGCCATTTTGCCTGGTCCAAGTCTTTTTATGGTGGGTAAATGAGGTGTGAACAGGGACTTACCCAAAGGCCCAGAGTGAGTGGTTTAGATGTGATTTGAACCTCTGTTTTTTCCAGCACCTAATCTGTGTTCTTCCTCCAGACCACCCTGTCCTTAAGCAGTAAAGAAAGAGCTCAGGCTCTAGACAAGGCATGGAGGCATTGTGTGGGCCGATTTCTTGAGACCTGCCATATCTCTGCAAAACACAGGCAGACGCCTCCCAATCACTAAGAGTGGGGAGGCCCTATTCCAGAGAACAGAGGTTAAAGCACAGGCTGCGGGAACTGCTGCCTCAATTAACCCTTGACTCCACCACCTGCCAGCTGGGTGACCCTGGCCAACCCACCTAACCTTTCTGAGCCTCAGTTTTAGCATCTATAGAGCGGGGATACTATTAGCACCCACCTAAGAGGGTTGTGATGTAATGCATGTGTAATGCATGACCAGTGTCTACTGTACTGTTATTAGCAATTCTGGAAAGGGGTTGAACTCTCCTTAAATGCTACATGAACACACAACGTGACTTGACCTTCCCAGAATGTATTGTTACTCAGTAAGGAGAAGAAAACAGAAAAGGGGTCTGGTCTGATATCACAGCTTACTGCCCACTATAAGAGGGTGGAATTATGGCAAAGGAGGCTTCAAGTGTCACAATCAACTCTGTCAATGCAATTCAAACACTGCTTTGGTCCCGAGATGCACAGTCTTCTCTCTGGAGGCCATCAGCAAGACAAGATGCTAATGCCCCGGGCGTTCAGAGGGTGCTCCTGAACAGCTCCCATCAACCCAGATATGTCTCTGTGAAGGCCAGGAGCTCAGAACCTTTCCACCTTTGGAAAAGCTCATAATCCCGATGCATCCTCTCCCCGAAAAGAGGCAATTTCACACATCCTCCCAGGCACACATGCACATGCCCCACCAGATACACATACATACATACGCTACCGGGTGCACACACTGTCAAGTACTCACACACATATCCCTTCAGGCACACATGCACACCCCCCAGCAGATGCACATACATACACACACTAACAGGTGCACACATTACCAAGTACTCATACACTATCCCACCAGGTGTACATCACTTCCACCAGATGCGCACACACACACGTGCACACATGCCACCCAGCATACACCCTTACCCCACCCCAAAACTATCCTCTACCATCATTCTCTCTCTGCTTCTTCACAGTGTTTGGCATAATGAGCAATTATCTTGCCTAGTTTTTTCCAGTATCGTGCTGTATTCATTGATGCCATAGGTTGACACTGTTTACAAGATGAATCCTTTGAAATGGCAGGCAACCACAGCTGCCGACCTCAATCTATGGTACATATTGAGCCTTTATTTATTGATGGCTCTCTGTCCTCTCTCTCCACTAGAATGTAAGCTCTGCACATTTTAAAAATTTATTCTTTTAATTGACAAATAGTAATTATACATATTCTTGGGGGTACATGGCCACAGTCTTATTCACTATGCCCCAGTACCCAGATCAGTGCCTGGAAATAATGGATATTCAATACTATGAATGAATGAATGAATGAATGAATGAATGAACAAATGAACAGATGAATAAATGAACATCACCTGAACATTTACTTGCAATTGTACCTTTACAAGTCTCCATCTTTACTATGCAATGAATTCTTTGAGGGCAAGAACCAAGATGGAAACCGCTAGAAGCCCCCAGTTCCTAGAGATGCTCAGTGGGTGCTAGATGGGTGGGTAGGTAGATGGATGGATAAATGGAAGGGAGAGAAGGAAACAAGAAGGCAGGCAAGAAAGAAGGAAGGAGGGAGGGCTTACCCTCCGTCCCGGGCCACCTGCATCGCTATCTCTAATGCACATCTATCCTTGCTGATAAGCGTCTGGCAGTGGGCAAAGGACGGATGCTTTCGACAGTCAAGACCAACGTCCGCGTATGCAAATCTCTGTGTGTGACACTGTGACACCTCCTCCGGTCTCCTACACAAATGAAGACTTTGCAAAGCCTACTGGATGAAGGTGCCCGACACTCAGAGCAGTGAAAACTGGAAAGCCAGAAAAGTCTCACCTAAGACAGAGGAAGGAACAGGTAGGTCTCCGGATCCACAACTCAGGGAGGGAAGAGACAAGGAACACTGGCTAATACGGAGAGAAAGAGGATTTCCTCCGCCAGGGCTCTGGGAGCTGGAGCGGCAGCAGGTGGCCACCGCCACCTAGAGGTCAGTTATAGCCACCGCAGGTGCTGGCCAAGCCGGTATGCAGGGCTTGCCTGGTGTGTGCCTGACCAGGAATGCTGGAGGTTCTCAAAAAAAAAAGTCCTTGGTAGGGTAGACCCAGCGTCTGGAAGTCCCAGCCAAGAGGGCCACAAGGTGTGGGGGCTTTAGAAATCCCAGGAGTAGACCAAGGTCTGACTTCCCACCCAGATCACACTCAGTGGGGTTCTGCCAAGGAGAAGGGCATCTTGGAGCTGGCTGATAGACTCAGGTCTTCTAGAAGGAGGAGGAAACCCTTGTCAGGAGGGACAAAATCAGCAATCTTGCATCCGACTCCTTTTCCACACCACAGCCAGAGCAATGGTTCCCAAGTGTAAATTAAAGTCCTCCAATGGGCCAGGCGTGGTGGCTGATGCCTGTAATCCCAGCACTTTGGGAGGCCGAGGCAGGTGGATCACTTGAGGTCAGGAGTTCGAGACCAGCTTGGCCAAAATGGTGAAACCCTGTCTCTACTAAAAACACAAAAGAATTAGCGAGGCATGGTGGTGCACACCTATAGTCCCAGCTACTCGGGAGGCTAAGGCAGAAGTGCCTGAACCTGGGAGGCAGAGGTTGCAGTGAGTCAAGATTGCACCACCGCACTCCAGCCTGGGTGACAGGGTGACACTCCACCTCAAAATGAATAAATAAATAAATAAATTCCTCCAATGATGCGCCACTGCACTCAAGCTCAAGTCTAAATTCCTGGATGTGGCTTGCAGGGCCCTGCATGATCTGTGCTTCCTCACTTCTCTCTTCGGGTTATTTTCTGTTTGCTCTTAAACTGAGCAACAAGTCACATTCCCCAGCAGCACCTGCGGCCCATGGAAACTCATAACTAGTTGTTGACTACATGAGCTGAACTCCAAAGTCCCTAAACGCCACGTGCTATGTCACCTCTAGAGTTCTGGGCAGCAGTTCTCTCAGCCTCTATCAAAGAGCTCTTTGCATCAGTTAGGAATTGCATTTGGCTCCAAAATAGCAGGGGTCTAATCACTTGGGGCTCATTTTCTGATGGATATGCAGTCGGCAGGGAGGCAGTCCAGGATTGGGATGGCTGCCCCCTCAGTCATCAGGGACTGAGGTCGTCCATCTTTCTGCTCTCCTATCTTGGCTGCAGAGTTGCCATCCCCTAGGTTACCACATGGCCCAAGGTGGCTGCTGGAGTTCCAGCTATCATTTCTCAGTTCTAGGCAACAGGCAGGAGAAAGGCAAGGCATGTACCACCCAGATGAGATGTAAGCAGCCTTTCTGGGAAGCCACAACCAATACATCCACCTATATCTTAGTGGCTAGATCTTAGTTACATGGCCATATGTAGCTGCAAGGGAAGCTGAGAAAATTACTATTTTCTATGTGGGAATAATGCCCAGGGCTCTGTTACTAAGAGATAAGGAAAAAAAATCTCACAGCTATTTTCAGTAAGCAACTAGCAGTGTCTGCCACACTCCTATACATCCAATTACCACATCTTGATGGAAGGCCAGGGGACGAAAAAAAAATCCAAAGATACCTTCCCTGCAATCTAAATGCCTACAGTCTTACTGAGGACTCAAACAAATATAGCTGAAAATACAAATGACAATATCAAGCAGAATTAAATGAACCACAAGTCCCTCTGCAGTCTTTGAAGGGGAAATTTTATGCAAAAAGCAAGACAAGGAACAATTACTGAGGGCCAGCGAGGTGGCTCATGCCCGTACTCCCAGAAATTTGGGAGGCTGAGGCACAAGGACTGCTTGAGACCCAGAGTTCAAGACCAGCCTGGGCAACACGGTGAGACCCCATTTCTACAAAAAAAATTACTAAGCCCTTACTTCATGCTGGACTCTATGCCAGCCGCTTTCTATGTTTTCATTACTCTTAGTTTTCACAACAACCCTGCAAAGTAGGCATTAGCATCTGCATTTTGCATAAGAGGAAATAAATTGGAGTTATATGATGTGCCCAGGGTCATACCGCCAGTAATGATTTCCAGCAAGGATGGCAAACTGCCAAGTCTAGAGCTACCTGCCTACTCTAGTGTACAGTGGTGGCTGCCTGGGAAAGATGGTGGTCATGTGGAGGATGATTCTGAGAACGCATCTGAGCTCACTGAGAAAGTCTGTGATTGATTAGCCATGTCTGCCATGGACAGGCGAATGGAGCCAAGTGGCACGAGAGCCATATATGTAACACTCCTGTTTCAGACGCTTACGGCAGTTGGTTCATCTGTGGAAATGCCACACTGGCACTCTGGTGTCTACGCCTGGGAGAACGAAGGGTGGGAGGGGAGGCACATGCTGCCACCAGGCGAGTTGGCCCCAGGTCTTCCTGCTGGGGATTCTTTTTGCATCTAGGGCCCCCGTGCCTTGAGAAAGTGGGTGCTTAGCAACTAGCCAAGATGAAGGCCACCTCCAAGCTCTAAATTATTCCTCTTACTAACAAACAGCCTCAGAAGTAGCAAAAGAAATGACAGCTGCAGTCAGAACAAGGAGCAATTTTATTTTAAAACCCAACTTTAAAAGGACAGACCTGTGATCTCATGTCGGAGCAGAGGTGACAGTTCCTGTCCCACAGCACCATGCCTGCCAACACCTTCACCACCCGGCTGCTCTCCTCACACCCACGGGCCCATGTGACCTCACACTCGGAAGGGTCTGGCAGTCACAGATGCAAGCAACCTCCTCCCTACACCAGTCCCCAGGGCTGGTGACCTCCCGTCACATCCACCAAAGAAGGAAAGAAAATGATTGGGGACAACTTCCAGACTCAGCTCAGATGCCCTCCCCATCCACAAAGCCATCCCTCACCCCTCACCGCATCCTGCCTCCAGGCTGTATGAGGCAACTCTCCTCTGATCACCTTTGGTTTCTAAGCGTACTGTACTCAGCGATGGGCATCTGCCTCTGGTCTCTGACTTTCTGCATTTAGCACAGTCCCTGGCACAGAGCACCTACCATTTGACAGCTACCTGCTATTGAGAACACAGTCAGCTCCAGATACCACACAGTTTTCTCCACATGAGGTTTTCTCAGTCACAGCACTACTGATGCTTGGGGCCAGGTAAGTCTTTCTTGTATGGCAGCTGTTCTGCGCATTGTGAGACATTCCACTGCATCCCTGGCCTCCACCCATGAGATGCCAGTAGCAGCCACCCCAGTTGTGACAATCAAAAATGCTTTCAGGCATTGCCAAATGTCCCGAGGGATAAAATAAAACCACCTCTGGCCGAGAATCACCAAAGGGCATTATCTCAGAGTTGCCCAGGGCCACTCAGCCAGAACTTGCACTGAGCACCCTGCAGCTGTTCTATCTCACTTCAGCCTATGATAATCCCTTGGGGTGGGTCCAGTGATCCTATCGCACAGATGACAGGACTGAGCTTTGGTGAGGCTCAATAATTTGCCCAAAGCTAAACAGCTGGGCACAGGCCCTTTCTAGAACTGAATCCAGAAGAACCATATGGCTCAAGCTGTTTGTCCAGGCCAGAGACATCACTCCCTTATTTTAAGAAAGAAAGAATTGGAGGTACCCAGTAAGGCCAGTTTGGTTGGAAACCATCTGTTTGTTTATTTACTTATTTATTTTTGAGATGAAGTCTCGCTCTGTCACCCAGGCTAGAGTGCAGTGGTGTGATCTCGACTCACTGCAACCTCCACCTTACAGGTTCAAGTGATTCTGCTGCCTCAGCTTCCCAAGTAGCTGGGACAATAGGCGTGAGTCACCCTGCCCGGCTAATTTTTTGTATTTTAGTAGAGACGGGGTTTCACCATGTTAGCCAGGATAGTCTTGATCTCCTGACCTCATGATCCACCCGCCTTAGCCTCCCAAAGTGCTGGGATTATAGGTGTGAGCCATCATGCCCAACCCCATCCATTTATTGAATGCAACCAGTGCATGGCGGCCTTTCCTATTTCTGTTAATGCTAAAAGGCTGCTGCATGGAATCTCTTTTGTTGGTAAATAAAATAGAGCAGGTCACAGGTCATCCCGCACACTGGGCAGTCACGGGATCATTAAACGGTCGGCAACAGGAGGAGGCTGCTACTCGGCAATCAGCCTCGAATACTCCCAGCTCCAGGGACTCCTTTCTCTCCCCTACCAAGAATACTGCCATCCAAAGAGATGAAATGGAAACTTGGTAAAGCTGGCAGGGAAGAAGCTAATTTTCTATTACAGAGCATATCCATTTTCACACAGAGCCCTGAAATTGTGTGTATGAACCTAATGTGTACTTTAGAGGAATGTGGTTGGCAGTAATGAGCACATAACTCTCAGGAGTTTGGAGGCCACCGAGTAGCAGATTGTTGAATCAATAAAAATAGCAGTAAGTCAGTAAGTACCTCTGCAGCTCTTCTGTTCAAGGACAAAAGTGGCTACTTTGGGGGCAGCAGATGTACTTTCTCCCTTGCTTGTAGAGGTGCATATTCTGTGCAGAGCCATGATCAGAAGCCTTGTTATTCACCAGCACTGGGTCCCCGACTCAACTGCTTGGTGGAGTTCATCTCGGTTTGCTTACTAGGTAAGCAGGGGGATGGTGTATTGAGTCCAAGTACTTCTACCTCCTCATGTGTTCTGGGTTTTCTCCACTCCTGCCCTCGGTCCTTCATCAGCTATACTTGCCAGGACCTCCAAATGGTCCCTGATTGACCCTAGGTTCCCCAGTGCCACCACAATGACTAGCCTAAAGCTCCAATCATACTATGTCACTCCTCCACTTAAAATTCTCTGGGTCAATGCCCAAGCTCCTCAGCAAGCAAAGCCCATCTGACTAGCTCATGCTTTGGGCCACCTGGTTCAGATTGCATCCTCTTTGGTAACTGTGGTCTGACCACTCTCTGGAAAGCCTGTCTTCCCTTCTCTCACACCATGGGCACTGGACAGAGCCTATGACTCATGCTTCAGCCAATCAGAGCACCTCATTCCCTTGGCCACAGCAAGTGGTTCAGGAATGGGCATGGCATCGCCTATGATTGGGTGAAGCTTTTCCAATTAATGGGATAGAGAGCCGTACCCTTTTCTCACTGACTTGAATTCAAGTTGATCCCATTTGGAGCTTCCCAGTTGACTCCTGCCCATGAGAAGACAGGCTGTCTGAGAATGTGCCCCCAAAAAGCTAGAACAGCCCCACCACTCAGACAGCCCTCCCTTCCCTGCACCCTGCCCCTCTCAACACACAACCAAGTGTCTCCATATATCATGGGAATTGTATTAGTCTGTTCTTACTGCTAATAAAGACATACTGAGACTGGGTAATTTATAAAGAAAAAGAGGTTTAATGGACTCACAGTTCCATATGGCTGGGGAGGCCTCAGAATCATGATGGAAGACAAAGGAAGAGCAAAGGCATGTCTTACACAGTGGCAGGCAAAAGAGAATGAGAACCGAGCAAAAGGGGTTTTCCCTTATAAAACCATCAGGTCTCCTGAGACTTACTCACTACCATGACAACAGTATGGGGGAACCGCCCCCCATGATTCATTTATCTCCCACCAGGTCCCTCCCACAACACGCGGGAATTATGCGAGCTATAATCAAAGATGAGATTTGGGTGGAGACACAGCCAAACCATATCAGAAATCATGTAAAAACACTGTCAAACGTACCACTGTTGTCTGCCCCTGTCACCACCATCTGTGACCAAAGATAGGGATTTCAGCAATGGAATTTAGGGAAGTTCACTGGAGTTGCAGAGAAGAGAAGGTATAGCAGTCAGCAGGAAACCCACAGGGTTTGAAGTGAGACAGGCCTGGATGCAACCTGCGTAACCTCAGACAAATAGCTTCTGAAGTGATTGTGACTTCTGAATGCAGAAAACAGAGTAGAGAGACGCAGAGCTGGGGGGGCGGTGCTGCATTCCAGCCCCTTATCAACTCATGCCTGCAGCCAGGTTACCCCAAGACTACTGATTTACAGGGAGTAACAAATTCCCTTTTTGTGTAAGCCAGTTTGGTTTGGGTTTTCTGCCACTTTTGAGTTAAGATGCCAAATACAAACATCACTACCTGCTTTGCAGTGCATAATCCACCTAAACCAGCTTACTCCAAGCTCACACATATGCCAGGATTCCTGTCCCTGACATGCCTATTCTCAAGCCTGTTCCCTCTGCTTGTCCGCACTGTGCCTTCTTTGTCTGGCTAAGTCTTACTCATCCTGGAGGGCTTGCCTCCAGCGTCTTCACCCTGCAACATCCTTCTCTGGTCTCTTCTCCTTTCCTCAATTATACTCAACTTCTGTGTTCCCCCAATGCCCTAGACCAAGGTCTATCGCTGTCCCTCCTCCCTGTCCCCTGCTGCTGTGCCTGCCTTCCCTATCCACCCCAACTAGACTGAGCACCACCTGAGGGTAAGGATCCATGTCTCATCTCTCTATCCCCAGGTTTGGGCATCATACCGAGCCGAAATTAGGTTATGCAGTACATGCATGTTGAAACTAAACTGAGTCTTGTTCCTGATGGCAAACCTTCCCTGCAGCCAGCATCTCTTCCCCTAGCTTGGAGAGACAATCACTGCGAGTCAACCTGGTACCTATGGCTACAGCCTAGTGAATGCAAAAACCAAAGCAAACCACTACCGTCTAAAAGGCAAAGAGAGATGCTTAATTAGAAGAAAATGGGTAGAGCTGGATGCAAGGAGGTTTGATGCACCTGACCAGGACAGCATGTTGTCTTGGAGAAAGACTGACAGACATGACTATGAACCAGACACTTCAGGGAAAGTCTCAGCTGTGTCTCTGAGCACTGGGCAGTCATTCCCATAATTAGCAGGGTGGAGTGGACTGACGTCTGAATGAATGAGATGAGGGCTTCAGATAAAGTTGGACTTTTCCAGCCAACAATGAGGGCAAGAGGATTTTCTGGAAAAAAAAAAAAATCATCTCTTTTCCCATCAACTTCTCAGAACCTTTAGTATGTCACCAGATGTTGGGCTGTACATAAGCAAGAGGTGACACCACAAAAAATAACTGCAGTCAAACAGGATCACTGACTTGACGGCCTTAGGGAAAAAAAAAAAAAAGAGTTCCCAATTGCCTTGAACAATTTAGTAATCTGCACGTTATGAAAAAGATGTTCACCAGCAATTAAAGACATGGAAATATATCATGGGAATCATGTAAAAACGTGATCCGATACTCAGCTGCTGTCTGACACTGTCACCACCATCCTTGACCAAAGACAGGGATTTGAGGAATGGGATTCAGGGAAGTTCACTGCAGTTGCAAGGAGGAGACAGAAAGGTGGTCAGCTGGAAACCCACAGGCTTTGAAGCGAGACAGACCTAGATCTGAGTCTTGGTTTTGTCACTTATAAGCTACGTGTCCTTGGTCACCTTGCTTAAACCCTCTGAGCTTCAATGCTCATCTATAAATGGGGGGATAATAATGTCATTCCTGCTGTTGCCCTGGTGGGGCCACTGCGAGACACAGGCCTCGTACATCCACAATCAGCACAATCCCGGGAACGCCATCATCGTCATCACTCCCAAGACCCAATCCAAGGCCTTCCTGGAGCTAGATGTGAATGATCTCAGCGACCATCAGCTGATCTGGGGAGGTTTTTATCCCATTGGATAAAAGCCCTTCCCTAGTGTCTTCCTGACAACTGTGCCAGAAACAGAGACACTCAGATGTGTGTTGAGAGGGGCAGGTACAGGGGAGAGAGGGCTTTCTGAGTGGTGGGGCTGTTCCTGCTTTTGTGTGGGCAAATGAAGCACTCTCGCCAAGTCACACACACAATCTCAGGAGAGAGCTTTGAAAAATAATGCATGAGCTGCCAATCTTGTCTGTTAACCTGCATCTCAATTCCAGCCAGGGAATTTTCAAAAGGCATCCAATTAGTCCCCTTGGCCAACTGGTTTCCACGATTCAGATCTCACAGTAAGTGAATATTGATTTTGCTGTAAGCCCTAGGAGAGCAGGCTGCTGGTCTACACCACCTTCTTCCCATTTATGAAATCTTGGCTCTGTCCGGTGGTTTCTCTGGACTTTTGTCACTACAGATTAAAAATGAGGTTTCGAAGAGGTGAAAATTGATCCAGAAAGTACTGATTGAGAGTCTTTGGGGGTATCCAGGATTAGGCTGGGCACCAGCAATGTTTTAGTATTGATTTTAGAATTCCACTAACAACAAAATCCGCCATGTATACTTCTGTTCATTTGCAGAAAAGGTAAGGGAGAAAGGTGCCCAAAGTTCATGCTAAGCCGATGGGGCTTCTTTAATTACCTGAATGCTTTAAGAATCACAGTTTTTATTTAAGAAGTGCTGCTGGTCTGTAGCATTTATTTTCCTTTTTTTTTTTTTTTTTTTTGAGACAGAGTCTCCCTCTGTTGCCCAGGCTGGAGTGCAGTGGCACCATCTCGGCTCACGGAAACCTCCACCTACCGAGTTCAAATGATTCTGCTGCCTCAGCCTCCAAGTAGCTGGGACTACAGGTATGTACCACCACAACCTGCTAATTTTTTAATATTATAGTAGAGACAGGGTTTCACCATGTTGGTCAGGCTGGTCTTGAACCCCTGACCTCAAATGTTCCGCCCACCTTGGCCTCCCAATACAGGTGTGAGTCACCATACCCGGCCCCTATTTTACATACTTCAATCCTGCCCTTAGAAAATGAAGAACGTAAGGCAGCTCATTGGGATCCAGTTAACAAAACAGGTTAACAACAGCCACTTCATACTCAGAGCTTAGTACGTACCAGGACCGATTCTAAGTGCTTCCTATAGGTTAACTCATTTAATCCTCATCCATGTTAAGTGCTGAGTATACCTAATAAGGCACAGAGGAAAGTCAACAGGAGCTCCACTGCCATGAAACTTTACAAGGAATCCCCTCCACAGGGCCAACTCTTTCCAACCAAAACATCGATACTAACTCTTATTCTGAGCAATGTTCTTGATAAGCTCCTTTGCCTCCTCTCTGTTCACTGAGCACACGGCGGGTCCCTCTTGGAGTGCTAGATCAATCCTCAATCACCCATTCAATCAGAGGCAGTTACTACACTAAATAGTCCAGCAGATGATAAAGAACAATTACTGACTGTGCTGAGCTTTTATGATTCTATGCAGAGACTCTGAAAAGAATTTCCTTGTCTCAAAAACAAATAGGGCCAGGTGCGGTGGCTCACGCCTGTAATCCCAGCACTTTGGGAGGCCAAGGCGGGTGCATCACTTGAGGTCAGGAGTTCGAGACCAGCCTGGCCAACATGGTGAAACCCTGTCTCTACTAAAAATACAAAAATTAGCCGGGCATGGTGGCGCACACCTCTAGTCCCAGCTACTCAGGAGGCACAGGCTGAAGAACCCAAGAAGTAGAGGCTGCAGTGAGCCGAGATTGCACTGCTGCACTCCAGCCTGGGTAACAGAGCAAGGCCCTGTCTCAAAAAAAAAAAAAAAAAAAAAAGAATGAGAAGTTACTGTTTCAATGGCACATCCCGGAGCTGCATGGGAGCAGATGTACAGCAGGAAAGCGTGGACTCGGGAACTCCACCTCCTGGGTTTGAATGCACTCCCTTCTCACACACACATTTACCAGCTGAGTGTCCTTGCGTACGCAGCTTAGCCTCTCCAGTGCTCAATTTCCTTATCTGTAGAAAGGGGGTAGCAGCAGTAGTTTCTTCCTAGGGTTGTCCAGAGGCTTGAATTTCTTAATATCTGTAAAGCACTCAATCCAGGGCCTGGCATACAGGAGGCGCCATGTTGAGCGTCAGCCATTTTTATTGGTGATACCTACTTGTGAGGTTGGAGAGGAAGTTGACGGGCTGCAGAAAGAGAAGTTCTGAACCCACTGTACACTGAGGCTAATAATTTTTTTTGCAGGTGAAAAACCTTAGCTTTGGTTGACCTGGGAAGAACTCTATCTGGATTTACTATATCACGTCTGTTTCATTCTTTCATTCATTCAGCCAGCCAGTCATCTATCACCTCAGAGGTATTGAGCACCTACTATGTGCCTGTGTTGTGAGCAAAGTGGGCATCTGGGATGACAGAGCCCTACCCTCAGGGAGCCCCAGCCTCCTGGGGAGATGTACACAGGAGAGTTGCTCAGTATACTGCATGAACAGCGTCGAATGGGGGATGGCTCAGCATACAGGAGCCCTGAAGCGGGGGCATCTCCATAAGGGCTCAGCAGATGTCTTCTGTAGCCAGCCAGATGATAAATGTTTCAGGCTTTGTGGATCACACGGGCTCTGTCCTAAAGACTCACCTGTGTCTTTGTTGTATAAAAGAAGCCACAGACATTATATGAATAAATGGACATGGCTGCATTCCAATAAAATTTTATTTAAAAAAAAAAACTGTCAGCTGGGTGCAGTGGCTCAGTCCTATAATCCCAGCACTTTGAGAGGCCGAGATGGGTAGATCACTTCAGGACAGGAGTTCAAGACCAGCCTGGCCAACATGGTGAAACCCCATCTCTGCTAAAAATACCAAAATTAGCTGGGAGTGGTGGCGGACATCTATAGTCCAGCTGCTTGGGACGCTGAGGCAGGAGAACCCCTTGAACTGGGGAGGCAGAGGTTGCAGTGAGCTGAGGTCATGCCACTGCACTCAAGCCTGGATGACACAGTGAGATTCCGTCTCAAAAAAATAAAATAAAATAAAATAAAATAAAATAAAATAAAATAAACTGTCAAGGGGACAATGTGGCCCACAAGCCATAGCTTGCTGACCCCTGATCTAGAGGAAGGGGTTCTGGAGATGTGATGGATATGACCTGTAGGGTGGGATGGGGCCTATAAGGAAGAGACAGAGGGAAGGGCCTGCAGCCTGGGGAGTGAGGCTTGGAGGCCACGGAGAAAAACGCTCTCCCTCATTCAAAAGGTCCAGGAAGATGACTCAGGTACCTGTGCCAGAAACACGCCACAAATGCTTACTCTGGTATGGAACAAGAATTCCCCCCAGACCCACCTGATCCAGCTCAGGCAAAGAATAAAAGTCAACACCTACAATGTACCAGGATCTGGGGCCGGTACTTGAGTATCTGTGTTTATTCCTATGCTGCAGTTGAGGCTGCAGACTCAGGGAACCACCACGGGCTAGACGCAGCAACCTGCATCTCCCTCAGTATCCAGTGCCATAAGGGATGCGATGGGAACAAACAGCAGCACAGTGGCAAATAGCTTTGGCTGAGAGCTTACCACATGCTAGGTGCTATACTGAGTGCTTACTACATACTAGGTGCTATACTGAGTGCTTACTACATGCTAGGTGTTATACTGAGTGCTTACTACGTGCTACGTGCTATGCACTCACATTCCCCAGTGAAGAAGGTACTCACTCATCCCATACCCTTTTTGAAAGTGAAGATACTGAGGCTCAGACTAACTTACCTGACCACAGTCACACATGACAGCATCTGGCAGAGTTTGGACTGGCTTTGAAAGTTGTGCTTGGCCAGGTGCGGTGGCTCACGCCTGTAATTCCAGCACTTTGGGAGGCTGAGACAGGTAGATTACCTGAGGTTGGGAGTTCGAGACCAGCCTGGTCAACATAGTGAAACCCCGTCTCTACTAAAAACACAAAAATTAGCCAGGCGTGGTGGTCCATGTCTGTAATCCCAGCTAATTGGGAGGCTGAGGCAGGAGAATCGCTTGAAGGGGAGGCAGAGATCGTAGTGAACCAAGACAGTACCAATGCACTCCAGTGTGGGCGACAGAGCAAGACCCTGTCAAAAAAAGGAAAAAAAGCCACGCTCTTCCTAGAAAGATTTAGAGCTGATGTTCTGGGGTGCAGTGAGGATTGTGTGTTTTTCCAGAAGAAAAGGTAAAACTTGTGGCTGGCACCCATTGTGGTTTGATTTATCAGAGTATCTGCAGGAAGACTCTGCTGCCCTGGCCAAGGGTTGGTAGACTAGTCAGGGAGGAACAGCGTGGCCCCCTCTAGAAGCACACAGGTGACCCTGCTCTGATGTCTCCGCGCAGCAATGCCATGTCCCCAGCAGGATCTACTGAGCAGCTTCCATAGGGAGGAGCATGACAGAGAAAGCCCACGCAGGCCCTAGGCCTGGCAGGATTTAGGCAGATGCTCCATCTTCCTCCAACACACTGTTCCCTCCAGACGCATTCCTCTCAAACTGGGCTGGCCACCTGGCCTGCTGGCTGTTTTCATATGGCCCACAGACTAAGAATGGTTTTCACATTTTTAAATAGCTGGAAAAAAATCAAAAGGAAAGTAGTATTCTTTAGCATGGGCAAAGTACATGAAATTCAAAGTTCAGTGTCAAACAAGAAAAAAAAGGTTTTTTGAACACAGCCAGGTATGGTGGCTGACACCTAAAATCCCAGCACTTGGGAGGCTGAGACGAGAGGATGGCTTGAGCCCAGGTGTTGGAGACCAGCCTGGGCAAAATAGAGAGACTTTGTCTCTGCAAATAATAAAGAAAAAATTAGCCAGTTGTGGTGGCAAGTGCCTGTAGTCCCAGCTACTCGAGAGGCTGAGATGGGAGGATCACTTGAGTCCAGGTGGTAGCAGTTACAGTGAGCCATGATTGTGCCACTGCACTCCAGCCCAGGTCTAGGTGACAACCTGAGACCCTATCTCAAAACAAAAACAAAAACAAAAAAACCAGTCACATCCATGCATTACATATAGCCTATGGTTGCTTTGGCTCTGTAAGAACAGAGTTGCGTCTGAGATGGAGACAGCACGGCCTACAAAGACATAAAATATTTACTAAGAGCCCTTTAAAACAAACACTTGTAATCCCTTGCCCTAAAGACTGCACAAAAGATGAAGAGATGAAGGGAAGAAGAGAGAAAAGAAGAAATGGGGTTAGGAGAGTGGAAAGACATTTCCTGATTCCAAGACATCCTAACAAGCCAGAGTAATCAAGACTGTGTGACACTGTCAGAAGGACAAGCATAGAGATGCATGGGACAGAGTCAAGAGTCCAGAAACAAACCCATTCATCTATGGTCAACTTATTTTTGGCAAGAGTGCCAAGATCATTCAGTGGGGAAAGAACAGTTTTTTCTAACAAATTGTGCTGGCACAACTGGGTATCCACAATAAAATGAAGCTGGATCCTTACCTCATACCATATATAAAAATTAAGTCAAGGCCAGGCATGGTGGCTTACGCCTGTAATCCCAGCACTTTGGGAGGCTGAGGTGGGCAGATCACCTGAGGTCAGGAGTTCAAGATCAGCCTGGCCAACAAGGTGAAGCCCCATCTCTACAAAAATTAGCCAGGCATAATGGCAGGTGCCTTTAATTCCAGCTACTTGGGAGCCTAAGGCAGGAGAATAGCTTGAATCCAGGAGGTGGAGGTTGCAGTGAGCCGAGATCGCGCCACTGCACCTCCAGCCTGGGTGACAGAGTGAGACTCCATCTCAAAAAAAAAAAAAAAAAAAAGTCAAAATGGATCAAAGAACTAAATGTAAGAGCTGAAACTATAAAACTCTCAGAAGAAAACGCAGGGCTAAATCTGTGTGCCATCAAGTAGGCAAAGGATTCTTAGACATGATACCAGGAACACAAGCAACAAAAGAAAAAACACATAAATTGGACTTTATTGACATTAAAACTTCTGTGCTTCAAAAGACACTATCAAAATGGAAGGACAACCACAAAATGGGAGAAGATATGTTCAAATCCTGTGTCTAATAAGGGACTTATATGTGGAATCTATAAAGAACTCTTACAACTCGAAAATTTAAAAACCTATGATTTTTAAATAGATAAAGGAATTGAACAGGTATTTCTCCAAAGAAGGTAAACAAATAGCTAATAAGCACATGAAAAGATGCTCAATGTCATTAGCCGTTAGAGAAATGCAACACAAGATACACTTTCAAAGCACAAGGATGGCTATAAATCAAGAAAACTGACATGTGACCTGGCAATTCTGTTCTTGGGTAAATGCCCAAGAGAACTGAAAACAAATATTTTCATACAGAGACTTAGAGCAACATAATTTGCAACAGCCAAAAACAGGAAACAACCCAAATGGCCATCGGTAGATGAACGGATAAGAAAAATGTGGTCTATCCAAACAATGAAATATTATTCAGTCATAAAAAGGAGTGAAGTAGGCTGGATGCGGTGGCTCACACCTGTAATCCCAGCACTTTGGGAGGCTGAGGCGGGCGGATCCTGAGGTCAGGAGATGGAGACCATCCTGGCTAACACAGTGAAACCCCCTCTCTACTAAAAATACAAAAAAAATTTAGCCGGGTGTGGTGGCGGGCGCCTGTAGTCCCAGCTACTCAGGAGGCTGAGGCAGGAGAATGGCGTGAATCCAGGAGGTGGAGCTTGCAGTGAGCCAAGATAGCGCCACTGCAGTCCAGCCTGGGCGAAAGAGCGAGACTCTGTCTCAAAAAGAAAAAAAAAAGGAATGAAGTAGTGATGCATGCTGCCACACAGATGAAACCTGAGGATATTGTGCTAAGCGAAAGAAGCCAAGCATAGAAGGCCACATATTGTATGATTTCTACAATTCTAAGTCACAAAAGGCAGATCTAGAGAAAAATCTGCAGAGAAAAAGATAAATCATTCTATTACAAAGACTTGTGCTTGCACATATTCACTGCAGTACTATTCCCAATAGCAAAGACATGGAATCCACCTCAATGCCCATCGATGATAACACGGGATAAAGAAAATGTGATACATTGACACCATGGAATACTATGCAGCCAAAAACAGAATGAGATCATGTCCTTTGCAGGGAGAGGATGGGGCTGGAGGTCATTATCCTTAGCAAACTAACACAGAAACACAAAAGCAAGTACTGCATGTTATCACTTACAGGTGGGAGCTAAACGATGAGAACACATGGACACAGAGGGAAACACCACACATGGGGGCCTTCTGGTGGGTGGAGGGTGGGAGGAGGGAGAGGATCAGGAAGAATAACTAACGAGTATGAGGCTTAATACCTGAGTGAAGAAATAACATTTACAGCGAACCCCCATGGTACAAGTTCACCTAGGTAACAAACCTGCACTTGTACTCCTGAACTTCAAATAAAAGTTAAAAAAGAAAAGAAAAGAAAGTAGATTACTGGCTGCCAAGGGCTACAAGGGGAAGGGGTGTGGGGGTGATGGAGACTGCCTGCTAACAGCCACAGAGTTTCTCTAGGGTAATGAAAACCTTCTGGAATTAGAGAGTGGTGACGGTTGTGTCATCTTGTGAATCTACTAAAAAGTGACTGAATCATACACTTTGAAAAGGTGAGTTTTAAGGTGTGTGAATACCTCTTTTCTTTTGTTTTTAAGGATCAGGAGAGAGAGAGAAGGGTGAAGCTCAAGGCAAGGGGAGGGAGGATGTGACAGGTGCTAACTCCTGCTCTGGCCCGTGTTACAACTTATGCCCTTTGCGAGCACAGCTTCTTTCAATCTCAAGTCAATCCAGTGGGGTGGGTGAAAGTCCCATTTTATACATGAGACTCTAAGAGGTGAGGCTGGCCCAAGGCCACGCAATTCCAGGAGGCAGAGTTGGGCTGGATCCCCACGTCCCCTGCACCCACACACCAGCTGTACGGTTCGGCCGGCCAGCTGAACCCACCAGATACTCAGGGAGAGCCAGGAAAATACAACTTGGCATACCCTGCACCAAGCATGTTAGTGCTCTTTCCCCACTGCAGGGGTGAAGGTATACTACTGTCCTAGCAGAAAAGGGGGAAACTGAGGCTCAGAGAGGCAAAGTAAGTGGACCAAGGTCACATGGATAGTATGCGGCAGATATGGTTTAGCTGTGATCCCCACCCAAATCTCATCTTGAATTGTAGCTCCCATAATTCCCTCATGTTGTGGGAGGGACCCAGATAACTAAGTCATGGGGGCAGTTTCCCCTGTACTGTTCTTGTGGTAGTGTGTAAGTATCGCAAGATCTGATGGTTTTATCAGGGGAAACCCCTTCCGCTTGGCTCTCATTCTTCTCTTGTCTGCCACCATGTGAGACGGGACTTTCACCTTCCACCATGATTGTGAGGTCTCCCCAGCCACATGGAACTGTGAGTATATTAAACCTCTTTCTTTTGTAAATTGCCCAGTCTCTGGTATGTCTTTATCACCAGCGTAAAAACAAACTAATACAGTGGCTAAATCAGAAGCCAAGCCCAGACTCCACCGGCAAATCAGCACCTGCTACTCCCCACTGGCCTCTTTGGTGACTTCCAGTGGCTCTTAAGTGTCACTGTCACCAGGTCAGGGCAGACATGCAGCTGCTGGCCCACCAGCTGTCTCTCAGCTCTCTTCCCATCCCACAGAGGCTGCTTCCCATTGCAAGGCTGGCAAATGACACTTTCTCAGGCGCCCCTGCAATTAGGGCAAGAACAGGTGGAGGGCCTCTGGGAAAGAGGGGCCTCACTGATGAGGCGGCTGGGGAAGAGAAGCCTTGCTTCTCCCCTGCTCTGACCCCTGCCTTGGAAGCCCAGGCTGCCACGTGCAACCACGACGGAAGACAATGGTCTACACGACAGCTGGACGATCCCGTCCGGTGCCTTCCTCTCTACCCTCCCCTTGTATCACTCTCCCCTTTCCCTGCTGTGTTTCCCTCTCTGCTGCCAGGTAGAGTTCCTTCCAGTTTTCCTCCAACAGGCCTGGCTCCTGCCCATCCCAGACCCTCAGCCCAGACCTTCCCTGAGTCTAGAACGTTCCTTCCACCCCTACACCTGTTTAGCTCCAATTCAGTCATCAGATCTCAGTTCATGTGTGACCTCTTCTGATTTTAATGTGCTCAAGATCCCCTGGGCTTTCTGACTGTTCATTCATGATTGTGATCATTTCTTCAACGACAAGCTCTTACCTCTGGGCTGAAGTTCTGAAAGTCTGTGAGTCAGGCTGTCCTTGCCACCATAGACCAGGCAGCCTCACTGCCTCTACCTAGCACCCGGCAAGGCGCAGCCTCACTGCTGGTCTGTGTTAAAAGAATGCCCAGATCTAGGCTGCTACCTTTTGCTGCTTGGACAGAGGTTGAGAACAAACGATCACTAAAAAGACATGGTCTGCCAGAGTAAAGGGGTCCCGGGCTGGAGTGAGGGGGTTCATGAAGAAGGGGAGAGGTGAACTGGGTGGTAAGGGGGAAAGGAGAAGGACGACAGTAGAAAGAAAATAAAGGGAGCGGGAGAGCGCTGAACCCAGCTGAGCCCTGAAATTAGGTGAAACTTTCCCAAGGAGGGCTGATGCCTTGGCTGGAAACCGGGTGGGACTGGGATGCCTGCAGTGAACCACCTGCCTGGCCTCGCAGGACTGGTGGCTGCCTTCAAGTCCCACCTGATGCATCAAGCAGGTCAGAATAAAGACAGCCCCCAGATGCCCCCCAACTCCTGCCCCCTGACCTTACCACTCCTGCCCAAGCTAGGCCAAGAGGTGAATCTCTGAGGCTGCTTAGAAAGGTCAACAGGAAACTCTCCATAAGCCAGCAGCCCCCAGCCAATAGTGAGCATGTGCCCCCAAGTCCAAGGTTCTGCATCTGCGCCACACAGGGGTGGGAAGCCCATACCGGGCAGAGCTGGGCCTGGCAGTGCAGATGGACTGCTGGGGCCCTGGAATGTGGGCAGCTGCAGCAAGCCCGGCATGAACACACCAGGCAGTGGCCCTGGGATGGGGGGAAGGGCATGCCCCAGAGTGGTTTGGAAGGCCAGCCCTGCTTCACTGAGGGTGCAGCAGAAAAAGACATTAAGTGCTAGCAGCCACCATGCATTGTTGAGATTTCGCCTGAAGGAAGAAGGGGAAGATGGTGGAGATAAATCTGGGTGCTGGTGTGCTCCTGACCCCTCCCAGGGGCTTTGGGTCCTGGGGCTATGAAGGAGGAGGGGACAGTTATGAGTGGGGAAGAAACCAGGGTCAAGAGGTGAAAGGAATGAGACCAGCTAACCAGCAATTCGGGGAGACAGAGACGCTGTCTACCTGCCAGCCCCATTCTGTCCCTCGATCTATTTCATATGTATGGCCTGAGACTCTGTTCAGATGTCGCCTGTCCTCCACAAAGGCCACCATCTCCCACGCCTGGCACAGGCAACTCTCCTCTCACACCACCCCCTGACCCACTGCCTCACAGCAGTCTGAACACCTGAGTCTCTCCCCTATGGAGAGGGCATGCGGTGTGCAAGGCCTCGGGCCCATCCACTGCATCCCGGGCACAGAGCACAGTGGGTGACACCTTGCCGGGATTCAGGTTAAAGAAAGTGACTGAGAGAGTGAGTGAGTGAATGAGTGAGTAAGTGAGTGAAAAGAAACAGACTAAGAAAGGAAGAAATGCAAAGCAAGAGAGAAAGAATGAAAAATAGGAGGAGAAGCAAAGAGAAAGAAACATACCACATTCATTTGGGCTATGCAGAAAAATTACAGGATTTCAGTAACAGTTTTAAGCCCCCATGATGCTTTATGGACAGGCTATTGCCTTCTCTGTCTCTCTTTCTAAGCTGAAACACAAACTGTCTTTCAGAATCTCAGGTTTGCTACTTTCCTTTCGTATATTCAGAGATGTCAGGCCTGGACCGGGACATTGGAAATACCCTAGCGACCCCTTAAGTTCAAAGACAAGGAAAGAGGCCGGGCGTGGTGGCTCATGCCTGTAATCCCAGCACTTTGGGTGGCCGAGGCAGGTAGAACACTTGAGGCCAGGAGTTCAAGACCAGCCTAGCCAATATGGCAACACCCCATCTCTACTAAAATACAAAAATTAGCTGGGCATGATGGCAGGCACCTGTAATCCCAGCTACTTGGGAGGCTGAGGCAGGAGAATCATTTGAACCCAGGAGGTGGAGGTTGCAGTGAGCCACTGTACTCTAGCCTGGGCCACAGGGCAAGACTGTCTCAAAAGGACACAGCCAAAGTCCCTCAGTCAGAAAGTGCCTTAAGATGAAGGCTTTCATGGCAGGCCGGGGGCTAGGACCCTGCAGAGTCCTTCCAGGCACCGGGGGAGCTCAGAGAGGCCCCTCAGCCCTCCTGAATCCCAAGCCAGGCCACGCCTGAGCAGTCAGGGGTACCAATGCCTGAGCAACAAAGGCGATTTCCCGAAATGGCATCTGGCAGCGAGGAAAGCAGCCAGGTGCTCCTGCGCCACTCCACCAGGCAGCAGCACACCTTACAGACGGAAATGTCACGCATCGCACTGACACCAAGCTGTTGCCGTCTCCTTGTACTAAAAACGGTGCTGTGTTCCTGTCTTCGTTCCATCCCCTCTCCAAATAGAAACATCTGTGAGGTCCTAAAGCCATGGCCTCCTGTGGAGAGCCAGCACCTGACGCCGGGGCCCAGGGAGGAGGCGTGGCCCTCACCTGTGCCGGTGCTGCTCCGGGGGCTGTAGCAGAGCATAGCAGGGGTCTCAGGCATCGCCAGGAAAAGAGCTTTAATCCCCTCTGGAAAATCAACCTTCAGCGACTTCTGCATCACCAACATAAAACTCCTGGGATATGCAGGGCCCCAACCGAGTGCCACTGACACCCGCCCCCCACCATTTGATCCTAGCAGCTGCCCCAGAAGCAAGGCAGACCCAAAACCCAACCCCAAGGCCCAGACCCTGGACCTACAGGATGTGACGTGCGGCACATGTGTGGCGTCGCTGCTCCTACAAATAGCGTGCTGTTCCTACACATAGCGTGCTGTTCCCTGGCTCTGCTTCCTGCTGTCCCCTCTCTCAGGATGCCCTGTCCAGCTGGGACTACGCCCATCATTTCAACCTGCCCAAGACCCAGAGGCCAAGGGAACCGAGAAGGTGTGTCCTCACCATGGAGTAGCTGGCTCTGCCACAAGGAGCCCCAGGATCATGGGTGACAACATTCCAGCCGGGGCCTTCCAGGAGGAAAGCAAGAGAAACCTGCAAGGCTGAGGACCCAGACTGTGCTACTGGATGCAGCTGCTGGGAAGAACTGTGTTCATCAAGGAGGAAATACACACCTAAACTGGTGTTTTCCAAACTGCGTCCTCTGGTGTTTTCTACACTGTGTCCTGAAACAGCTATGTCCCAAGAGATGTCTGGACTCAAAAAAATGGAAGTAGCCAAAGCCACGCCCAGGACCCCTCAAGCAGGGCAGATTCTCAGAGCCTCAAGCAGGGCAGGTTCTCAGAGCCTTGCATCCACCTTCCTGCGACCCGAGTCTCCAAGACGGTGCCCTAAGAAGGAGCTGCTCCCTTCAACCAAATTACCTGACCGTCTCCTCGCTGGTCATCAGTTTAATAAATGGGATCTTTTTCTGATCTAGAGAACACTTCAGAATTTTAACAAACAGTTGTAAGGCAGAAGTATGTCCCTGCAAAATGCCTTTATTTTCAATACTGGCTAAGATCAGATAGGTCCTATCAGTCGATGCTTGCACTGATTTCTTGGGGTAGGAGAAATAGAGGGAAACAGGAGGAGACAGAGGAAGACAGACGGAGAGGGAGAGGGCAGCGCGGTACGCACATTCTCTGCAACTGAAGAACAGCTGCAAAGGGCAAAGTGATATGATTCCCCCAACCCTCTCGTGGGCCTGAGGATGGGCAGATTGGCCCAAGGTCAAGCTCCTGGTATATGACCTGGCCACAGAGCACAGCCTCTTCCCCATGAAGAGATGACCAGCCCTACCCCCATCCCATAACCAACAGAACTGACACCAAAGACACCAAGTGCCAGCTCCCTTTTCTCTGGGGCCCCAGAAGGCTGAATTTACACTTTGTAATAGACGTTACAGAGTGGCAGCATGCAGGGACTTCCCAGCACGATGCGAGATGTCAGGCCTGGCATCCGCCCTGTTCCAGCCTTTCCTTACAGGTTAACGTCAATGTGCTCGTGGGACTGGAGCAAAGGCCTGTCTGACCTGTGCTGTCCTGGATGAGATCAGCAGGGCCTTTGGTGTCAGATGCAGGAAGTCAAGAAAGCCCCCTGCTGTTGTGCAGAGGCGTTGGAGGGTCCCTAGCACTTGGAGGAACTGTCTGTGTGAGTCATGGGAAGGCCCTACTTTGCGTTGCAGGGTACACAAGGCACAGCTCTTTCAGGACACAGTTTAGAAAACAGTGGTTTAGATACATATTACCCCCTTGACTAGCACTTCCCGGCATATCACTCTGGCTCTGAGACAGGACACACAAAAAATGAATGAACATCGGCTCCCTCTCCCTGATCCCACTTCTGCTGCCTTCCACCCCACCAAACACCCTGCTTTGCAGTTCTCAGGGTACAGGGCTGTCCCCAGGGCCCAGGTTGCTGATCTTAGAGCTCACAGATCAGCTACTTTCTATTTCAGGCAAACAGAGAAACAAAAACAGCCACTGAGAGCTTACTATGTTGTCGACACTCTAGTCAATAATTAGTATTATCTTACCGATTTGTTCCTGTTATAATATGATCCCCATTTCATACAGAAGGAAACTGAGACTCGGAAAGGTCAAATAAGCTGCCTGAGGCCATGCAGGAGAAGTATGTTTCAATCCACAGTCCAGACTCTCCACCCCAGCATGTCAAATGGCATGAAATAAACACCACCCAGTAAACTTGCCCATCAGCCTTGATCTAGGGCTGGGCAAGAGAAGAAGCATGGGAAGTTTTAAGAAGGATGCCCCACGTGAGGACCTCAAAACAGGGGGCAGGGGACAGATATTCTGGCCAGCAGGTAGAGCAGAGGAGACTGACCCCTGAGCACCGGCACCAGCATCAGGAATGAAAACAGCTATGAACTGGAATGGGTCCAGAGAAAGCTGAACAGGGCCTCTCATCAATAGGTTTTTGGGTTTTTTTTTGTTTTGTTTTGAGACAGGGTCTCACTCTGTCACCTATGCTGGAGTGGAGTGGCACAATCTCAGCTCACTGCAACATCTGTCCCCAGGGGTTCAAGCGATTCTTGCACCTCAGCCTCCCAAGTATCTGGTATTACAGGCGTGCACCACCACGCCTAGCTAAGTTTCTTTTTTTCTTTCTTTTCTTTTTTTTTTTTTTGAGACGCACTCTTGCTCTGTCGCCCAGGCTGGAGTGCAGTGGCACGACCTCGATTCACTGCAACCTCCACCTCCTGGGTTCAAGCAATTCTTCTGCCTCAGTCTCCCAAGCAGCTGGGACTACAGACATACGCCACCACACCAGGCTAATTTTTGTATTTTTAGTAGAGATGGGGTTTTACCATATTCGCCAGGCTGGTCTCAAACTCCTGCCCTCAGGTGGTCCAACCACCTCAGCCTCCTACACTGCTGGGTTTACAGGCATGAGCCATCAAGCCCGGCCAATTGTTACAGTTTTTATTATCCTGTGAGCCGAGTTTCTAAAGGGGGGTTTTTATGATCCTGTGAGCCGAGTTTCTAAAGGGGGTGTTCCAATCAGTGGACGTGAAGGCAGAGGAAGAAGGCTCGTTAGGTCGACATTATCTCCCCTCAAGACATTTCTTTTCTCTGTTTTCAAGGTGACAAAAGCTGCCCAGAACTGTGGCTAACCAAGACGTAAACAAATGTAATGACTCGTAGCGGGAGTGGACCTCCACAGGGTTGGAAAGGAATGGGACACACACAACTTTTCAGAAGCATGGGGTTGGTTTTGTTTCCCTGGGGCTCCTTCCATTCAGGAACCCGCTCCCCATTCCACATATTCCTAATGGCTCTGCCACAGGACTCACTTCTACCCATACTCTCACCCCTATGCCATGGCCCAGGCCCGGCTAGTCACAATAACCCTTGCACCAGGTCCGGTCCACCAAAGCCCTTCCCTGAGACCAATGCACAGTCAACACATGGGGAGAAAGCCTTCTGCCCCTGGCAACTGCATAGCGGGGAGCCCTGCTCCCCGGCTGCAAGACCCAGCCTCTCACCCCCACTCTTCATTCTGTGAGCTGCCATAGAATTTTAGCAGAGTGAGCTCCTCTCTTTTCCTCAACCTTTTTTTCCTCCCAAATAAACTAGCCAAGCTCCTGTCACTGGCAAGTGAAGGCGTGGACCTAGACAGCCCTGTATTTGGACGTCACAGTACAGGCAGGGTCTGGCCCTGGGCCTACAGGAGGTGACGTGTGGCACATGTGCAGTGTCGCTGCTCCTACGCATAGCGTGCTGTTCCCTGGCTCTGCTTCCTGCCGTCCCCTCTCTCAGGGTGCCCCGCCCAGCCTTCTCTGCCTGATCCTCCTGCCACCAGCCCAGGCCCCCTTTTCTCCAGAAGGTATGTCTTCCTGAGCACTCCCCTGTGCCAGCCTGGACTAAGTGCGGAAACCCTGGACTTCTACAGTCCTGGTGTGTGCCCCTTATTCATCACAAATATTTACAGTGACAGCATTGACCCCAAAAATGCATCGGTTTCCTCCACCACACCAAAAGGTTTCTGAAGGACCAGGGTCAAGTCTTAGAATACAAGATATACAAACAGCCATAACTAACGGTAACTGGCAAATCTGTAAATGGGGAGGACTGATCTGCTCAGTCTGGGCTGCCAATAAACCCAAGGACTATGCCTGCCCCAATCAAGGAAGAAAGGCCTTCCCAGTGACTCAAAGTAAAGCAGCCTCTACCCCTGTGTCCTGGTCCCCTCCACCATCACCAGGTCTCATTTCCTTCCCAGCACTCATTGCTGAATAAAAGTAAACTGCTATTTGCTGAACTGTTTATTAAGCCTGCACGCCTTGGGAGCAGCCATCTTATCTCTTTGGCCTCATGAGTATATTCCCAGGGCATAGAAGACAGCCTGCACGGAAGGTGCCCCATAAGTCTTTGTTGGTGGGTTCACTGGTTGGGAAGGAAGGAAGGAAGGAACAAAGGAAGGAAGGAAGGAAGGAAGGAAGGAAGGAAGGAAGGAAGGAAGGAAGGAAGGAAAAAGTGAATGAACGAACAAGACCTCAGAAGGCAGCTTGTGAGCTAAAGCTATGTCATGAGCAAGAGCTGACCTCAGAGCACCGGCTGTGGGTTGAGGTAACAGTTCAGAAGATGCCGTGACCAAGAGCAACATCCCTAAATTCTTGACACTCTGAAGCAGAAGTTTTTTACATGATCATTTCCTGACTTCATTCAACTCAGAGAGAAAACTCACACTTCACATAACACAGATGGACCCATTTTCTGACACTTTTTGCAAAAGGTCAACTTTTTTTTTTTATTTTTTTAAGGGAATGAGTTTATTTCACCTTTTCATGTGTTCCATCAGAGCTAACTTTTTTCATTAGATCACAGAGCAAGAGAGCATCATTCGTACACTGTGGATCAATAAATTCAATGTTAAAAAAAAAAAAATAGAAGAAGAAAAAGCTCCAGCCCCTAAATGAAAAAGCAAAAGACATCACAATATAATAAATCTAATACTCTCCTCCTCACGGACCCCTGGGGCTCAGTTAATTGGAGCGATGTTCTCAGGATCTGCACTGATTCAACCCTCACAGCAGGGGGCCATTTCTCCTACCCACCCCCCATTTCACCCTTTGCCCAGACATCTCATCTTGGGGCCTGGGAGCTCACAGGACCCCCACCGCACTCACTCCCAACTCCCATTTAAGAGTGCCTCAGGCTGGGCGCCATGGCTCATGCCTGTAATGCCAACACTTTGGGAGGCCGGGGCGGGTGGATCACCTGAGGCCAGGAGTTCGAGACCAGCCTAGCCGAAATGGCAAAACCCCATCTCTACTGAAAATGCAAAAATAGCCGGGCGTGGGTGGCAGGTGCCTGTAATCCCAGCTACTTGGGAGGCTGAGGCAAGAGAATCATTTGAACCCAGGAGGCAGAGGCTGCAGTGAGCCGACATCCCACCACTGCACTCCAGCCTGGGCGCGACAGACCAAGACTCCATCTCCAAAAAAAAATAAAAACAAAAAAAGACTGCATCAAGCATCACCCCCTCCTGGAAGCTTTTGTGACTATCACCACTTACAAGTGAAGTAAGGTGTCTCTTCTTATTCTCCCACCACAGCTTCTCTATAGCCCACTTCCAGCACAGATAAGAACAATGAGGATGACAAAAGTAACAGTCACAACAATAATGGCTGTCACATATTCAGTATGAGCTATATTACTGGGACTATATAAGTGCTTTACAAGTAATATCATTTTATTAATTTCATCTGATCCTAATAACTACTTTATGAGCTTTGATGCACTATGCTCATTTTACAAATGAATAAACTGAGGTTAGGAATGTTAACTTGCCCAAGGCTATAGATCTCTGAAGGCAGAGCTGAGATGCAAACTCAGGAATGACTGAGTCCAAAGCAAGTGTGCCTGATCCCAAGGTCACCACCCCTCAGGTCTGTTCTAGGAGCAGACAGCACAGCAACTGATGTAAGAGTCCCCCTCAAGGCCGGGAACCTCCAGTCATTATCCTTCACTTCACAACTACCCTGCAAGTTGGGTGGCATTGCCCCAATGTGCAAAGAAAATAAAGCAGCGGTTCCCAACCATTTTGGCACCAGGGACCGGCTTCGTGGAACACTATTTTTCCATGGCCTGGGGCTGGGGGGGGTTAACTGATGGTTTGGGGATGAAACTGTTTCCCCTCAGATCGTTGGACATTAGATTCTCATAAGGAGCATGCAACCTAGATCCCTTGTATGCGAAGTTCACAATGGGGTTTGTGCTCTATGAGAATCTGATGCCACTGCTGATCTGACAGGAGGCGGAGCTCAGGCAGTACTGCTCACTGGCCCGCCGCTCACCTCCTGCTGTGTGGCCCAGTTCCTAACAGGCAACAGCCCAGTATCAGCTGGGGACCCCGGAATAAAGCACAGCAGTTCAGTAGAGCGGCCTGTGGTCAGAGAGCAAGAAAACAACAGTCAAGATTGCAATTTGTATCCATCTACTACAGAAGTCTATGCCCTTTCTAAGACAGCACACTGCTACCGGCTCCTCTCACCACAAACCTATTCAGGAAAATAATCCAACATACAAAACAAGCCTGAAGAGCAACGTGGCTCCCTACAACTGTTTGACAAGGAGAAATTAGAAAAAAACTTAAATGTTGAGCAAAAGGAACAATCAGAGAAATGATATGACCGCGTGATGGTGTTACTGGACACTGTGCACCACAAGAGATGGTTCTGGTGTAAAGTGCAGGGTAACATGAGAAAAATCTCATGTTAAATTAAAAAGCAGATGCAGGGCCAGGTACAGTGGCTCACATCTGTAATCCCAAGGCTTTGGGCAGCTTGAGCCCAAGCGTTTGAGGCTTCAGTGAGGTATGATCTTGCCATTGCTCTCCAGCCTGGGAGACAGAACGAGACACTATCCCTTAAACTAAAAAAAAAAAAAAAAAAAAAGAAAAGAAAGCAGAACACAGACGTTTACATGTGACACGATTCCAACTAAAGAAAAAAATGGGCCGGGCACGGTGGCTCACGCCTGTAATCCCAGCACTCTGGGAGGCCAAGAGGGGAAGATCACGAGGTCAGGAGATCAAGACCATCCTGGCTAACACAGTGAAACCCCCATCTCTACTAAAAATACAAAAAATTAGCCAGGTGTGGTGGCGGGCGCCTGTAGTCCCAGCTACTCGGGAGGCTGCGCCAGGAGAATGGCGTGAACCCGAGAGGCGGAGCTTACAGTGAGCCGAGATTGCACCACTGCACTCCAGCCTGGGCGACAGAGCAAGACTTCATCTCAAAAAAAAAAAAAAAAAAAGCACAGAGGAAAAGCTAGAAGGAGATATTAACTGCAATTGTATCTATGTGTTGGGATTAACTACAAGGAGATATTAATTCCAATTATCTGTGTGGTGGGACTAACTAGGAGGAGATATTAACTGCAGTCATATCTGTGAGTTGTTACTAACTAGAAGGAGATATTACTTGCAATCACATCTAAGTGGCGGGACTAACTAGGAGATATTAATTGCAATCATATCTATGTGTTGGGATTAACTACAAGATACTAATTGCCATCGTGTCTGTGTGATGAGACTAACTAGAAGGAAATATTAATTGCAATCATATATTATGTGTTGGGATTAACTAGAAGGAGATGATAATTGCCATCTTATCTAAGTATTGGGATTAATTAGAAGGAGGTATTATTGCCACTCGAATCATATGTATTGGGGATTAACTAGGAGATGATAATTGCCATCAGATATCTAAGTATTGGGATTATTAGAAGAGGGTATTACTTGCCATCGTATCTATTGTATTGGGATTAACTAGAAGGGATGGATAATTGCCATCGCATCGTATTTATGTATTGGGATCAGCTAGAAGGAGATATTACTGGCCATCGTATCTATGTGAGTCCTTTGTTTTCCTTCTAACTTTATTTTCTGAATTTTCTATAATGAAGATGTACTACTTTTAGCATTTTTTAAGGTTTTGTTTTCTTTCTTTTTTTTTTTTTAAGAAACTGGCTATTACCAGAGAAGACTGGTCTGACCTTATTTTAATCTTTGGAAAGGACACCAGACTGAGTTCTGATTAAGGATAATTCAAGCCATTCCAATGTCCAAATTGTCTCTGTTGATTTTTTTTTTAAGGAGAATAATTACACTTTATACTAAACTTATTTGTAGTCCAAATGCAGCTTAAAGCCCTGTTTTGATTACTTGTTTAGGGAAAGAGTAACATTAGAAAATGCCTAAGAATCACATTTGCATGATGGGTGATGAGGCAGGGAATTACAGTTGGGGGAAAAAATATAAAATAAAATAAAATCCTGAATATTCAACAGCGTGTATTGAATCTAAGGCCTACTCTTACATTCACGTTCATATCCAACAAATTTTCTTTCTCTGCTTCATGCAATTTCCTGTGTCTTTAAAGGCAAAAGGCACATTTGGCAAATGAAGCCGCTGCAGGAAGCTGTGCTTCGGGTAATTGCTAAATTGGAGTTTAAGTGATTTCTCTCATCTTATTTAGCAACTGCTCTGGGAACTTGCCCTCAGGAGGTTTCTCCTTTCTCCCACCAAGTCAGCTGGCATCTTCCCAGTCATGGGGTCATTTTCAAGAAGACACACCATGGCTCTGTGTCAACAGAAGCCAGCACAGAGAATCCTGATGTTCAAGGTCAACAAGACATCAAGGGTGATCTGTACCCTCTCCCCACTGTGACTTCCTCTTGGGGTTCAGCCTGTCCTGGCACAGGCATTGTCCCTGCCGTTTATTAACCATCAAGCATGGCCAATGCTTTGGGTCACTATTGTTTGATTAAACACCAACAACCGAATAGAGAATTACAAAGTCAAGAGCAATTTCTACACCTAAAGTTTTTTTTTTTTTTTTTTAATTAGTTCCCCAATTACTATTTGTCAAAAGGAAATACCCAGCTTCAGGGTAAAGTGAGAAAATACAGACAAATAAAAAAAAAATAAAAACAAAGCACACAAAATCTCACTACCCAGAGAAAGTCACAGTTGGCTCCCATCAGAGGTGGCAAACTGGTAATTCGCGCAGGTGAAAACATCTGATTGGTTCCCAACATTTAAAAATAAGAAGTTTTAACATTGAAATCCAAATTTTCATCACAAAACACAACAGCAACAACAGACAAACCTGAAAGATGAGGGAACACAGAGTCTGAAATGCTGCACGGTGACAGAGGGCTGGCACCGAGAACTCGTCCTGAGTCATTTCCCGGCTGGGCTCTGCAGACCCCAAGGTGTGCTACACCTGGCCTAGATCTTTCCATTTCTTTTCTTATGCTAATATATACATTTTAATTATAATTTTTTAAAATGAGCCTGAACTATCCATTTTCTTTTGTTACCTGCTTCTCCCTCCCCCCATTCTGGCACATATAACAGCTTTCCAAACTGACATATTAGATCTGTATCACCAGCCAGGCACGGTGGCTCACACCTGTAATCCCAGCACTTTGGGAGGCTGAGGCAGGTGGATCACTTGAGGCCACAAGTTCAAGACCAGCCTGGCCAACATGGCAAAACCCCATCTCTACTAAAAACACAAAAATTAGCTGGGCATGGTAGCACACACCTGTAATCCCAGCTACACAGGTAGCTGAGGCACAAGAATTGCTTGAACCCGGGAGGCGGAGTCTACAGTGAGCCGAGACTGCACCATTGCACTCCAGCCTGGGCAACAGAGTGAGACTCTGTCTCACAAAAATAAATAACTAAAAAAAATTGAGATACAATTCACATACCATAAAATTCACCTTTAAAAGAATTTTAAAAATTAGATCTACATCACCATTTTTAATGGCTACGTAACACATATCTATCCTTCCCGGGTTTTTCTATAATGAGTATTACTTGTGGAGGCACATTACATTTCTATCCTGCCAGATGTTCCCGTCATCCTCCTGCAGGGCTCCTCCCTGAGAGAGGATTATACTTTCCAGCTCATTATCATCAGGCCTGACCATGTGTTTTGAGGGAGTGATGTGTGTCACTTCTGAGCAGAAGCTTTCAGGATCGGAGCAAGGCCTGCCATCGTCTCTTATCCCTGTGTCAGGAGAGCTGCACGCCCCGGCGAAGGGCTGTTGCTTCTTTCTGGATCCGGGCATAGAGACAGCGTGAGCAAAGCCACAGCTAACCCACGATGGATGTGTGGCATGACTGGGAAACAAACGAATAATAAACTTACTGTTGTAAGCTGCCAAGGTTTGCGGACTGCTTGTCACAACAGTATAACTTAGCCCAAGCTACCTGATATACCAAAGCATTAAAACAGTACTGTATTTTTTTTTTTTTTTGAGACAGAGTCCTCACTCTGTGGCAGCTGGGTGCAGTGCCGGATCTCAGCTCACTGCAATGCCCGCCTCCCGGGTTTTACGCCAATTCTTCCCTGCTCGTCAGCTCCGAGTAAGCTGGACTACAGGCCGCCCACCACCTCGCCCAGCTAGGTTTTGTGTTTTTAGAAGACGGTTTCACCGTGAGCCAGGATGGCCTCGATTTCCTGACCTCGTGATCCGCCGCGTTCTAGCCTCCCAAAGTGTCTGGGATTATCAGGCCTGAACCACGCGCCCGGCCGTATTTTTTTTTTTGAAATAAATAACAAAAGCTACCCGCCCCCCCCCCCCCCCCCCCCAGTAAGCCTTTAGTACTCCTATAAAATAATTTTAAAAGGTCTCTGGCCAATGCCCAAGGCCTGCCCCTGAAGGTCTTGGCAGGCTGTGGCTGGTTGATAGTTCTGTCTGCCTGCAAGAGAGTCCAGGTGAGCCCTCCAGGAAACACACCAAGTTTTGTGGCTATGACAGAGATGGTTATTTGTGTCAACAATACCCAAGGGTAGAAGAAAGCAGCATGAAAAAAACATGTAGCTCTCAGCACAAGATGCTTACGATAGGAGAGGAATTCAGAGAGGAACTCAGAAATGACTTCCTGGCTGGTGAAGAACAGACCCTGGCCACCGAATCATCTGTGCAGACTCTAGGACACACGCTCTCTGAGTAGAACTGGCCCAGGCTGCCCTGGGATTTAAACCAGGTACGTCTGTCCGTCTTGTTGGGTTTTTTTCTCCTTGTCTCTATCTGCCTCTTTCTCTACTTCCCACCCTGCCTCCATTTTCTATTCCCTCTCCTTTTTGTTTTCCTTTTTTTTTTTTTGACTCTGGTCTGTTGAGTGGTGTGGACTTCACCAAACTGAATCAGTGTGCAGTGGAATCACTTGTGCAGCCAGGGCTCCTGAGCCTCCTTCTAAGATCTGTGCTCCCATGACTAAGTGATAAATACATGGGGATCATCCAGAAACCAGAGGCCTCAGGGGCACTCTGATCTCACGGCATCTGTTGAGCTAACGATCATCCACAGTTTCCATTTGCTTAACCTCCATGGAACCCGCCACACCCACATTGCCATCCTGGTTTCTTAGCATGTGCAGGGTGATCCAGCGTTCTGCTCTCTCGTGACCCCTTTCACTCTGTGCCCCGAAAATCTGAGTGGCCCACATCAGCCATGCTGCACCATACCCCCAGAGGACAACCACAACGGGCACCTCCAACAGCACGGATCGGTCTCACCCGCTTTTGCATTTAGATTAATACAATCACCTGGGTGTGTTTTGGTTGCATCTTTTTGTACCAAGCTTCTTTCAGTCAACATTGTTTATGAGATCCAGCCATACTGTTGCCTGTAGTTATAGATCTTTAATCTCCTTGCAGCCCAAGGTTCCACTGTGTAAATGTACCCCAATTTATTTATCCATTTGTCTGTGGACGGGCATGTCATGGTTATCTTGCATTTACTGATGTGGTTGATGAGTATGAATTTTCTCCTCACTATAGAGTGTAATTCTATGATGACAAGAAGCTAGTCTCCTCTCTCACTACTGTAATCTAATCCTTAACACAGTGCCTGATCCATGATAAATGAGGGAGGGAAGGGATAGAGAGGGGAGAGAGGGAGAAGATACTGTTACAGTATCCCCCCAGATAGGACTCCACTTGGAACAACAAGGTCTATTTCAACAATCAAAGTAAATAATAGCCCGATTCCTGCTTGCCTTATTAGCTACTTCTCTCCCTGCATATTTCACATTTAATTAAGCCCCTAGGCTCTTAAACTATTTCTGCCTCTTACAGCTAATAAACATATTTAGATGTTATTAGTAATAATTTGCAGGTACCAGCAGTCTCCAGCTCTCTCAAAGCAGACTGCTTACCAAGGCTCTAGTTGCCCAAGGAAGGGCTCTAAGACAGAATATTATCATCTTCACGTTATCATCATATTCAAGAGATAAAACCTCCCTATTCAATTATCTCTTCAAATTTCCGTACAAAGGATGCAGTGGAAGAGAAAAGAAACAGCAAGATCAAAATTCTTATGCAAGACAAAGGACAGAAACTGACCATGGGGCCTCCTGGTCAAAGGCTCCCGCCTTGGGCAATGACCACACCCTAGACAGACCCCACACTCTGCTCTGGAAGGGCTCTTCATTTTACCTGTGATGGAGGTTGACAAGAGAAAGTCGCTGCACTGCTACCTGGGAAGACAAATTGACTTCTGAAATCTGAAAAGTACAAAGTCATCCTCTTAAAACTAAATCTTTCTGATCAGGCCTCTGAGGCTCTAACATGGACATGTGCAAAGCTAAGGCTGCCAGTAGCCCTGATTCCCTCCAGCCAACCAGCTCAGAATATGCTTAGAACTTCATTTCATGCACCTCACACTCTATGGTAAGAAACCAGGACTATCTGTGACACCAGTCCCCTTGTCCACCTCAACAACATCACCTTTTGGCTACATGCCCTGACGTGTACTCTTCTTACAAAAACTTGTAGGCTGGGCATGGTGGCTCATGCCTGTAATCCCAACATTTTGGGAAGCCGAGGCGGGTGGATCACTTCAGGTCAGGAATTCAAGACCAGCCTGGTCAACACAGCGAAACCCCATCTCTATTAAAAAATACAAAATACAAAAAATACAAAAACTTAGCCAGGCTTGGAGGTGCGGGCATTTGAACCTGGGAGAAGGAGGTTGCAGTGAGCCGAGATGGCGCCACTGCACTCCAGGCTGGGCAACAGAGCCAGACTCCATCTCAAGGAGAAGAAGGAAAAAAAAAGCATGTCCCAAATGCACTTGGCACCTGTTACCCCATTTGGGTAACATTTGGACACAGTTATCTGCCTGTCCCTCTGTGCTTGTAGGGCTTGACGGAGCCCCAAAGCCCTGAGCTGGAGGGAGGCTCTGAGCTGAGTGACACCGGCTGCAGCTTCCTCATCTGGAGGTGATGCCGCTGCTCATGCCCGATGTTCATCCCGAGGTTGACAGGAGGCAGTGGGTAGAGATAGTCTGCGAGCCATCAGGCAGCTGTTCAGTCATCAGCTCTTATGATCTATGTTTACGTGATTAATGTTTTCCTAGGGCCTGTGGCATGGGAATAATAGCTATTTCTGTGTTTAAAAAAAACAACCCCGTGCATTGGCAAGTAAATGTTTCTCCTAACTTTAGTGAGCCGAGGGTCCATCTTCGGAACTTGCATTGTGCCTGTAGCATGAAGGCTTGGTATCACCTTACCTGAACTGCTGCATGATACCATGAGGCTGGGTTTTTCTGTGTGTCTTTCTTCCTGTGCTGGGCTTTGAGAAGCCTGAGTCTTATAAGGAAGTAGATAGGGTGGGGTTGTTGCTTTAAGCTTCAGATGTTTCTTTCCTACCTGTTTCAGATACAGAAATGCATTTCCAGTCCAACCTTTAAAGCCTATCTCTGTACACCACCGGCAGCCTCATCCCGAGAGACTGTGAATCCCAGCTCCATGCCAGGCTTCACGAGAGTGAAATTGTCAGACTGCTCTATCGGGGGCTGGAGGAAGCAGCTGAGCTGGCGGCCCTGTGGAGGCCTCTTCTCAGGGGCTGGGAGAGAGAGGTGTGTGAAAAAGTGTGTAGTCTGCTGGTTGGGTTCTCAGGAAGTCCCTGAGGATGGTATTAGGACCTTGAGAGCACGGAACAGTGGAGATGGGATGAGGAATTTCAACTCTGCTACTAGACTGACTTGGCCCACACAACAGGAGGCAGGTGTTGGGGCAGGGAGCCTAGGGAAGACGTGGAGGGAAGCAAAGTTCAAGCACCTCACTTGCCAGAAGAAGTTGAAAGGGAAACGAATGGCTTTTTGCAGCAGGGGATTTGGAAGAAGTTACTTGCTGGACTGTCGAAGTAACAGAGTTATGTTACCAAGTCTGCCCCTACCCCGCCAAATTTTGCATGAATTAAAAAGAGCAGGGGAAACAGACACATGAGGGCTGTGGTAACAGTAAGCTTGCCTATTTACTGCACCTTTCATATCACAACTCTGATCCTCTCCACCACCTCATGAGGGGAGGTATTTTCATCTGTTTGTAGACGGGTAACCTGAGGCCCAACAGGTGCAATAACCTTCCCAAGGTCACACAGCCACTGAATGGCAGAGGAAGCTGCAAACCTAGGTCTAGACAGCCTGCTAGCTGTATGTTTTTAAGGAGAAAAATGCTGCCTCTTTCTTAAATGAGTTTCCCTAAGAAAGGAGAGAGAAGGTGAAATACTGATGGTGACAATGTTTGATGAAGGTGAGGATGATATGGATGATAGGTGATGATGCTATGGATGCCTGATGATGATGGTGATGGATGGCTGATGATGGTGATGGATGGTTGGACGTGATGGTATGATTGTGAATGCGTTGGATGATGAGGGATGGATGATGATGATGGGGATGGATGGCTGATATGGTGGATGGATGTTGATGATGGTGAGGATGATGATGATGTGAATGATGGTTGAGTAGTGATGGATGGTTGATGATGGTTATGGATGGTTGTGATGGTAATGGATGGTTGATGATGGTGAGAGATGATGGTGATGGATGGTTGATGAATGTGATGGTTGGTGACGGTGATGGATGGTTGGTGACGGTGATGGATGGTTGGTGATGGTGATGGATGATGGTGATGGATGGTTGATGATGGTGATGGATGGTTGGTGATGGTGATAGATGGCTGGTGATGGTGATGGATGGTTGGTGATGGTGGTGATGATGATGATGATGATGATGATGGTGATTCTGATTGAGGAGGAAGGAGGAGGGGAACTAATGACGACAATGGTGATCATGGTTGATGACAGCAGTGGCAGCAGCTATAATGTTTCCTAAGCACTTCCCATGTGTTAGACATTGTGTCAAGTTCTCTCCATTCTTTACCTCCTTAAATCTAACAGCACTGTGATAGGAAAATTCTAGTTACAGCTGCAGTTACAGAGTAAGAGGTCAGTGTTTTCCTTGAATATTCTATATGTGTTAAGTAAAATCAAATCAAGAAAGATCTAGGAATCTTTCCACTGTTCACAACACAGCTGGCTTTTAGTATTCATGGTCAAGGGCCTGGCAGAGCCTGGGGAACTAAAGCCCCATTTGGTCTCCAAACCTCCTTCGAGACGTTGGTTTTTATTCTCTCCCTGGCTAAATCTTTGTCTGGACTTGTTAAACGGCAGAGCAGTCTACTTTGAATTTCCACCTCCTTGGCTCTTAGGAGTAGCCTCCATCACTTTTGGCTTCTAGCTCTTAGCATGAAGAATAAAGCAGTGGCTGCTGGCTTGGCTTCTCACTCTGTGTTTTCAATACCTTGGGTTTTGAAAGATTGTGGATCAGGGTGCAAAGCCCAGCTCTATTATTTCTCAGCTATGACCTTAGGAAAGGCACTTAACCTTCCTGTGCCATAGTTTCCTCATCTGTAAAATGTAGCTACTGACCACCTCATGTCTCAGGCTGGCATGAGGATTAAGTGAGGTATTGTAGAAAAAGTACCCCGCATAGTACCTGCTACACAGGACTTAACAGACATTGTCTCATCTGTGTTCCCATCTTGCTGTCAAACTGCAGAGGAGACAAGGAGGTGGTGCTCTCAGCAGTGCTGGCAGCTCCCTCCTTCCCTTGCTCATCACTTTCCCCAGGGCAGGCATGGGGCCTCGTGGGTGAGACTATCAGTGTTCACCCTGAAGCATGAGCTTGGTGACTCATGCGTCCATCATTTCCCTGAGGCTGCCTCTTCATCTCATCTCACCTTGACTGAGCACTCAGTAGGGGCCAGTCCCACTAAGGCCCCTACTTTACCTCTTTCATAGAGGCTTTACCTCTATCATCTCGTTTAATCCCTACATCAAGTCTGTGAGGTCAGTGCTATGATTATCTCCTTGTATGGAGACAGAAACTGACATGCAGAGATGTTAAGAAACTTCACAGCACATAGAGGTGTGAAGTCGGGTTTCGGTTGACTCAACACCATGCTCCATCTTAAGAATTCACGTCAACCACCTGCCAACACCAGGGTGTGTCTCGCTGCAGAGGTGTGATTCCTCCAGCAGACCCACTGGCTTCCCACCCTCACCTCCCAGGCCTCTGGAGGAGAAGATGAAACACCCTGATTTTACTGATTCTGAGACAGGCATTATCTTCACATCTGACATCTCTGAAATCACGATGGGTCTAACAGTTGATGGTGTCTTCGATTCTGTGAAATATTGGACAGTAATGGGCTATTAACTCATTCATTTCTTTATTCATTTCAGTTGTCTGTTCATCAGTAAGTATTAATATGAAACTTCACAAGAAGGCAGTTTTGCCTCCCAGGGGACATTTGGCAATGCTTGGAAACATCTTAGGTTGTCACAACTAGGGAGTGGGTGTGGGTGCTCTGGGTAGAGGCCAAGAGGCTGTTCAACATCCCATAATGCACAGGGGACCCTTTGTAACACAGAGTTACCTGGCCCAAAACGTCAGCTGTGCTGCAGTTGAAAAACCCTGGTGTGGAGATACACATATTTCACCAAACTGGCCTTAAGCCGAGCCTGAGCTGTGGGCAGCCTGCAGGCTTTAGTGGACGTGTGCTGATTTGGGGCAGTTTAACACCACCTCCCTTCTACTAGTCAGAGCACCCTCATTTTCCTTCAGGGAAAACATCTTTCTCCCACTGACCTATGGCTTTAGAAATAGGTACATGACACCCACCCAGCATCACACCTACCCGGGCACTGGGGTCAGCAGACACGTGATATGGCCTAGACCAATGAGAGTCAAAGAGAGTCACCTCCAGGACTGTTGCCAGCCTCAGAAGAAACAGGGGCCTTTCCCCTGGGGACAGCATTGACATTTCCAAGGCGATGTCAGCCTGGAGCTGCCACCTGCCACCCCACCACCACAGCCTGGCTGTGAACCCAGCCAACATAGAGCAACGCAAATTGACAGAAAGATGGGGGGCTGAGTCTGATGACACTGAGCTCCTAAAATTCAAGCTCTGCCCTTGGTCTTGTCCATCAGGCAAGTCAATGAATGTCATCTGCTTCCTGTCAATCTGAGCTGGGTTTCCTCTCCTGAAACCAAGAGCATGCAGGTGTCGATGGGGAATGAGTGTCTTGGTGAGAACAATGAGGTGGTCAGCTAGTCTCCCACACTGTCCCCATTTGAGGAGCCCTGCTCTAAATTGGAGCAGGAATCACATTACAGGGGCAGGCCGGGTCCTGCTGAGGAGACGGCTGCATCCAGAGGATGCTGTCACGGAAGTATCTGGGCATGCACAGATTCAATCCCTACCACCAGCCCTCGGACCAAGATGCAGCTCCTCACATAAACCTGCCTACAAAGAAATAAGCACAAGGACTGGCAGAGAGAAACATCGGAACTAAACAATGCTTACACTGTTTACTACAGACCAGGGTTTCTCAATGGTGGCACTGTAGAAATTTTGGGATAGGTCTCTCTGTTGTGGAGGGATGTCCTGTGCACTGCAGGATGTTGAGCAGCATCCCGGCCCTGCCCACTAGATGCCAGTAGCCCCTTCTTTCCACCGAGTCTAGCAAGGGAGGCATCAGACAGGTTTAGGCAGATTTATAACTACTGCTCTTGGCAAGGAGAGAAAGCTTCATGGAGAAGGGGACTTCTGAGCTGACTGTGCAGGAGACTCCAAGACAGGAACTGACACCAGGCATGTGAAGAAAACTTGGAAACATGGACAGGAGCAGTGGCTCACACCTGTAATCCCAGCACTTTGGGAGGCCAAGGTGGGTGGATCACCTGAGGTCAGGAGGTCGAGACCAGCCTGGCCAACATGGCAAAACCCATCTCTACGAAAAACAAAAAAATTAGCCAGGCGTGGTGGTGCGTGCCTGTAATCCCAGCTACTCAGGAGGCTGAGGCAGGAGAATCACTTGAATCCGAGAGGTGGAGGTTGCAGTGAGCCGAGATCGCACCACCGCACTCCAGCCTGGGCTGTAGAGTGAGACTCCATCTCAAAAAAAAAAAAATGAAGTGAAGGGGAGGGGAGGGGAGGGAAAACCGGGAAACACAGAGGGACTGAAACTGGTGCCGATCACCACACCATGCCCAGAAACCCTAAGACCACAGTCAGACTGAACAGGTCCCTTTCCCCTTCTCACCCACTCCACTAGAAAAACAGCTTTCTAGCAAAAAAAAATAAATACAATTCTCATTGTCAACCTGAAATGTCCTACATCTGATGTGTGTTGTCTCTCCAGACTGTTTTCTCTCCTGATCAGGTTAATTTGGAGGAAGGACGCTGGCATACGCTTTTGCAGCAATTGATGAAAAGTGGTATTTAGAGTTATAGCTGTCTTAAGTATGAAATATCACCAGCCAATTAACATCAATTTTAATTTAAATCTGTACTACTACAATAATTGGTCATTAAAAGTTCAGGGTGAATACTATCAGGAGTGACTTGGTAGTCACGCCAGGGAAGCACTTTCCCGACACGCGGGAATCCTCCAATGTAAAACAAATCCCACATGCATTTGCATGTGGTTCCGGCTCCCAGAGAAAAACATGCCCTGCCGCTTTATCTATTCCCTTCCCCTTCCCAGAAGCTCAGAAACTCAATGCTGCGGTCCAAGACAGACAGTGCGGAATACCAAGAAGCCATCCAATTACCGCAGGTAGAGGACGTTCGCTCGCTGTCGGCCTACTGTGCTTCTCTTCCCAGGGCTCAAGAAAAACAGGGAGAGGTGGGGAATTATGGATTTCCTCTCCACATCAAGGACTAAGGAAGGACAAAGAGAAAGAAGGAAAGGGGGAGGGAAAGGGTAAGGAGGGTGAGGAGAAAAGAAGTGGGAGGAAGGACAGAGAAGAGAGGAAACAGAACAGGAGAGAGGCAAAAAGAGGAGGAAGAGAAGGGGGAAACGACAGGGAAAAGTAACGATGAGGAGGAGGGAAACAGAATGAGGAAGAGGAGGAAAGAGGGAAACAGAAAGAGAAAAGTTAAAGACCAGGGGAGAGATGGAGAGTGTGCAAAGCGGGGAGCAAAGAGAAGGAAGGAAAGGAGAACCGCCCACCCCCTCTGACCTACTAGCTCCCTCCCTGACGTGCCAGAGGAATGTCCTCATTGCCCCTGGCCCTGACAGACAGATGCTGGGAGACCAGGTGAGCTAGACAGCCGGAAACAAGGAAAGACAGCTGGACAGAGACAGCATCCATGGAAGCTCACTTCTGGAATCAGGGCCCTCTAGACGCTGAACACAGGAAGCCCGGTGTGCCAAGACGTACACACACCCTGGGCTACACGTAAGAAACACAAAGCATTTTCACTGCAGACTAGCCTGAGGGAAACGCAAGTTTCATAAACAGTAAGATACGAAGGGATTATGGAATAGAATGCAAACCGCCCCTGACTGTCTCACATGGAATGGCAGGCTCCCAAGAAGTACTGTGCCTGAGGTGGCTGGCATCCCGGCAGCGCCTGGGAGGCCCTTCCCCTTACTCAAGCGTATCTCACTGAGCTCAGTGCCTGGCATGCAGCAGGGGCTCCATAAATGCCCAGTTTTATTTTACTTCTAATTGGCACATAATAATTACACACAGTTATGGGGTTGATATGTTTCTCCCCTCCAAATCATGTTGCAATGTGACTCCTGATGCTGGAGGTGAGCCTAGTGGGAGGTGTCTGGGGCATGGGGCAGGTGCCTCATGAATGGCTTGGTGCCCTGCTCACGGGAATGAGTGCGTTCTTGTTCTGTTAGTTCATGTGAGAGCTGGTGGTTGGGGTAGAGTAACACCTCCTCCTCTTCTCTTGCTCCTTCTCTTGCCATGTGACACGCCTGCTCCCCCTACACCTTCGGTCATGACTAAAAGCCTCCAAGGCCTCCCCAGAAGCTGAGCCGATGCTTCTTGCACAGCCTGCAGAACTGGGAGCCAAAGATACCTCTTCACTTTATCAATTACCCAGCGCCAGGTGTTCCTTCACAGCCATGCAAAATAAAGTAACTCAGGGGCAGGATGTGGTGTTTTGCTACATGTATCCATTTTGTAATGATCACATCAAGGTAATGAGCAGATCCATCACCTCAAATATTTCTCCTTTCTTTGTGGTGGAAACATTCAGAATCCTCTCTTCTAGCTATTTTGAAATATTGTTATCCATAGTCATTGTTAACCATAGTCACCCTGCTGTACAACAGATCACCAGAACTTCTTCCTCCTGTCTAACTGTGACTCTGCAATGCCAGTGAGTGACTGGACTGTGCTCCCAGCCAAGCCCCTGGGCTTTACTTGCGTCTGTGCTAAGTGAACTTGAGAGGCAGTTTAAGAAAAGCTGAGAGGGACTCAGCGTTTAAGAAGGAGGGCCCATGAGCAGTCTCTGGGGTCGGAGCACAGCCTGCCCAGTTCTGGGTTCCTTACCTCCCACGGGCTGATGCAAAGGGGCTGCGGCTGTCTTTTTCAAACCAGAGGACAAGCCAGGCGGCCATCCTCAGAGCCTGTTTAACTCAGGCAGATGCATATGTCCGAGAGTACGGCCCTGGCCACATTCAGAAGAAGGTCCCCGTTCCACCAACGCTCCCAGGATGAGCTGTACCGGGAAGAAGTCCTGCCATTTCCTCCCGACAAGATGATCTCCCCAGGGGAGATGGGGTTAAGAGGCGTCCCTTTCCAACGCCCCTAAAAATAAGTCTAACTACTTTGGGTGTAGGAGAGAGTGGGCATTCCCAGCCTGGGATGGGGAGCACAGGGAGTGTGTGGTGTGGCACTTCAGGGCAGGTGCCATCTGTTCCCCATGGGGACCTGCTGGGGAGGAGAGTCCATATACCTGTCAGCCCTGACCAAGTCCACTCACCAGGCCTCACTTCCTCCCCTGGATGTGGGAGGTAACATCCTAGGCCAGCCCTGATCATCAGGTGGGATGGAAGGTCTGACAGAGGCAGATGCTGGGCCTGCCACAGTGCAGGACCCCGAGACATCAATACCAACCCACCTGCAAGGAGACCTTCATGGGTGGATTAATTCATCTTAGAAAGTTTTTTAAGTTTATACTCTATGTTCAGGCAGGAGATGAGGGCAAACGGACAACCTGTCCTTCCTGTGTAATTACAAGGCCTCATCCAAACACATCAGAGATGCTGTGTGTGAGTACGAAACTCAACGCTGCCGAAAGGAGCTGCTGAGTGCATCTTGATCGAGACCCCAAGGCAGCCCTGCCTAGTGGGCAGCAAGGCCACCTCAGCCATTACTGGGGTCCTGCCCCTTCCCTGACCTTCAGGACAGTGTGGTGCTTGTGCGGTGCCTACACCTTGGAGAAGGGAGCTCCAACCTGCAGACAGTGGTCCACTCACTGCCAGCTTGCGGGTCCTGGTTTTCTGCTCCCAGGGCACACAAGCAAGCTGGAATTTTTGCCCAGACTTGGAGCCTCGCTTCCCTGGGAGGTCTCTCTTGTTCTGGGGCCTGTCATGGAGCCCTTATCCCCTACCTGTCTCCTCAAAGGAGTCTCTTTAAAAGACAAGAGGCCGGGTGCAGTGGCTCACGTCTGTAATTCCAGCACTTTGGAAGGCTGAGGCAGGTGGATCATTTGAGGTCAGAAGTTCGAGACCAGCCTGGACAACATGGTGAAACCCCATCTCTACTACAAATACAAAAATTAGCCGGGCATGGTGGTGGGCACATGTAATCCCAGTTACTCAGGAGGCTCAGGTGGGAGAATCGCTTGAACCCCAGAGGTGGAGGTTGCAATAAGCCAGGAGAGTGCCACTCCACTCCAGCCTGGGAGACAGAGAGAGACTCTGTCTTTAAATACATACATACATACATACATACGAACAAACAAACAAACAAAACCATCCCAAGCTTTTGAAAAACAACAGCTAGGCAGGAAAATGTCTTTGCAGAACTTCTACTTTTACCAGAAATCTCCCTTCAGGTGAGGGAGCAGAAAAGACCAGCTGGCTACACTCAGGGAACCTGGAAAAGGAAAGCGACCGGGGGAATCACAGATCAACATCTTAGCAAGTTCCTCTTCCTCAGGATTTTGTTTTTGAAACAATGGAGGTAAAGATGGGATATAGAGGCCACGCTGACAAGGTCCCAGTTAAGCCACGCTTAATATGACTCGGTGAAAAGAGGATGATTTCCAAACACTACTCTTACATTTTTACTCGTACTTTTAGAGTTGAGGTCTTGCTGTCACCCAGGCTGGTGCGCAGCGGCGTGATCATAGCTCACTGCAGTGTCAATCTCCTGGGCTCAAGCATTTCTCTTACCTCAGTCTGCTGATGAGCTGTGTTTACACATGCAGGCCACCACACCTGGCTCAAACACCCCCTTACTTTTTAATACAGTCAGCACTCCGTATCAGTGGGTTCTGCATCCACAGATTCAACCAACCACAGATTACAAATACTCAAAAAAGTGCATCTCTACTGAACATGTACAGACTTTTCATCTTGTCATATTCCCTAAGCAATACCATATAACAACTATTTACATGGTATTTGCATTGTACTAGGTATTATAAGTAATCTAGAGATGATCCAGTGTCTACAGGAGGACGCACTTAGGTTATATGCAAATACTATGCCGTTTTATATGAGGGACTTGAGCATCCTCAGATTTGGGTATCCATGGGGGGTCCTGGAACCAATCCCCCACAGACAGCAAGGGATGACTGTATGGTAATTTACATCCCGCCTCATTTAGAACAATGGACACCACCATTTAGGTAAGTGAGTAAGGCCACTCTCAGCAAGGCGGCTCTGAAAGCCATAGGCTGATGCAGGAAGTGTGGGGCAGGGCACCTGGCGTGAGGACCGTCCAGTGCCTGTGTATGCTCAGCGTGCCCCCTGCCTCCAAGACGACTCAGAGGGAGAGAGGATGAACACGCTGTCTCCTCTGCACAGCAGTGCACCACTGAACCCTCGCACTGCTTCCGAGGTGCCATTGTCTCGAGGGCCCCGTTACTTCCCACAGAGCCGCCACTCCATGTTCACACCTCGGCTTCCTTCTCCTCGGGATCCCTCCTGCTGTCTCCCACCTCACCTGGCTCCCTTCTCTGCACCCTCAGGCCTCCTCTGAGAGATCACTGCACCCTGGTTACCATTCACTAAGTCACGACCCTGTTATCTGCTCCCACATCCACCCTGCACCCCACCCTGTGCCACCTGCCTCTTCCCCAGAACTTCCATTGCCAAGGACAGTTCTACTGCTGAGGTATTCTGCTGCAGTTAGCGGGTCCTACCACCACGTCAGCAAGAGTGACCTGGCTATACCCTTCACTGTTTTTATCTCCCCCTTTGAGACATTCCCCACACTTGTAATGATTATTTCACATTCCCCTTCTCCATTAGAACTTAGCTAATGAGATGAACCTTGCCCAGGTCCAACGCTCCCTTCCCAACAAAAACCAAATAATCAGTGACAACTGTGGCCACAAAACAGAAACAAAACAAAACAAAAGCTGCCAGTCTCCATGACGAGCAAACGTGACAGCGTACTCCAACCTCCCCAGCCCCTGCCTGATAAACACGCTGGGCAGCTCTCCAGATGGGTCACTTCTGGCCGCAGAAGGAGTCAGGAAAGGGAGAGAGAGCCAGGTAGCCCTGAGACACAGCAGAAACATGAGTGGCCAGAAAGCGGCCCCGAGTCCTCCACTTTGCTACTGAGGGTTTGATCTACTGCAAAACACTTGTTTTGATTTTCTCATATAAAAAGTAAATATAAAAACTCAGACACTACACCTGCCAAGAGGGTATGTCCACCTCTACCTATAGACTATTTACAAAGTCCATGTCTTTAGCTTTCCAAGTAAAAAATTATAATCCTGAACGTACCTTTCAAAACACACACACAAACACACAGACACGTGTGCACACACACAGGTGAGCTCTAAGTTTGCTTCAAAGCCTAATACGCAAAGACTTTATGCATATGAGGCCGAAAAGGTCTCCACCTTAACAGACTTCTCACATTCCCAGGGACCCACCAATTCCACACTCTGGTCTTTGCAGCGCTCTCTCCCACGTGAGAATATCACCAATATCAGCTGCCCATGGCAGCTGTGACAATGAGTGACGGGTCAATGAGAGAGTGGCAGAATTCCCTGCAGGAAACATGTTATGGAAACAGGTTCATTTCACTGAGACAAATTCGTGAAGTGCATGCCTTGGTGGTTGGGTGAGGAGCAACATGGAGCAGACAGAGGCACAAGGCAGGATCTTGTGCATGACCCAGAGGGAGTTATTCAACCCAGAGTTCCAGCTGCTTCATCTATAAGATGAGGATCATGAAAACAGTGCCTACCCCATAGGTTGCTGAAAGAATTAAGCAGCAATGTGCATTAAACAGCCTGCAGCAGAGGCTGGGGCTGCCTACCCGACGGCTGGCTCTCCCACCCCTCCGCAAAGCCTCATGCAGCCACCCTTGAACTTGGGTTGCTTTCGTGGAGGTCCTGTCTCCCTACCAGGTGCCAGATACCTTAGGAAAATGCTATTTTGCTCTTTGCAGCCCTTTTAAAGCCCTTGGTAAAGTAGATGCTCCATACAGTTTTTTTTTAACACAGGGACATGCCCAGAGACATGCGATTCAACAAGGGGAAAATCTTTCTACGTTTCCTTCCAAGTTTAATTGTTTATCACAAGTCAAGTGGTTATTAGATCACAAAGGTAATGTTCACACAGTAGCTATGGGCCAAGCATTTCATATGTCACCACACATGGTCACATGCATGCTGTAAGGTGAGTGGTGTCCCGTCCCTCCTCCTTGTTCCTTTCTCTGTAGAGCGAGGCTACCTTTACGCCACACTAGTTTAGCAAGCCTGCTTTCTTGCTAAACTAGTGAGGCTGGTGAAGGTCAGCTCAATGTCAAGTTCGGCTCCCACTGGTTCTGCAGGTTTGGCACACGCTGGGCATATAGCAGACCCTTGATCAACAGCTTTGGGATGAACAAAGGCTTTATACTGGAAGGGAAATTTTAAAAATTCTTCCTATTTGGAAAGATAAAAGCAGAGAGAGGACAGCAGTGACACATATGTCCAGCAGGAAGGAGAGAGCATTTTGCCTTTTGCTTTCTGTTTTTACCTACATCAGGCTTTCCTGGGAGCCCTAAGCATTCCAGGAACGGCCAGGGGTTCATGTGCTGTGATCCTCAGAATGCCAGGGTGGAAAGTTCTCGAGAGACAGCAAGAACAAGGGCAAGTGCTCCCTGGTCTGGCTTGACCTGCAACACAGGAGCCCACACTGGCTGGGATGAAACTCACCAATCAAACAGACAACGGGTGCCTCAGTCCACGGCCGGCTCTCCTACCTACCTGGCATACAACAGGTGTGACAGGAAGGACCAGGTGTGAGCAAGAGAGAAATGCTTCAGCCTTAGAACGGGTCCTTGACTCCCCTAAATTTGGAATGGTATCTGCGAAGGCGGAGGCTTCTCAGAGCCCACACCACTGCAGCTGCAGTTCCCATTTCTGTACTCGGCCCAACCATTTCATCTTTCTCTACTCAATGAATTCTTCCCTCTCTGCATAGCTACACAGGAAGCAAGCATAAAGACAGAGCTGTGGGTAAAAGAAAACTCGAGGGCCCAGGGGGTAAGCTATCTTAAGAGAAGACTGATGAAAAGGAAGAGCTGAGAAACGCAAAGCCTGAAGGCCAAAAACATCACCATCCTCCAAACCACCTGAAGCTCATGCAGCCCACCAAGACGCTGTGATCTATTATTAATAGAAAAATAATACACTTTCCCTGCATTACCTATATAAATATGCTTAGCTGGATTAAACCTTTAAAAGTCCCCAGAGGCCAGGCACAGTGGTTTGCACCTATAATCCCAGCACTTTGGGAGGCCCAAGTGGGAAGAACACTTGAGGCCAGGAGTTACAGACCTGCCTGGGCAGCATAGTGAGATCCTGTCTCTTCAAAAATATGGGCATTGTGGTACATGCCTATACTTCCAGATACTCAGGACGCTGAGGCAGGAGGACTGCTTGAGCCTGGAAGTTCAAGGCTGAAGTGAGCCACGACTGTGCCACTGCGCTCCAACCTGGGTGACAAAGCGAGACCCTGTCTCCAACAAAGTAATAATCATAACCGCTCAGGCTACGTGATTTTGTTCTGCAGGATGGGGGATGGGAAGAGTTTAAATACTGAACAAGTTTTCCTGGGATACCATCATTCCTCAGGCCAAGACAACACCTTGTGGCCTCTAGGAAACAGAACTTATTCTAGAAGAAAAAAACGCGGCCAGCCGCGGTGGCTCACACCTGTAATTCCAGCACTTTGGGAGGCCGAGGCGGGTGGATCACAAAGTCAGGAGATGGAGACCATCCTGGCTAACATGGTGAAACCCCGTCTCTACTAAAAATACAAAAAATTAGCCAGACATGGTGGTGGGTGCCTATAGTCCTAGCTACTCGGGAGGCTGAGGCAGGAGAATTGCTTGAATCCAGGAGGCGGAGCTTGCAGTGAGCCGAGACAGCGCGACTGCACTCCAGCCTGGGCGACAGAGTGAGACTTCCTCTCCCCCCACCGCCCAAAAAAAAAAAAGCTTTGCTGAAACAAAGCAACTCTCTTTACAAAGGAGATCTAATTGGTTCTGTTGTACAAATGAAATACTGCACAACAGCCAGCGTTTGTAGTGGCTAGACACAAAGGCTGAAATTTATCCCACATGGAAGACTGATTCCAAACACACTGAAGGTATTTTTCAAAGGGAAAGACCTAAGATCCCAGGTAAATACACTGATATATGACTTCATACCAATCTGGTGGCTGTAACAGTTGAAGAAAACAAGTAGGTGAACTTTTTTAAGACCTAACATACCTTTAGAGACACTTGAGTGGACTATTAAGACAGTGAATCTCAAACCTGTTTGGAAGTCAGGGTATTTGGGGAATAAGAGCAAACATCTGCAAAGGTATAAACGAGAAATTAACTAACAACAAATTTAACTCTATCATATGGAAGTGCCAGAAAAAAATCAAACCAAAATGTGTGGTAAGAGAGAGAGAGTGAGAGAGAGAAAGAGAAAGAGAAAAACCCAGCAGAACAAGGTACTGGGTTGAGTTTAATTTTGTTTTCCATTTTATTTGACACCCCTTAATCATTTTGTCTCTGGCTAGTGCCTGCCAGCAGCCACGCATCAGCAGAGCGTAATGTGTAAGAAGTACTCATGGATGAAAAACTTAAAATCAGGGACTCTTCAGATATTACTTTGTCCTGAAAAGTAGTCAAATGCTGCCACTTCTTATTTTTAGTGGCAGAACACACCTCAGCTCCCTCTCAGGACATAGGAACACCAAGCTTTTTCAATAATTTGCATTCAACCTTGGCAATGCACAGCACTTCTTGCTAGAATGCTCTGTGCCAAATATAATTCCAGATTTTTCCACAATACAAGTAGTGCGGGCTCTGTGACTGCACACAGCAGGGGAATTACTTTAGTTTCTTTGGCATGTAGGAGGACATTTTATTTTCTTTGAAACGAAGTTTTGCTCTTGTTGCCCAGGCTGGAGTGCAATGGCATGATCTCGGCTCACTGCAACCTCCGCCTCCCAGGTTCAAGCGATTCTCCTGCCTCAGCCTCTCAAGTGGCTGGGATTATAACGTGTGCCACCAAGTCCGGCTAATTTTTGTATTTTTAGTAGAGATGGGGTTTCACCATGTTGGCCAGGCTGGTCTTGAACTCCTGACCTCAGGTGATCCACCTGCCTTGGCTTCCCAAAGTGCTGGGATTACAGGCATGAGTCACCGTGCCCGGCCAGAGGACATTTTCAAGCAGCCACCCCGAGGCAGGTTCTGGGACCCTGACATTGCTCAAACGAGATGTCCTGAGATACTGGACGGCCAGAGAAGTCACTGTGAACCAGCACCCGCTCTGACAACTTTCCAAAGCAAACCATCTCAGCATGGCTCTTGGATATGGAAGGTTTTCTGGGTAATATGTGCACCACAGCAGACCCAGAGAAGTCCTGTGGAAAAGTCCTGGCTTGGCTGCAGGCCTGCCCTTAGCCCACCATCTCAGGGGTGCAGGTGGCTGTCCATGCAGGTGAGATCTTAGTCGAGCTGGGCCCCACCTTTTGGAATAAGGGTGATTGTCCCAGCTGCTTCTAGTTTTGCTTTTTTGTTTTTTTTTTTTTTGTTTTGTTTTTTTGAGAAGGGTCTTGCTCTGTCACCCAGGCCAGAGTGGCAGTGGCATTATAATAGCTCAGTGCAATCTCAAAATCCTGGGCTCGGGCAATCCTCCTGCCTCAGCCTCCCCAATAGCTGGGACTATAGGTATGCACCACCATGCCCGGTTAATTTTTACATTTCTTTTGGTGAGACAGGGTCTCAATGTGTTGTGTAGGCTGAAATACAGGGGCTATTCACAGATGCAATCACAGCTCACTGCAGGCTCAAACTCCTGGGCTCAAGCAATTTTCCTACCTCAGCCTCTGGAGTTGCTAGGACTACAGGCACATGCCATCATGTGCAGTTGCTTTTAGGATTTTTAAAGAGCTTGATTCTACTCTCATTCAGTAACACAGAATCTCTACAGACTGAGACCTTGTCAGAGACTGCTTTGGGGGCTAAAAACATGTCAGTAAACGAGATGCTTCCCTGTACCTTTGATTCTTCACCTATAAAATGGGGTAAGAGTTTCTTATCCCACAGAGTGGCTACAAGGATTGAATGAGCTATTACACAACACACCAACCAGTGAGAGGTGGCTACTAGTTATTATACTGGTTTTTGTTAATCACAGTCTATCTGTTCCTTTATGTCGGTGTTACCCAAATATCAATCATTCACAGAGCATCATGCTAAACTTTGGACTGTTTTCACGATTGTTTGTTTAGTAGCTTTCTTTAAGCTGACTCGTTTCCTTTCTACCTAAAATAATTTTAAAGGGGGACTGTACATCACCATGGTAAATGGAAAAATAGAATTCTGTGTCATAACTAGGAGGCAAATGTAAAAATGAATACAAAGAAAACAAATCTAATTAACCTCAAGTCTGTCGCCTGCCAAAGGCATTGACCCCAGCCTTGCCGTTTTTCCTAAGAAGAAAGATCAGAGGCACATGAGAGGTGAGAAAGTGACACACAGACTTTCTCCTCCAAGGAGCTGGAAGCCGTGAAGAGCTGAAAAGGGGGGGCCCTTCTCCCTGCAGCATGTGGCCTTTCATGGCCAGTGTGGTCCTTCTAAATCCTGACTTGGCACAAAGACACCATCTTGCCGTCCCACACACTGGGAGGGCTTGTTCCAAGGCAGCTGCCCTGCAGACCTCTGTGTGCGGGGTAAATGTTCCAGATCTGTGCTGTCCAGAACAGGAGCCACCAGCCATGTGTGGCTGCTCAGCATGTGAAATGTGGTGCAACTGACGAGTCAAATCTTACGTTTTCTTTCTTTCTTTTTCTTTTAGACAGTCTCGCTCTGTCTCCCAGGCTGGAGTGCAGTGGCATGATCTCAGCTCACTGCAACTTCCGCCTCCCAGGTTCAAGCGACTGTCCTGCCTCAGCCTCCCAAGTAGCTGGGATTATAGGTGCCCGCCACCACACCCAGCTAAATTTTGTATTTTTAGTAGAGATGGGGTTTCACTATGTTGGCCAGGATGGTCTTGAACTCCCGACCTGGTGATCTGCCCGCCTTGACCTCCCAAAGTGCTGGGATTATAGGCGTGGCCATTTTAATTAATATAAATCTAATTTTAATTAATATAAATCTCAAGAGCCACACACGGCTAGGAGCTCTGGTACGGAGAGTGTAGCTCCAGTACCGGGGGGCACAGCTCTACTGAGAAAGCTCTATGTCTTGGCTCTCCAGTCAAATTTATGCTCACTTTGGGGTTATGCCCTTGTTTTCCTTCAAGGGAAATCTTACAAAACTAGACAGTGGCTGTCACGGGAATGTAGTTGGCGATTGTCTCCTCTATCCTTTTTTATTGTTTAATCTCAAACCTTGTGTGGAAATTTCTTTTAGAGCTTCTTTAGAAGAATTAACATATTTTATGACAATTAGCAACAGAATTATCCAAATAACCACATTTCCCTTTCACGCTGGCTGTCAGGAAGCCCACGGGAAGTTCATAAATCAATGAGCGCAACGATGTAGAATCTCACGATACGTATATACACTTTCTACTTTTTCCTTTTAAACTCTTAGTTTACATTTTCACTGATCCTGATATTTTCTTTTTTACCTCTATCATTCTTTTTTAGATGTTTCTCTAGAAATTATCTCATATCTTTTTGAGGCAGAGTCTCATTCTTGTCACCCAGGTTGGAGTGCAGTGGCGTAGTCTCGGCTCACTGCAACCTCTGCCTCCCGGGTTCAAGCGATTCTCCTGTCTCAGCCTCCCAAGTAGCTGGGATTTCAGGTGCCCATCACCACGCTCAGCTAATTTTTGTATTTTTATTAGAGATGGGGTTTCACTAAGTTGGCCAGGCTGGTCTCAAACTCCTGACCTCAGCTGATCTGCCCGCCTCAGCCTCCCGAAGTGCTGAGATTACAGGCATGAGCCACCATGCCCGGCCAGCATACTTTTTTAATTCTAAAATAAGTACTCTTCAACAGTACCAGTCTTTTAAATGAGTCACCTTTTATGCAATATCATTTATATAAAGTAAAAACATGGCAATAAAAGCTTTCTAAAATGCTTCCAAACAGATGCTCTGATTTTGCTCTGCAGGTACCAATCAGAAGCATCATTTGCTAAAAAGAGAAAAATAATTGCATGCAAGAGATGCCACTTCACACCCCCAGCACCAGGGAAGGCTACAGAAGGCCAGAGGCGTGGAATGAAGTTGCTCCTAGTGATGCAGAGCGTGGCACTGGCTGGAAGCAGGGCTGCACCCATGAGAGCTTCACACAGCAAAGGACAGGGAGAGAGTGACTTCACTGCCACGGTGGCCATTGCGGAAACCATCTCCCAGGCAACGGCATATTTGCTGAGGTCCCTCTCATTTCATAGCTGACTTTCAGGAGCTAAAAATTGCCAAGTTGCTTCATGGGGTGAGAGGAAGGAAAAGTCAAAACTGAAAGGTCAAGGAAACCTCTCAAGTGATAACATGTTTTAATTTTGCTCTAAAATAAAGCCTTCTGCTACACTGTTTTCATCCTCCAGGCTGCACCTTCCAGTTCTCTGATGACCACAAAGCAGAACTTGAAGGGTCAAATAAGGCAGTTGGGTTTGGCGGGGGGGGATAAAAGGAGAAAGAAAGAGAAGAGGATTTTTGAAAATCTATAATATCTAATTCTCTCTTTAAACCGGAGCTGGGAACAACTTGAACACTCAAGATTCTCCTACGACTGTTGCCCAGCTGAACGTGTCAACTAAAACAACCTTCTCATGCCAAAGTCTAGCTCATCTGTCCCTAAGATTTCCAGTAAGATGTGCATACTATGTATGCTTAGACCTGAGACCAAGCACAGCTGTTGTTTGGGAAGCTGAGAAATGAATAGAGTGTTTACTGCACGCAGGTATTTCTAATCTCCAAACAGTTTTACAAGACAGATTACTGTCTCAATTTCACAGCTGAAGAAACTAAGACTCATCTAAGGTCATAGGATTTAAACCAGGGATTCTGCTTTCAAGTTCAGTGTCCTTTCTTCAACACCCCACTCCTTGGGGAAAAAATATCTTAATAGCCAAGAAAATTTCTTCAATAAGTCAATTTCTCACTAAGAAAACTGGCAACAAAATCCAAGGCTTTGCAGAGAGCTCACGGGGAATAAAACAAAACCTAAAGACAATTATTTTAGCACAGGCAGACAGAAGAAGCAGGAAGCAGCTGGGGCTCAGCACCGAGAACAAAGCAGTCCCAGAACAAGGGCGCACAAAGGCCTGGAAATCAGAGTTCGTGGTAAGAGAGAGGAGGAGAGGGAAGACAGACATGCAGACGAGATGTGGGCAGGGCTAAAAGAAGCTTCAGAAAATCAGAGAGGAGATGGAGAACTGGAGTCCCCTTGACTGGGTAAAATCACCTCCTCAACAGACACACATCTCGCTGCCCAAGACACTCAGTGCCCACCTGGGTGCGGCTATCGCTAACCCCAAGAAAGCAGAGGTGATGTCCACAGGTCCTGCTTGTCAAGCGTCAGTTGCCCTTTCTTTTGGAAAGAATTCTCTGGCTCTCATTTGGGGAATCTCCTTTCCCCACTCTCAGACATGTGGTCAGGTGAGGTAAACGTCCACCCTGGGGCCAGTGGTGGTCACATGAACTGACTCAGGCCAGTCAACGAGTCCATCACCCAACCTCAAGGTGTAGGAAGAGGCTCAAGATCCAGGACAGACCAGTGAGACCTGCCCATCCAGATGGGCTGAGAACCTGGCGCTGCTGGGGTCATCCTGTCAACCCACAGACAGCTGGCCTGAAAGGGTCACCAAGCAGCAGATACAGGAGACGGCAGCAGGTTCCTGATGGCAGGTCCAGCCATGCCCAAGGCCCGACCTACCACTGGACTTTTCAGATGCAATACAAGCCAACACATCTCCGTTTCTGCAGTCCGAGCTGAGATTCCACAGCAGCCACACTACGAGCCTGACTGGCATGAAGAGGCCCACTGTATCCTCCTGCCCAACTGAAAGCCACAGACTTCTTCCATAAGGCCTCCGGGCAGTTACCATGTGGGTATATGGAGGGCCACGGCTTCCTAATCATAGTGCCCCACCGCCAAGAGGCAAAGCACCACAGCATGACAAATGGGCGTCTTTCCACCCGGCTGTGATGTCCACCTGAAAACCAGGCACTCACCTGATACACGTGGAATGCATTTGCTGCCTTGCCCCGGAGAAACACGGAGGGGATCCAGACATTGATCAGCGCCCGGTTTGATCTATAACCAAAAGAGAGAGAGACCAACATTGGACATTTTAACTTACAAAACAATAACAAAAAAGAGGCAAGGAGACAATTTTCTCCTCTATGAGGTATTATGCACAAGCAATTTATGACAACATCACACCTGATGGCAAGCTAAAGGACAAGTTTAAGTCTTATCACTGAGCCTGTGTCTCTCTCTCTCCATATACACACATACACACACACACAACCTGTACTCTGGAGTGAGAAAGAGCTCCCTTCAGTTCTTACGGAGTGATCTGGCCCATAATGTATCTGAACCTCAGTCTCCACATCTGAAAATGAGGATAATAACCGGAAGCCCCAAGGACGCGATCACAGGAGGTCACACACAGCAATGCCCAGCGTTTCTGGAGTACCCAGCAGTCACGCTGCCTCCTTACTGAGCTGACTTTAGACCCTGAGCCCATTTTAAGATCAGACTCCACAAATGAGCTCAGGAGACCAACACTCATGGCAACAAGGGTGACAGCTGTTTAGGATGGGAGGAGGGAGGAACAAGAGAAAATGACAAGTTACAAAACCAGGCTGATGGGTACAAATACCTCTCTTTCAACTTTTCCAAAAACACCGTGTATATGGATCCAGTACACCAAGGTTTAAAGTCAAATGCAAAATAATTTACTGAGTACCTGCCATGAACAGTTCCATACTTTTACCTATAGTAAAATCATTTATTTCTCACCTCACATGGGCTATTTGAGACATGTTTAATAGACACTTTGGTTTTGTGATTGTTTTGTCTTATGTGATGACTTTAAACAACTTGTAAGTCACTATCACATTTGTACCTGGCTGGATCCAAATTACACAGAGCTAATAAGCTGACTGTCCCTGAAACTTCAAGATCAATTGTAGTAATTATCAAAATCGCACTGCACCATTCTGGAAGGGCTGTAAGGTCCCAGCCTTCGCCTCTAATTAGAGCTCTTCCAGGGCTAAATGCTTTCTCCTGAGCTCTCCTTCTCTCTAAAGAGCAGCTCATAAAAACTCGCCAGCCTTCTGGGTTTGGAACACAATTTGAGACACCGATGATGGAAGATTCCACGACTCAATGTTCTCACAACCTCTAGAGTAAAGACCATTTCATTTTCACAATGAAAATAACCCTTCAGGTAATGGGTCTCTCCTGAAACAGCATTTCTTCTAATCTCTGAGCTGAGAAGCTGACCTTCTTTGAGGGGTAAATTAAACCCCACTGACCACTTCCCCAGGGCTCAATGCACATTGCAATTCTGAGCCATCAAAACTGGTTTGTGTATCTAATCACTTTCCTCCTGGAAAGGTCCCTGAAATTGTACTAGTGCCTAGAACATTCTCCTTTCATTTCTGTGGTAGGCTACAAAGGCAGAAATGTAACTAGCACTCTGGTTTTTAATAACTTTTCTGGATTGGTGAGGACTGGACAACCTCCCATGGTTAGAGCGAGGATACCCCAGTCTGGGTTAGATGGTTCTCTCTTTCAGTGCATTGACCACACTGTATCAGAATTGATTGTTTATGTGACCATCTCCCTCCTACGTGTTAGTTCATTTGTTCATCCTTTTGTTCCTTCACTCACTCATTAAACAAGTATTTATTGAGAAGCTACTCTGGGTACTGGAGATAGAGCAATAAAAGAAGCAGACATAGCCCTTTCTCCATGGAACATTCAGTTTTAACATGGGAGACAGACAAATCTCCATAAAATTTACTCTGTTGTGGGCTGGGTACAGGGGCTCACACCTGCAATCACAGCACTTTGGGAGGCTGAGGCAGGCAGATCATCTGAGGTAAAGAGTTCGAGACCAGCCTGGTCAAGATGGTGAAACCCTATCTCTACTAAAAATACAAAAATTAGCTGGGCATGGTGGCACGTGCCTGTAGTCCCAGCTACTTGTGAGGCTGAGGCAGGAGAATCACTTGAACCTGGAGGCGGAGGTTGCAGCGAGCCGAGATCACACAACTGCACTCCAGCCTGGGCAATAGAGTGAAACTCCATCTCAAAAAAAAATTTTTTTTTTTTTTTACTCTTTTGTGGTCAAGGAAGATACTTTGGATAATTTCAATTTTTAAAAATTTATTAAGACTGGTTTTGTGGCCTAACATATGGCCTTTCCTGGAAAGTTATGTGTACTTGAGAAGAATGTGCATTCTGCTGTTTGGGGAATGTTCTATATAAGCCTGTTATATCTAATTGGTTTCTCATGTTGTTTAAATCTTCTATCCCCTTACTGATCTTCTATCTAGTTATCCTATCCATTACTAAAAGTGGGGTACTGAGGTCAACTCTTATTGTAGAGCTGTTTATCCTTTCATTTCTGTTGATTTTTTACATCATATGTTCTGAAGCTTTGTTGTCAGGTGTAGATATGCCAACAGCTGTTACACATAAATTATTTACTATTATTGTAAGTGCCACCAAGGAACACTGGATCTAAGGAGAGTGACCTCCAGGGCCTGCTTTGGTCTGGGACACCAGAGAAGGCTTCTTTGAAGAAGCAATGTTTCGGCCAGGCTTTAAGGGATATTTAGAGTTAGCCAAGTTGGGGAAGGGAGGTCGAGGATGAGAAAGGTGCTTCAGGCAGGAGAATAAGCATTTGTGAAGAGCACTGAGTCTACACCAGCACTGCCTGGGTTTGAATTCCAGCTCCATTTCATCATCTGTGAGATGATACCCATCTCTGAAGGTTGTTGTAGGGACTGAGTGGGTTAGAACAGTGTCCAGCACAGAAGTGATGCCATGTACAAGTGGTTTAAGCGGGTAAAATAATAACCCTAAAGGGAGAAGACCAAGTGGGTTAGAGGAGTGGAACTGCCAGAGTGGCTGATGCAGGGAGAGGAGTGGCAAAGGCTGGGGACGAAGCCAGAGATGAGTGAGGGCCTTCCTCGCAAGCTCCACAAAGGATTTCGGTCTCCATGATGAGAAGGGAATGGTGCCATTGCTCCCTCTGGCTTTAGTGTAGATGAGTAAACTGGTTGGGGGAGGTTCCAAATCTCTGGGGAGAGACAACGTGGCCTGGATCAGGCAGAACCACTTGAGGGCAGGGACCATGGCTAATTGATCCCCTCTATCGGGGACTTGCCCGGACACCAGCCTGCAGCAGGACCTGGGTGAATTCTTGCTTTAATAATGAGTGCTTCCAGTCTCGTGTCTGGGACTCCCCTCTGTGGCTCTCCCCTGTCTTCCCAGTTTCTTCCCACCGCTGCCCTCCACTGGACTGCATTCCAGGAGCCTCTTCATGCTGTGCTCCCCCCGCCCACAAGCCCACAGCAGGCAAATTCACCTTTGATTTTCATTCCTCACCTCTCACCCAACCTCAGCCTCTCCATCCTATCAACCTAACGGCCACCTCCACCCCCGACCTCAGCAGTTGCCCCAACACAAGTAGCCCTGTGATGCCCTCATGGCTTTCATAATCTCACTCTTACTGCCACCACAAGCCCCACAAGGTTCACATCAGGACCTTCACCTCACAGATTAGGAAAGTGAGGCCCAGTGAGGTCAAATGGCTGGACTGATGCCTGAGATTTCAATGTACGCCAGCCTGGTTCTGAAGAAATGCTCTTTCCAAGGCCCAGCCCTGCCTGCTCTAGAAGGGGCGTTTCTTCCCAAGGGGTGCTGAACTTTAAACTCACCAGAGCTGAATGAGAGAGGAGAGAGCTTATCCCATTTCCTTTACCAGCCTAAGGGATCTATTTGTCCAAAGCCCAAGAAATCCTGAACAAAAATCAGCTGAGTGCAGTGGCTCCTGCCTGTAATCCCAACACTTTGGGAGGCTGAGGTAGGTGGACCACCTGAGGTCAGGAGTTTGAGACGAGGCTGGTCAACAGGGTGAAACCCCATCTCTAGTAAAAAATACAAAAATTAGCCAGGTGTGGTGGTGTGTGCCTATAATCCCAGCTACTTGGAAGGCTGAGGCAGCAGAATCACTTCAACCTGGTGGGCGGAGGGTGCAATGAGCTGAGATCGTGCCACTCCACTCCAGCCTGGGCAACAGAGATTACGTCTCAAAAAAAAATAGTCTGATGACCAACTAACCTCTCCCTAGGGGTGCTCAGCAGAGGCACCAAATCGAATCTAATCCAATCAAAAATCCGACCAAGGCACTGACTACTCTTGTTTCCAATAACCCAAGGGCCTACACAGATAAAACAATGAGTGAAGTCGGTCACTTCCAGGCAACAGCAAAGAGCGGGGACTGTGGTCAATTGGACAGCACGTGCCCTGTGCAAAGGGGACAGCTTTTACTCAGCTCCAGCAGACTGTGACCTCACAGGGACAAACATCTAATTTTTAAAGAAAATAAAGGAAATTTGTATTTTTATGTGATAGCTTCCAACTTCTAAATGTCAGCCAAGAAAAAAAAAAAGAAGTTTTTAAATACCCAAGGGGGAGATAAAACATATCTGAGGGCCGGACTGAGGCTGTAGGAGAACGACTCCTACTAGCTCTACAAGAACCACATCAACCTGGTGTGGGTCTGAACAGTAATTTCTGTTTCCCTCTATGGTCTTCTGGGACAGAAGCCAACAACAAAGTCCAGTTTCTAAAGGATCCCTTGTGAGCACAGGCTGTGGACTTACATTTCAAAATCCGACAAACTCTGGTCTTCGGACGTTTGACTCAAATCTCCAGGCACCTACCATCAGGAAAAGGGGGAGAGGAGAGAGAAAACGCATAATGGTTACCATGGTTTGCATAATCACAGAAGAATTCTGCCTCTCAGAGATCCCTGAGTATTTCCTGTTCAGAATGAAGTGAAAAAGCAGTCACTGGAAAACAGTAAGAGACTGTGTGGAGGGATGGTTGGAGAGGATGTTGCAGCAATAAAAATATGCCAGCATGAGAGATCTCAATTATCTTTAGGGACAAGGGACTGTTAATCCTATTGAGATAATCACAGGCATGTAAGAGCATGTAATTTTGGAGCAGTAAAGGCCTAATTAGGATCTGAGATGCAAGTTATCAGAGGTGCAATGGAAAAAACATCCATTGTCACCATGATGAACATCGCACACACAGACACACCCAGTAGGTAAACACAAAAGGCCAAAGTCACCCCCACAACGGCTCCATCCTTTCCCCTCATAATGTATGAGCAATTTGAGGCAGCAGAATACGGCTTCTTCTTCTGACTCAGAAGGGCCACATGAGATAATGACTAGAGAAGAGAAACTAAACTGTGTGGCATGGTGGAGCCCACCACCAGTACCGCTTAGGGGTCCTTACCACACACTGTGGAGGTGGGGGTGAGGGCAGGCAGGCATTCACAGGTACACGTGACCCCCAGTAAGTTACCCACCCTCAGCTCCCCCTCAGATAGGAAACTGATTCTCACAGCTGTCACAAGGATTGCAATTACTATGTAAAGCAGACAGCAAAATGCCCAGTAGTGGTAGACGTTCAATAAATGTTGATATTTTTCTCATACCGAGGGAATAAGCTTCTTTTTTTTATCTGCTAGAAATTAAATTGGCTAGAATTTTAAGAAGGAGGATCAAGACTAAGAGAAACCAAGTGGAACAGAGAAGGGTGAGGGGTAGTGAAGGGAAAAAAGAGGACACTGACTTCACACCTTTCACCTCTCGGGGTTCCCACACTACCCGCAATCCCCAGCAAGCTTCACAGTGAACTTGAGGACAGGTATTATTCTCCCCACTTTACAGATGAGGAAACCAAGGCTCAGGGAGGCTGAAAAACTTGCCCAAGGTCACACATTTAGGAAATGGATCTGTCCAACTTCAAAGCTTTTCTGCTATAAATCCTCAGCAAACAGGAAAAGTCAGCTAAAAGGTGAAAAAATAAAGTAAGATTGAAGTAGTCTTGAAGGCTTCAAGAAGAAATGAAGAAACTGAAGGTTAGGACACATTAGAAGGCTCTCCTTCAATCAACAGTGGAGGCTGGGTGAAGTGGCTCCTGCCTGTAACTCCAACACTTTGGGAGGCTGAGGTGGGCAGATCGCTTGAGCCCAGGAGTTCAAGACGAGCCTGGGCAACATAGCAAGATCGTGTCTCTCCTAAAAATAATGGAAAAAAACATTAGCCAGGCATGGTGGCACAAGCCTGTAGTCCCACCTACTCCAGAGGCTGACGTGGGAGCATCACTTGAGTCCCGCAGTTCAAGGCTGCAGTGACCTATGATCACACCACTGTACCCTAACCTGGGTGACAGAGCATGACCCTGTTTCAAAAAAAAAATTAAGAGAATTTGTATTTTCTATTTTGAACTTTTCTGTACCTTCTACAATGAAGACATATTAACTGCATAACCATAAGCAGATATATATTAATTTAAGTGCATATCACATTATTAAGTAATCAAATACCATTTCCACCTCATCCCATTCCATGCGTTTCACTCAAATCCAGAAAGCAAGGTGGCAGAGATAGTGCCTTCCAAACAGTTATGCATCAGGGACGGAAAAGGGCAAAGAAAGGGTTCTAAGGCCATGTCACCTTCTAGACAACACCCATTCTCCCCTTTTACATCCATGTGGAGCCCAGTAGAAATGGCCAGGATGCCAGGCGCGGTGACTCAAGCCTGTAATTCCAGCACTTTGGGAGGCCGAGACGGGCAGATCACGAGGTCAGGAAATCGAGACCATCCTGGCTAACACGGTGAAACCCCGTCTGTACTAAAAAAAAAATACAAAAAACTAGCCGGGCGAGGTGGCGGGCACCTGTAGTCCCAGCTACTCGGGAGGCTGAGGCAGGAGAATGGCATAAACTGGGGAGGCGGAGCTTGCAGTGAGCTGAGATCCGGCCACTGCACTCCAGCCTGGGCGACAGAGCAAGACTCCGTCTCAGAAAAAAAAAAAAAAAAATGGCCAGGACACCAGCAGGCCACTCCTCTTCTCTGGGTTTCCCCCTCAGCACTGAGGCTGGGAAAGGCTCTTCTGGACATGCTATGGGGATCAAGTGAGCAGGCTGGAGGGGGACTCACAGGCCATCAGAACACCAGCTCCAATGCTACACACAATCGCCACCGCCTTTAAATGCAGCCTCATTTCCAAATGGAAGTGAACCGAGTTTGCACCCAGGAAACTCAATCACAAGAGCGTCTTGCTGTATCTACCCCACAGAGCACAGGCAGAAGGCAACCAAAAAGACCAAGGTGAAAGACAAGGCAGATTTTTTATGGACAGACATTAATCTACAATTATAGAAAACAAAGGGCTTCTTCAAAATTGACTAATTCTGGAACAAGGTATCTTTTGTGTAGGTAAAAGTTTCCCTTCTGGGTGGTGATTTTCAGGGAACATTTTGAACAGTGGATATGCGTACCCAGGAGTTGTTCAATCCTTCTGACTTAGAGGCTTTTCTTCTAATTACGTGGCATTATTGGGATCAGTAAACCAGGAGATTTTGTGTGCCTACATTAGTACCAGGGAGGCTGCTTAGAAAAAGAATTTGGGAACTTTCTAACCTCCGTGGAACATAACTTGATAACAAGGCCAGGCACTGTAGCAAATGCATGATAATAATTAAAGGCCGAGCTTACTCAACATCAAATTTTGTTTTTTCTCACTGTCTTTCAAGACTGGAGCCAGATGTTAGCTAGACTTGACAGCAGCCCTTTAGAGAGCTGATTTTACTTTATATTCTGGCAATAAAGACTGTGGAGAAGAGATTATTTTGTAAGAAAAATCAACTTTCTACTGATACTGGCCACAAGCATCCCCTGTGACCTCCTGAAGTCTGGGGAATCTTGGAGAACACATCCCTGGGATGCAGACTTCTCTTTAGTTTACCCTCGATATGGGGCACAAACCAGCCATCAGCAACATGGCTATCTCCATTCGCCTCTCCCTGACCCTGCAGAGAAGGCAGCTCACCCTATGCCTGTGGTCTGGGCACTCACGTGGCAGTGTTTAGGTGCAAGGAAAGGCAGATGCTGTTACTAGAGCAACAGAGCAGCCAGGATTCCTGAATCATGCCAGAGCAAACACCCTTGGTGCTGTACACACAAGGATGTGAAATGGTAGATGAGACCAACGGGGAATCCACTTCTGGGCTGCGTCAGCAAAGAAGTTTCCATCATCTCCCCTGACTCAGGATTTCCTGGGTTGTTGGGGGAGGTGGGGAGCAGGTACACGCCAGGACAACAGCTCTCTCCCTAGTCATGAAACTCTGACCCCAGTGCTATATGGAAGTCTGACACAGGTCCACCCTGCCACTTTGACTGGCAAGTCCTCAAACCTGGGAAGACACTAGATGTTCTGCCAAAAAGAATGAAAAGTATCCATTATGTGCTGAATAAATGCTTCTTTAAATAAAAAGGAAAGACAGAAGAGGGAGAAAAAAAGAAAATCAGCCAATTTGCCAGACCAAAGAAAAAAAATTACACCTCCTCCCATTAGCACAATAAGGGTCCAGGTAAGGGGGCAGTGAAGATGAACAGGGAACCCTTCCATCATTGCAGCTGCCCTCACTTCTAGTCCTGAGGGGTGTGCAAGAATGACACCGCCACCACCAGTATCATCAAAGGCTGCCCACTCTACAAAGCTCTTCCACAACGGGTGGGCAGAGGTGTGCTCCTGATTTCATGGGCAAGGACAAGAGAGATCACTGTGAATAAACACAGAGGAAATAAAGATGTCAGGACCCCAAATCAAATCTCTAAGTCTACTCAGCAGCCTCTCACTCAGCCTCAGTGACTTCAGGTGCTCAGGCTTTCTCCAGGTGGAGAAGCCACACGAGGTATTCTGATCAATAATCCCATCTGAGGTCCCAGTAGGCTGCCACCACCAACTGCCAGATAAATGAGAGCGCTATCTTGGATGCCCAGCTCAGTCAAGTCCTGGTCGATACCACATGATGCAGAAGAACCACCCAGCTGAGCTCAGTCAGCCCACAAAATCATGAGAGATTAAAAAATAGCCATCTTTTTAAAAAGCCATTGAGTTTTGGGGTAGTTTCACATACAGCGATATATACTCCATAAAAGCAACTTGCCTAAGGTCATTCGGCTAGTAAGTAGCATAGGTGGAGTTCAAATGCAGGTGGTCTGGCTCCAGAGCCTGCACTTCTAACTGCTAAGCTATACTGCCTCCCACTACAAAGTCTCCGTTCTTTACATCTTGCCTCTGGGATGCCCAGAAAATGAAGTAACCCTATTCATACTCAAGAGCCTTAGCTGGTAAACGGACCTCTGATGGATGAAGAAAGTCTGAAAGGACTCAGTAGCTCCAAAGTAGACATATACAGATGTACAACTGGGTCTAAAACCTTGAGCCTTCTTAAAGCTTGGGGATTTTCTGATTTTATTTTGCTGTTGCTACTGCAGGATGACTTAGGAGGCTTTGCCCCTAGGAAGTCCCAGGTCCTTTTCCATCTCTGGGTACACAGGTCAGCCTCCAGACTCCGAGCCTCAGGAACATAAGCTCTCAGGAACAGATGGAAATGCAGACGTTTTGAGTTCTAATCCTGGGCTTCCTCTGATGGTTTGAGAAGTCACTTGGCTTCCGTAAACCTTGATTTCTTCCTTGTCTACCTCATGACAACCAGCCTCTGATTGCCCTATTCAAAAGAATCAACAAAGGCAAGGGGGGAGGCCAGCATGTGTTGAACAATTACTACATGCCAAGGACTTCACGGTCTCACAGTAAATGCTCAAACAATCTGTGAAGCAAGTATTATTGTAAGCTACAGTTCCCTTCTCCTCTTCCTTAGCCTCTCTGTAAGGTTAGCTCTTTTCATTTGAGACTCAGCCAAAATATGAATTCCTAGGAGGCACCTTCCCAGACCACCAGAACTAAACAGCATCTCCAATGCAACCCTCTACGTTTCACATTCCTCAGCCTGTAATGACTCCACGCTGGTTATCTGCAGATTGGAACCCTCCTTGTGAGCTCAGAGAGCTCTATATGTGCTTACCACACCTACCTGTTCACCATGACACACTGCAGCCTGGCCAAGAACCCAGCACATGTAGGCACCGAATTAACACACTGAATGAATGAATGAATGAACAAATGAACCATAAGATACACTATGTTTCCACCCTTAAATGCCAAAAGATTTTTAGACTGCTTTGTAGCAAATTCAAAATGTTGATGCATGGGAAGGACAAGATAGTTTGGAGACAAAAGAAAAACATCAAAGAAGAGAATCTTATTTTCTTCCTTCTAATTACCAGGTTCTCAGATTCACTGCTCCAAAGAAAAGCAACAAGGAAGACGCTATGGAGGCAGCAAATCTTTGTTCCAATCATGAAGAGACAGCCATAATTTGTTTTCCAGAGTTGCTTTTTCACTCATCCCTGTTTTCAAATAGCCTGCCCTTATGCAATTAGCTCTCCCTTTTTACTGCCAAAAAAAATGACAACTTTTCCATTCCACCAATGAGCTTGCTTTCTCATCGCATCTTTTAATAAGGAACATAATGGGAAATGGCACAGTTCTGTCTCTCAGCTTGGGTGGTCAAGCCAAGCAACAGGCTCAGGCCTGATGATATGATCATAAAGTCGGACTGGACTATCCATGCCCTTCAGGACAAAGCCAGTCCAGTTCTGGAGCACTTTCAGGGTTCTCTGTTAGTTTTTTCATTTGATTTATAAACATACAACTAGAGGTATCATATCTCTGTGGTTTTGTTTTGTTGTTTTGTTCTCTGTTCTCTGTGGTTTTTAAAAACAGCCGAGGTCAAGGACTTGCTAGTAAAACCTAGCAAGGTTTTACTCCTTTGCTAGGAGTAAAAACTTGGCAAATAAGAGCTTTAAAGAGTTTTTATTTTATCCTCTGGGCAGCCCTGAAACCTCACACAAATATAGACTACCACATTTCTGTGAATTAGTTTTGACATATTTGTTTTCCCAAAAGATAATGGGGGTGTCGAGGACAATATTCTCAGAGTCCAAGGTGGTAGGCAGGCACATCTGACTGCTCAGTGAATGTTCCCATTGGATGGATAGACAGGCGGATGTAAAAATGGACAGATGGATGAATGAATGGCTGGAGCAGGGAAGTGGTGGGAGGCAAAGGGCATGGGGAAATAATTGAACTTACTAATTCACTAAGAATGGACATCTACTTTCTTTCCAAGAAATAAAGAGTGATGGACAACATAAGCACAGAGATACGGATACAAAGACATTTGTTGCAACACCACTTAGGGTAATAAAAGTCTGGAAACAAGGAACAAAATGGTTATATAAAATACAGCACAGTCACAGCCAGGCTGTGCAGTTACGAAAAGAACAGCAGGCATCCCCTCTAAGGAGGAGGAGATCTCTAAGATATAAGTCAAATTACAAAAGCTAGACACAAAACAATGTGTCAGGTGAACTACTATCCTCATGAAGAAGTAGCGTGTCGGGAGACACACGTGTCTATATGCAAGAACCATTTCTATAAAGACACGTAAGAACCTGCTAGCCATGGATGCCTTTGAGGGAAGGCACTGAGAAGCAAGTGTCAGAGGAGACAGGAGGATTTATTCCTATCTGTAAAACTTTAGACCTTATAAATTTTTACCACGTACATGATTTGTTAACCTTTCAAAAAATCAACATAACAATCACGCAATTTTAAATCAAAAGAAAGAAACTATCACGTCTGTGGTGGAAAGAAAATCAGAACAGTGAATGCCTCGGGGAGAGTGGAGTGGGGAACACCAGGAAATGGCATGAAGGGCCATTCTGGGGTGATGGTAAAGTTCTATGTGCATACTGAAGTATTTTGGAAGAAACATGTACCGATATCTGCAATTTACTATGAAATGCATCCCAAAAAAGATAAAATGGACAGATGAATGAATGAATGGCTGTATGGATGCATGCATAGATGGATGGATAAAAAAACGATGATAAAGTACAGCAAAATGTTAATGGCAGACTCTAAGTGGTAGGTATACACGTGTTCACTGTAAAATTCTTTCATACAATTGCTTTTAAAATTTCAAGCAAAATGCTGGAAAGTTTTTGTTCCACCATGCTGGAAGAACGACTGAATTATCTTTCTACTCTCTGTACAGAAAATGATGTAACAGTACTGTCTGCTAAACAGGCTATCAGAGTATGCAGCTTAAAAATGTAGGAGAAAAGGGATCAGAGAAATGTGCCTGATGGTTGATTAATTAAACTATGATGTTTGTCTGGATTCTGTGGTATTTGTGGTACGTATCAGCTCTTTAACAATGATAATTTGTAAGGCTGGGCATGGTGGCTCATGCCTATAATCCCAGTAATTCAGGAGGCCAAGGCAGGAGAATCGCTTGAGCCCAGGAGACTAAGACCAGTCTGGGCAATAAAGGGAGACCCCATCTCTACAGAATATTTAAAAAGTAGCTGGGCGTGGTGGCATGCTCCTGTAGTCCCAACTACTCATGAGGCTGAAGTGGAAGGATTGCCCTATCCCGGGAGGGAGAGGCTGCAGTGAGGCGTGATTGCGCCACTGCACCCCAGCCAGGATGACAGAGTGAGACCCCATCTCTAAACAACAAATAAAGATAATCTGTTGTGATTTACTTCCTCATTCTAAATAAGTGTTTTTTTGTTTGTTTGTTTTTCACTTTAAAGACCGAAGAAGACTTGGGTCTGCCGGGCCTGAGCTCTGACTCAGCTGTGTGGCCAAGAATAAACCACTCCACTTATCTGGGCCTTACTTCCCTCTTGGAAAATGGGGACAATAGAAGCTTCCCTGGATGGGGTTGTTGGGAAGCTCCAATAGGATCCTGCAACAACCACCCCAGCCCAGTACCTGGCGGAGAAACATTCTGGGCTCTGTGGAAACCCCCTCTGAGGGCACGGCGGTCTGGGTATTGAGCAGCCCTCGCCTGGAGTGAGGGGCTGACTGCTCCATTCCACAAATGCACACTAGTTATGCCTATGTTTATTCCACAGATTTGCACTACATTCCACTCAGTAGTGAGACTCTCTGCAGGTGCCAGGGGAGAGGAAGCCCCGGGGCTCGCAAAGCATACAACCCACCAGGACAGACAGCCTCCACGCAGCAGTCAGCACAATTCATTAGACAGTTAAGGCTGTGAAAAGTCCACGGAGGACAGGGATGGATGAGGCGTCTGGGAGGAGCCTGAAGCATGAGGGAGATGAGAATGCCTTTGGTCTGTGCTCCAACGGGGGAAACCTCTGAGGGATTTAAGCAAGAGAGAGTCTGGTCCAGCTCACACTTCAGTCACTCTGGCTGCAGAGCAGAGATGGGAGGCAACAGGTGAACCGCCAGGAGGCTGCGCGCATGTGCATACACACACACACACACACACACACACACGAACTGCACACAAGGGGTAACATGCCAAACTCTCTGCCATCCCCTTTATATCAACAGACTTTTAAGAATCACCTACGGCCGGGCGCGGTGGCTCAAGCCTCAAGCCTCAAGCCTGTAATCCCACCACTTTGGGAGGCCGAGACGGGCGGATCACGAGGTCAGGAGATCGAGACCATCCTGGCTAACCCTGTGAAACCCCGTCTCTACTAAAAAAAAATACAAAAAACTAGCCGGGCGAGGTGGTGGGTGCCTGTAGTCCCAGCTACTCAGGAGGTTGAGGCAGGAGAATGGCATAAAACCCAGGAGGCAGAGCTTGCAGTGAGCTGAGATCCAGCCACTGCACTCCAGCCTGGGCCACAGGGCGAGACTCCGCCTCAAAAAAAAAAA